>NC_047086.1:5544117-5849637 GCF_902459505.1 Geotrypetes seraphini | reverse complement strand
TTCTCATTACTAACTTGGAGTCGGATGACAGCGGCACCCGTGGGAGACCCTTGATAAAACACTTTGTTGTGAAACATGTCGGGTCTGACTCCCTGGGTTTTTTTGCTGAGATAAGTATGATTTACTTGTTAAGTATATTCAAGAAGTGAAGGATTTTTGATACTAAGTAAAAACGAACATAAAATAATGAAAAATATCACAAAAATTGATTGCCAATGATGAAGCACCACAACTAGCTTCCCGCTTTTGAATCTTTTACAAGCGGTGGAGTGGTGGGACTGAGGCATCATTTTTTCACTACAACACATTGTATTGATGAAAATAGAATATAATCCAGATACTATTGATAACGTCAGCTATTTTGACTGGATTTAACTAAATTTTGGGGTCAAGCTTTTGCCATAAGATTTATAGGCTCACAGTGAGCTTGAGGCACTCAAGCTTGAACTCCTCTCCAGGAAACCTCCTCATGTAAGTGTGGTCCTGGTTACCAAACATACAGAAGGTGTTTTCATCACTGCAAATGACCTTTACCCACATTTCACATGTCCAGCTTGAATGCTTCCATGCCCACTGAATCTGGGTTGCACCCTTGGACATCAGTCAGGGTACCAGTGCTCTAATTCTGCAACTAGACCTAAGTAGTGCCTTTGATCTGGTTGACCATGCTATTCTGATTGACTGTCTGGAGTCAATTGGCCTTTCAGGTAACGTGGTTTCAGGGTTTTTTCAGCAAACGGTCATATCAAGTCTATAGTGACAATAAAAAATCCTGTAGTTGGGTAAACTCTTGCGGAGTCCCGCAGGGCTCTCCTCTATCCCCCACATTGTTCAACATCTACCTTGCCTCATTGGGGAACTTACTACAAAGCTTAAAAGTTAAATTTTATATCTATGCTGATGATATCACCATTGTTATTCCCCTTACTACTCTGACCTCCGAGACAAAGATTCATCTATCATCCATTCTAAATCAAGGAGGTTGCTGAGGAAAGGAAAGTCTACTATTGTGGTGGGAGACTCGATCTTGAGAGAGGTAGACAATCACGTAGCTGGAGGAAGGGAGGACCGGCTAGTGACTTGTCTCCCAGGGGCCAAGACACGAGACATCACTGATAGGATCGAGAGGATCCTGGACGGAGCAGAGGCAGAGGAGACTGCGGTAATAATCCATGTCGGAACAAACGATGTGAGCCGGAGGAACTTCAGCATGGACGCACTGACTGACCAGTTCAGGGTCCTGGGACGAAAGCTGAAGCGGAGCACACGGAGGATAGCATTCTCGGAGATCCTGCCTGTACCGAGAGCAGATGCAAAGAGGCAGGCAGACCTCCAAGCTGTGAATGCATGGTTGAGGAGATGGTGCCAGGAGGACGGCTTCCGCTTTGTGAGGAACTGGACATCCTTCTGGGGAAAGAGCAAGCTCTACCGGCGGGACGGCCTGCACCTGAGCACAGCGGGAACCAGACTACTGGCAGCCAATGTGAGGAAGGAGATCGAGAGGGCTTTAAACTGAGGAGAGGGGGAAAGCCGACAGCTGATCTGATGTTGACGCTTCGGACAACAGTATCCAGAACAGATGCTGAACGGGCTGACTGCAGGGAGGAAACAGAGGGACCGGAAGATCTCAAAATCAGACAGCGAGGGAAACATCAGGTAAAGGGAGCTTGCTGGGAGAAGACTAAGGGGCATGGGGACACAGGGGGTCTGGGTGGCATGAGGGCGAAAGCCGAGGGTAATATAGAGGTACCACAAGGCGAGGGGGATCAAACAGAGGCTCAAGGGGTGATAGCCCAGGAGGGGGCCGGTAGGGCTAGAAATCCCAGAGGAAAAGCGGGGAAGTGGGGTGGCAGGAATGTGGGGAAGCTGAAAGCTAAGAGGGTAAAGGCTGAGGGCAAAGCAGAAGCGCAGAGAGCGGGAAAACTGCCAGAAATCCAAGGGCAAGTGGCCCAGGTAAATGTAGAGGTGGAAGTAAAACAACGGGACCTGCGGTGCTTATACGCAAATGCAAGAAGCCTCACGGCCAAGATGGGTGAACTAGAAGTCGTGGCCAAGGGGGAGGACCTGGATATAATTGGAATTGTAGAAACCTGGTGGACAGAGGAAAATCAATGGGATGTAGCGCTGCCGAGGTACAAGCTCTATAGGAGGGACAGGACCCACAAGAAGGGGGGAGGCATAGCACTATATATAAAGGACTCTATCCACTCGGTCGGGATGGATATGGCAACGAAGGCAGAGGGGCTGGAATCGCTATGGGTCAAATTACCGGGAAACAAGGGTGCGGGCATAAAACTGGGGCTGTACTATCGACCACCTGGCACGCCAGAGGGAGTCGGACACGACTTTGAAGCGGAATTGAGACAGGAGTGCAGGACTGGAAGTGTAACAGTGATGGGGGACTTCAACTACCCGGGGATAGACTGGAGTACGGGTCACTCCAACTGCACTAGGGAGACAAGATTTGTAGAAGCTGTGAAGGACTGCTTCATGGAGCAACTAGTCAAAGAACCGACGCGAGGGGGTGCTACTCTTGACCTCATCCTAAACGGATTAGAGGGGCCTGCAAGAGGGGTAGAAGTGGGAGGACCACTAGGCAACAGTGATCACAACACGATCAGATTCACATTAGAAAGAGGGACACCCATAGTTAGGAGGACCGCAACAACTGTGCTGAACTTCAAGAAAGGGAACTATGTTGCTATGAGGGAAATGGTGGGGAGGAAGCTCAGAAACATCTTTAGGATGGAGACTGTGGGAAGCGCCTGGACCCTATTCAGGGACACCCTGCAGAAAGCACAGAGAATGTACGTCCCCAATTTCAGGAAAGGCTGCAAGAACAAGCGATCAAAGGACCCGGTTTGGATGTCAACAGAAGTAAAGAGGGCGATAAAGGACAAAAAAGTATCTTTCCGGAGATGGAAAAAGAACCCAACAGAGGAAAATCACCAGGCGCACAGGAAATGCCAAAAGGAATGCCACCAGGAGGTTAGAAAAGCAAAGGGGAAATACGAAGAGGGGCTGGCCAGGGAGGTGAAAAACTTCAAGGCATTCTTCAGTTACGTTAAGGGGAAGCGACCAGCGAGAGAGGAGGTGGGGCCGTTGGACGATGGGGACAGGAAGGGAGTGATTAAGGAGGATAAAGAGGTAGCTGAGAGGTTGAACACGTTCTTCTCGTCGGTTTTCACGAGAGAAGACACATCTAATATACCGGACTCAGAGGAGCTCATGAGTGGGGAACAGGCTGAGAAATTAGAGCACATAGAGGTAAGTAAGGAGGATGTCCTCAAACAGATAGGTTAAAATGCGGCAAATCACCGGGCCCGGACGGGATCCACCCAAGGGTTCTGAAGGAACTAAGACAGGAAATAGCGGGCACAATCCAACATGTTTGCAACCTATCCTTGAAAACTGGTGAGGTACCAGAGGACTGGAAATTGGCAAATGTCACACCTATCTTCAAGAAGGGATCGAGGGGTGACCCCGGGAACTACAGGCCGGTGAGCTTGACTTCAATTATAGGGAAGATGGTGGAAGCTATGATCAAGGACGGCATTTGTGAGCACATCGAGAGGAATGGCCTACTGAGAACAAGCCAGCATGGATTCTGTAAGGGAAGGTCGTGCCTAACGAAATGGCAGTTAGGGAGGCAAAACTTCGAGTGGAAGAAATTCTGGCAAAAAACATTAAAAAGGGGGACAAATCCTTCTTCAGGTATATTAGTGACAGAAAAAGGAACACAGGCGGGATAGTACGCCTTAGAAGACCGGACGGAAGTTACGTGGAAGCAGATTCCGATAAAGCCGAACTACTGAATGAATACTTCTGCTCAGTCTTCACCTGTGAGGCACCGGGACACGGTCCCCAGTTGAAGGCAACACAAAGCACAGAAGACCCATTTCAGAATTTTGAGTTCACACCAGGTGAAGTTTACAGTGAACTGGCAAGACTCAAGGTGAACAAAGCCATGGGACCAGACAATTTGCACCCAAGAATGCTCAGAGAATTGAGCGATGTCCTGGCGAAACCGTTGGCTGAGCTATTCAATCTCTCCCTAAGTAAGGGGAAAGTTCCCCTGGACTGGAAATTAGCTAATGTCGTTCCTCTGCATAAAAAGGGTTGCAGGGCAGAGGCTGCGAATTATAGACCAGTGAGTCTCACATCAATAGTGTGCAAACTCATGGAAACACTAATTAAAAGCAAATTGGACACGATCTTGAATGAAGGGAATCTTCGGGATCCCAGTCAGCATGGATTCACCAAGGGTAGGTCCTGCCAATCCAATCTCATCAGCTTCTTTGACTGGGTAACAAGAAAGTTGGACTTGGGAGAGTCTTTGGACGTCGTGTACCTGGACTTCAGGAAAGCTTTTGACAGTGTCCCACACCGCAGGCTGCTAAGCAAGATGGAATCGATGGGGTTAGGAGAGACACTAACTGCATGGGTCAATGATTGGCTGAGTGGCAGACTTCAGAGGGTGGTGGTTAATGGTACCCTCTCTAAAACATCGGAGGTGACCAGTGGAGTGCCGCAGGGCTCGGTCCTGGGTCCACTCCTTTTCAACATATTCATAGGGGATCTGACTCAAGGGCTTCAAGGTAAAATAACACTATTCGCCGATGACGCCAAACTATGTAATATAGTAAGTGAATGCAGTTTACAGAATTATATGGCGCAGGACCTGCTTACATTGGAAAGTTGGTCCTCAACCTGGCAGCTAGGCTTCAATGCTAAGAAATGTAAGGTCATGCACCTCGGAAGCGGAAATCCATGCAGGACGTACTTCTTGAATGGAGAAACTTTAACTAGGACTTCAGCAGAACGAGATTTAGGAGTAATCATCAGTGCAGACATGAAAACTGCCAATCAAGTGGAGAAGGCTTCATCTAAGGCAAGGCAGATATTGGGTTGTATCAATAGAAGTTTCGTCAGCCGAAAGCCTGAAGTCATAATGCCGTTGTACAGGGCCATGGTGAGACCTCATCTGGAGTAATGTGTGCAATTCTGGAGGCCACATTACAGTAAAGATGTGCGCAGAATTGAATCGGTTCAACGGACGGCCACCAGGATGATCTCAGGGCTCAAGGGTCTCTCGTACGAAGAGAGATTGAACAAATTGCAGCTCTACACTCTTGAGGAACGTAGGAAGAGGGGAGACATGATCGAAACATTTAAGTACCTCACGGGACATGTCGAAGTGGAAGATGATATTTTCTTTCTCAAGGGACCCTCGGCCACAAGAGGGCACCCGCTCAAACTTAGGGGCGGAAAATTTCATGGTGACACCAGAAAGTATTTCTTCACAGAGAGAGTGGTTGATCATTGGAACAAGCTTCCAGTGCAGGTGATCGAGGCAGACAGTGTGCCAGACTTTAAGAATAAATGGGATACCCATGTGGGATCCCTACGAGGGTTAAGATAAGGAAATTGGGTCATTAGGGCATAGACAGGGGGTGGGTAAGCAGAGTGGGCAGACTTGATGGGCTGTAGCCCTTTTCTGCCGTCATCTTCTATGTTTCTATGTTTCTACTTCTTTGAGGGAATAAGCAGTCGGGTGGACAATGGGGAGCCCATAGACACCATTTACCTCGATTTTCAAAAGGCTTTCGACAAGGTGCCACATGAAAGGCTACTTAAGAAGCTGTGGAACCAAGGGGTGGGAGGGGATGTGCACAGATGGATCAAGCACTGGTTGTCGGGTAGACTGCAGAGGGTCGCGGGGAGTCACGAGCGGTGTGCCATAGGGATCGGTGCTGGGGCCATTACTCTTTAACATATTCATCAATGACCTGGAAAAGGAGGCAAAGTGTGAGGTTATAAAATTTGCAGACGATACCAAACTGTTCGGCAGAGTTAGGACCAGGGAGGAGTGTGAGGACCTACAAAGGGACCTGGACAAGCTGGAAGACTGGGCAAACAAATGGCAAATGTGCTTCAACGTGGACAAATGCAAGGTCATGCATATAGGGAAAAAGAATCCGTTGTTCAGCTACAAATTGGGGGGAGTATTGTTGGGAGACAGCAGACTCGAGAGAGACTTGGGTGTGCTGGTGGATGCATCACTGAAGCCATCTGCACAGTGCGCAGCAGCCTCGAAAAAAGCCAACAGGATGCTGGGCATCATAAAGAAGGGCATAACAACCAGAACACAGGAAGTCATCATGCCATTGTATCGAGCGATGGTGCGTCCACATCTGGAATACTGCGTTCAGTATTGGTCGCCGCACCTCAAGAAGGACATGGCGGTACTTGAGAGAGTCCAAAGGAGAGCAACGAGAATACTATCCATTACCAATTTCTCCTGGAAAAGTCCAGAATATCAATTGTAACTTAACGCATCCTTGATTATATGTACTGTAAAGCTACTGGAAATGTCCAGTCTTCTAAATTGTAATCCGCTTAGAACCGCAAGGCACAAGCGGAATAGAAATCACAAATGTAATGTAATGTAATGTAAGAGGGCTGGAACACTGCTCATACGCCGAGAGGCTGGATAGGCTGGGGCTCTTCTCTCTGGAGAAAAGGAGGCTCAGGGGAGTTATGATAGAGACCTTCAAGATCATGAGGGGCATAGAGAGGGTGGATAGGGACAGATTCTTCAGACTGAAGGGGACAGCAAATACGAGGGGGCATTCTGAGAAACTGAAGGGAGATAGGTTCAAAACAAATGCAAGGAAGTTTTTTTTCACCCAGAGGGTCGTGGACACTTGGAATGCGTTACCGGAGGAAGTGATCAGGCAGAGTACGGTCCAGGGATTCAAACAGGGATTGGACGGATTCCTGAGAGATAAAGGGATCGTAGGATACTGAGGGAGGAGCTGGGATGTAACACAAGTTA
Source organism: Geotrypetes seraphini (assembly GCF_902459505.1). Classification (NCBI taxonomy): domain Eukaryota; kingdom Metazoa; phylum Chordata; class Amphibia; order Gymnophiona; family Dermophiidae; genus Geotrypetes; species Geotrypetes seraphini. The sequence goes on along the minus strand of NC_047086.1, from coordinate 5,842,799 downwards.
ACCAGGTAATGAGTAAAAACCAACCAGGTCGTGCATGTGCAAGACCGGAGGGCTAGGGCTTCGATAGGAAAGCAGGACTTAAATGGGAAACCAAGGTGGCAAGGGAGCCCCTTCTGATGATTCAGACAGGTCGTGATCTGTTTGGGCCGCCGCGGGAGCGGACTGCTGGGCAGGATGGACCTATGGTCTGACCCGGCGGAGGCACTGCTTATGTTCTTATAAATTGAACTATGGATGACTGAATTCAAATTGAAGCTCAACACAGACAAAACTAAATTTTTCGTTGCAAGCCCTTATGACAAAATCAAAGACTCGTCGATCTTGAATGGTCAGGACTTCCCTATTGACCACTCTGTTAAAATCCTGGGAGTGACTCTGGACTGCCACCTCACTCTAAACGCTCACACAGATTTATTGATTAAAAAAATGCTTCTCGATACTATGGAAACTCAGAACCATCAGAAAATACTTTGATGCAGCATCCTACCGCTTACTGGTTCAGTCTTCCATCTTAAGCTTGCTCGATTATTGCAACATCATTTACTTGGAATCCTTCAAAAAAACAATTCTAAGACTCAGAGTCATTCAAAATTCAGCAGTTCGACTGATTTTTGGGCTGAAGAAATGGGAACACATAAGCCCCTACTATCAAAAACTCCATTGGCTGCCCCTGGAGGTGTGAATCCTGTTTAAGTTCTCTTGTCTGTGTTATAAATCAATATTTGGTCTGGCCCCCACTTACCTAGTTTCCCAATTTAATCTGGCAAGTTCTATTAGGCCCACACGAAGAATACATCTGTTCACCTATCTGACAATAAAGGCCTGCCACTATAAAAGATTCCTGCCCAGAACCTCGTCTTCCAGGCAGGCAAATGGAACGATTGGCTGAGTAACATTATCACGCACTCCTCAACCTACTTCAATTTTAGAAAATTGGTAAAAACGAGTTTGTTCAATCGATTTGTAAACTAAGAATCTATACAACTCTGCTAATTCAACCAGTAACCTTAAGAACTATATAGCTTTCCACTTCTTTCATTATGTAAGATTGTATTGATGACTTTGATTGTGACCTCTTTGCTGATTGTCCAGCGCTTCTTGTTGTAAACCGCCTTGAACTTCCATGGCTTTGGCGGTATATAAGAATAAAATTATTATTATTATCAGTCATCGGTGGCTTGTTGCATGCTTTGCAGGCCCGCAGACCAAACTGCAAGCATTGGCAAGTAACTGTTGATGAGCTAACTCTGACATGATACTTCGGCAAAGATCAATACAGACTCATAGTTCAATCCCTAGTCCTAAGTCTACTGGACTATTGCAATATCCTCTACCTTCCTTGTCCCACCTACCTAATAAAACAACTACAGACTGTCCAGAACACCGCCCTCAGACTGATCTATTCCCTTCGAAAATTTGACCACATCACCAACGCCTTCCTAGATTCACACTGGCTTCCAATACAAGCCCGCATCCAATTTAAGCTATATTGCATAATATTCAAAACATTAAACGGAACGGCACCCTCCTACTTAAACAACCGCCTAAATAGGAACCTCTATTCCAGACAAAGGAGAACCCAGTCCCCTTTCTCCTACCCCCCTTATAAAGGAACTAAGCGCAAAAAGATGTACGACAACCTACTAGCAACACATGCAGCTAAATTGGACCCCTCCATCACCAACCTACTGACAGCTTCAACTGACCTCAAAGCTTTTCGAAAAGAAATCAAAACCATACTATTCAAGAAATACATCCTAATTTCCTAACCCCACTCTTCTCCCCTCTCTCCCCTTCTTAGGATCCTCCCTTCAAAATGTGATTTTGACCTAACGCCTCTAACTGTATTCCTCTTCCTGAAAACGTCCAGCTATCGTTTAGATGTATTAGGCCCTACGTCGTTAATTGTATTCCTATTCCTGGAAATGTCCAGTTATCTTTTTGTTGTAATCCGCTTAGAACTGCAAGGTACAGGCGGAATAGAAGTCATTAATGTAATGTAATGTAATACTTGTCTGACCACTCACGCAGTAGCTGAGATGAGGTCATCTTACAATTGGTCAGTGAAATGCATCGAAGTGCACGGTCTTGGCATGATGTTGATGCATGTGGACCGAGGCTCATCTACCACTTTCCTCTTTTGTACAATTTTTACTATCAAGTTTGCTGGCATGAAAATCTTTCCTTGCTCATCTCTGACTACAAATATGCTCCTCCAAAGTCAGGTTCCGAGTCCTGTTCATGGTTGATGCAGAAAGTATATGAAACCCAAAAAGCCCATGCTTTTTATAGCTGCCCTGTTACCTAGACATCTGGACTGTGATTGGCTGACAAAAGCAGCCTTCTGATTGGTCAGAAATAACATGTGCTGATTGGGCAGTCTCATTCCAGTTTTCAAGTATGATCTGTTAGAGTTATAATAGTTGTTCCAGTATTGACAAAATTGTAAAATTAGAAACAAGTGATTTTAAAAAGTTGATTAAATGTATCCCTTATATGTGGTACACAGACAAATCTATTTGGTCAACAAAGAAAGTGAAATAGCTAAGAAAAAAAATTTAAAAATTTAAATTGAATCAGGTTGGGCAGACTGGATGGACCATTCGGGTCTTTATCTGCTGTCATCTACTATGTTATGTTACCCCCACGGTCTAGTTCGTCCTGTAATGTTATTTGTATATACACAATGCCTCTTTTTTCTAGTTTTGTTTAGTTTCTCTTTCTTTTAAACATATTGTTAACCAGCCAGATATTAACTTGATGGTTGGTATATCAAAATTAATAAAACTTGAAACTTGAACTTGAACTTGAAACTTGAAACTAGAAAGTTGAAAGAATTCAAAATTCACAAGTGGTTCTGGACTTTTGCACACTACTGTAAATATCAGGCTAATTGCTAATAATTGACACTATCAACTTTATGAAAAGAAAAATGGTGTGCAAGGAACGGACCTATAATTACTTAGCAATGTCAAATCTAAATCAGTAGATTTAGGTATTAGTGTGAGAATAATTTTGCCAATTTCAGATTGATAGAAATCTGTTGACAAGATACTATTCACCAAGAATACAGTCCATTGTAAAATTTCCAAAGGTGAAATACTGAACAAATGAGCAGGACAACAGTCCAAAGAGCAAGATCATCATCTAGATCAGGAGTGGGCAACGAGGGCCGCAAACCAGTCAGGTTTTTAGGATTTCCCCAATGAATATGCATGAGATTAATTTGCATACAATGAAGGCATTGCATGCGTATTCATTGGGGAAACCTTAAAAACCCGACTGGATTACGGCCCTCATTGCCCACCCCTGATCTAGACAATTTGGACAAAAGAGAGTTAACTTCCACTTGAGAAATAGCCAAGTATCTGTCAACTGGAATTCCATCATAACTGGTTATAGTAGTTGGCTACACTGACTGTTGAGTTAAAGATTGCTTTATTAATACGATCTCTTTTTATTTTTGAAAAATAGGATGCTAGTTCATTTGCATCTGATTGATTTGTTTATCTCACTAAGGGCTAGATACACAAAGCACAGTTGCTAAGGGCCGATTATGAATAGTGAACGATGTTCCAACAAGTTTGTATGTAAATGATTTGCGTGGAGGTTGACCTTAATCCCGTTCGATAAGTCGCTGTGAGAACAATTTTAACACATGCACAGAGCAGGTTTGGGGAAGCCCGAACAGCTGAGCAGCAGGGGAGGCCCCAAAGCAGCCTCTTGACACTCAGCTGTTTGGGGCGTTTTTTTCTTTCTTTTTAATGACACAGATGTGCATGTGCTACACACACACACAATATCTGCCCCATTATATATAAAAAAAATTTGAGGCTCCGATGACCCCTGGTGCCAAAATAGAGGTAGGAGGGATGCCTACTCCCTCCTGCCACCGTGAACAAACCCCAGGCCAGCCAAACCACACCCCAATAAAAATTGGCAGGGGGATGCCCACTCCCTCCTGCGGCCGCAACCCCTCTCCCCCCTCAGCTGAACTGACACACACCTCTGCCAGGAACCCCCCCCCCCGGAACTGACCCCTCCCCTAAAAAAAAAAATCATCGGCAGGAAAGATATCCACTCCCTCCTACCACCATTTGCCCCCTTGGCCCCCCTCCCCTCAATACCCCTGAACCTCCCTTTACCTGGTCATGAAGTAGACAGCAGGAAGGATGCTCATTCCCTCCTGCTCGCAGACCCACTACTCCAAAATGGCGTGCCTTCCCCTTCCTCGTGCATCCCCAGGATGCATGGAGAGGGGCCTAAGGCTGCCTGAATATCAACTGCAGAGATGCTTAAATATTTTGTGTTTTACTTTCATTCAAAAAACACATAAAACCTGTTTAACACAACCAGTTCCTTCCCTAACTCCACCTACCACACTCCACCCATATCTAATCTAAAATGTTTCTTATTACCCAACATGTTGCTCCTTAAGTTCTCGATAGTTCTTATGTAATTCTTAAGTTCTCGACAATTCTTATGTAATGTTACAATTAAGAACATAAGAAGTTGCCTCCGCTGAGGCAGACCAGAGGTCCATCTTGCCCAGCGGTCCGCACCCGCGGCAGCCCATCAGGCCTAATTGCCTGAACAGTGTCCCTGACTAATTTCGTAACTGCCTCTAATCCTATCCCTATGACTTGTACCCCTCAATCCCTTTGATCTCCAGGTACCTATCCAAACCTTCTTTGAAGCCCTGCAGCATGCTCCTGCTTATCACATCCTCCGGTAGCGCGTTCCATGTATCCACCACTCTCTGGGTGAAAAAGAACTTCCTGGCGTTTGTTCTAAACCTTCCCCCTTTCAATTTCTCTGAGTGTCCCCTTGTACTTGTGGTTCCCCATAACTTAAAAAATCTGTCCCTGTCCACTCTTTCTATGCCCTTCATGATCTTGAAGGTTTCTATCATGTCCCCTCTAAGTCTCCGCTTTTCCAGGGAGAAAAGCCCCAGCTTCTTCAGTCTGTCAGTATATGAGAGATCCTCCATAACCTCCTGACAACTCTTGTGTAATCTGCCTTGAACCGCAAGGTAATGGCGGAATAGAAATCACTAATGTAATGTAATTACTAAAATGTCATTTTATATTGCTCTTTTATTTTGTAAAACAATGCAATACTATCTTTAAAGATTTATACCCTAGATTTTTGTTGTTAGTGCCATCGACTCATGCTCGAGTCCTAGCAACTTGATGAATTGCAGATCTAAAAATAAATCTGTTTTGTGCTAATCCGGAAAAGATACATCGCCTGAAAAATCTCACCCATTGGTCTTCAGTCTCACTTATTGGGCTGGGTCACCCTTGGTTAGTGACATTCAGTCTCGTTGAGATAGTAAATCTCACTTATTAGCCTTCAGTTTTACTTATTGAGATGGTAAATCTGACCCACTGGGCTAGGCCACCCTTGTCTGGGTGGCTGGAAGTTGGAAGGTTAAGATTTCTAATTAACCAGACCCAGCTTTTGAATATCATGGAAGCATGCTCGTGTTATGTCCACTTGGCATTCACCCAGCTAAGTGTGTAGCAGCTGCTTGCATTTAGCATTATCTTTCTCAGAAACATCTGTGGTTTGGAGAGCTCCTTGTATGAGTAGAAGAGTCTGAAATCCTTGCATTCCAACTCTTTAAGGAGGCTGTACCAGTACCAAACCACACTGTTGTCATCCCCATTAACCTCGAATCCAGGCCAATGTAGATGGATCTCAAGCACCAGCTGTCCTATCTGTTCAGTAGTCTCCTCCAGAAGCAGGTTTTCCAGAACCTTACACTCGGCACTTTCCAGATCCACCTTAAGAACATCGATCTGCAGAAAAAGGAGGAAGAGTAGAAGTTAGGACAACATGGAGTTTCCACAAACATGTGTACAGTCAGTACTCGGGAGATCTTTCAACAGTGCTATATAAGCCGCATCAAGGGCATTTCACCTAGCTGTGTCCTAACACAACTGGCCTACTGCAACTCCCTCTATGTGGGTATAACTTCTTCTCAATTGAATAAGCTTCAAATGCTTCAGAACACTGCAATTAGATTAATCTTTGGCTTAAGAAAATATGACCACTGCTTGCTTCATTGGCTTCCTATAGTTAGAAGTTGCCTCCACTGAGTCAGACCAGAGGTCCATCCTGCCCAGTGGTCCGCTCCCGTGGCGGCCCATCAGGCCTAATTGCCTGAACAGTGTCCATGACTAATTTTGTAACTGCCTCTAATCTTCTAATTCTATCCCTATTACCTACCTCTACTCCTATCTGTACCCCTCAATCCCTTTGTCCTCCAGGTACCTGTCCAGACCCTCTTTGAAGCCCTGTAGTGTGCTTCTGCTTATCACATCCTCTGGTAGCGCGTTCCATGTATCCACCACCCTCTGAGTGAAAAATAACTTCCTGGCGTTTGTTCTAAACCTTTCCCCTTTCAGTTTCTCTGAGTGCCCCCTTGTGCTTGTGGTTCCCCGTAATTTGAAAAATCTGTCCATGTCCACCCTATCTATGCCCTTCATGATCTTGAAGGTTTCTATCATGTCTCCTCTAAGTGTCCGCTTTTCCAGGGAGAAAAGCCCCAACTTCTTCAGTCTGTCAGTATATGAGAGGTCTTCCATACCCTTTATCAGCTTAGTTGCTCTTCTCTGGACTCTTGTTTAAGCTTTCCTGCATTGTGTACCATGCTCTAAATGTCAGCGCACCAGAACAGATAAGCCACTTGTTCTTCACCTCAACAAAGATTAACAGCATCCAAGGGAGTGAAATATAAAACACCCTGCTTCCAGAACCTAGAATGACCTTCCAGCACCCTTAAGAAAGAACTGAACTACCTCATCTTCAGAAAATGACTAAAACCTTACTTGTTTGATAAATACCTATCTGCTCAGTAACTCGCCTCTTTGGCGCTTCTCTTTTGTTGTGCTTTATCTATTCCTGATATGTATGAAAATATTTGCTTGTATACTCCCTTCAAAGGTACTACAGTTAGATTGTCAGCCATTGGGACAGAGGGAAATTACTTAAAGTACCTGATTAGGCTTTTAACCATTGTATAAGTCAAATTTTATATTGTTTTGTAAACTGCTTCAAAGCCAGTATGGTGATTTGGCGTATATAAATACTGTATTAAATTAAGTTATCATGACGAAATTCAGCTTCTCTTTCTTTAACTAATCTGGATAGCTACAGGTAATCAATGGTCCATTTATACATTTAGTACTTTTGAATATGTGTTTTCCAAGTGCCCGTGGCCAGCATTTAAAAAAGCCCTGCTTGACAGCATTTGCAGAGTACTGACCTGGAACTAAATCATTAGAATGAAAAATCCTTTGAATAGCTACTGTGCACACGCCAGGAACTTGAAAAAACTAAATATCTAATTTATAAAGGCATAAGCGAAAAGAAGAGGGAGACCTCAGTCTGTTATCTAGAATTTATTTTTTTATTTATTTATTCAGTTGTCTATACTGTTCTCCCAGGGGACCTCAGAACGGTTTACATGAATTTATTCAGGTACTCAAGCATTTTTCCCTGTCTGTCCCGGCGGGCTCACAATCTGCCTAATGTACCTGGGGCAATGGGGGGATTAAGTGACTTGCCCAGGGTCACAAGGAGCAGCGTGGGTTTGAACCCACAACCTCAGGGTGCTGAGGCTGTAGCTTTAACCACTGCACCACACACTCCCCTCTAGAACATACCTTTATCCAGCATGGTGAGACCTCATGTAGAATATTCTAATCTAATCTAATTCTTAGTCTTATATACCGAATCGTCTCCTAGAAATAGGAGCTCAATTTGGTTTACATAATTAAACATAGAAACATAGAAGATGACGGCAGAAAAGGGCTACAGCCCATCAAGTCTGCCCACTCTGCTTACCCACCCCCTGTCTATGCCCTAATGACCCAATTTCCTTATCTTGACCCTCGTAGGGATCCCACATGGGTATCCCATTTATTCTTAAAGTCTGGCACGCTGTCTGCCTCGATGACCTGCACTGGAAGCTTGTTCCAATGATCAACCACTCTCTCTGTGAAGAAATACTTTCTGGTGTCGCCATGAAATTTTCCGCCCCTGAGTTTGAGCGGGTGCCCTCTTGTGGCCGAGGGTCCCTTGAGAAAAAAAATATCATCTTCCACTTCGACACGTCCCGTGAGGTACTTAAATGTTTCGATCATGTCTCCCCTCTCCCTACGTTCCTCAAGAGTGTAGAGCTGCAATTTGTTCAGTCTCTCTTCGTACGAGAGACCCTTGAGCCCCGAGATCATCCTGGTGGCCGTCCGTTGAACCGATTCAATTCTGCGCACATCTTTACTGTAATGTGGCCTCCAGAATTGCACACAGTACTCCAGATGAGGTCTCACCATGGCCCTGTACAACAGCATTATGACTTCAGGCTTTCGGCTGACGAAACTTCTATTGATACAACCCAATATCTGCCTTGCCTTAGATGAAGCCTTCTCCACTTGATTGGCAGTTTTCATGTCTGCACTGATGATTACTCCTAAATCTCGTTCTGCTGAAGTCCTAGTTAAAGTTTCTCCGTTCAAGAAGTACGTCCTGCATGGATTTCCGCTTCCGAGGTGCATGACCTTACATTTCTTAGCATTGAAGCCTAGCTGCCAGGTTGAGGACCAACTTTCCAATATAAGCAGGTCCTGCGCCATATTAGATCACAAAGAAAGATCCTTTAACATTCATTGGAGCTACTGCCTAAAATGCGATGAAACATAGTGGTTTTTAAGGTTTTGCAAGAGATCTGAAGAGAGAAGCACGATCTAATTTGAGGAGGTAGTCCATTCCATATCGCAGTTAGTAAGGATGGAAAGGAGCGTGAAATTTTACTAATGGACTTGATTCCTCTTAATGATGGAAAAGAGAGCTTATATGAGTTGCTCTCATGCCTGAAGATCTCATGGTGTTTGAGATAAAGACATCAAAGGAACAAATAGGCCATGTAAAATTTTTAAAGACTATACAGGCACATTTATTTATTTCAATTTTTTTTTTTTGCCCAACCTCCCAAAGGAACCCAGAACGAGTTACAAAGTACATCCATAATAATCGAGACAGGACAGAGATGACATAATTTACAATATAGACAGGACAATAAAACATATGCACTAAGTAGCATCTGGTGAGATTAGGAGGTGTAGGTGCGTTGACTGAGTGGCATTTCTGGGTGAATGATTTTAAGGCGCTGGGTTTGTAAAGAGGAAGGTTTTCACAGCCTTCCTGAAGTTCCAGAGTCCATCTAGTGATCTAACAGATGGGGGGATGGTGTGCTAAAGTCTGGGTATGAAATGTGAGTAGGAGCGTTTGTGGGCTGTTTCAGATTTGAGGGAGCGGCCAGGAGGTATGGTCAGTCGTTTTCTCCTTGGGACCCCAGTGGTCACTTTGGGAAGTAGATTTGTAGTTTAGTTTTCATGTAGTACGGAATCGTATCATGGAAGGTTTTGAAAGCGAGGACCAGGGCCTTGAAGGTGCAGCATTTTTGAATGGGCAGCCAGTGCATGGAAGCTAATGCAGGGATAACATGGTCACAGAAGCCTAGGTTTTTCAGAAGGCGGATTGCAATGTTTTGCACCCTTTGGAGGCGAGAGAGAGTTTTGGTAGGCAGGCCCACTAGTAGAGTGTTACAATAGTCTACATGGGATAGTACAAAAGCGTAGAGTTGTAGGGCAAATTTGGGTTCTAAGAAGAATGCACGTATGGTTTTTAGCTGGCGGAGGTAGTAGAAGGAGGATGATACTAGTTTGGATACGTGATCTGTCATTGATAAGTTAGAGTCAAGAGTTACTTCTAGGCTGCGGACATTGTCTTTGGGTGTAAGGGTGTTTGTGCCCCAGGAAAAGGACAGATTGGGGTATACGCATAGATCTTTGTGGATCCAGAGAAGTTCTGGCTTGGATTCATTTAACTGTAACTTGTTCCTGATCATCCAGGTCTTTATTTCAGTTAAACAAGATTGGAGGTTATAGATTTGTGTGTCTCTGTGACAGTCTAAGGGACTATAGAGTTGAAGGTCATCAGCGAAAGAGTGGATTCTGATTCAGTGTTTTCCCGCTATGTCCAGTACTGGTTTGACATAGAGGTTGAAGAGGAGAGGTGATAGTAAGGCTCCCTGAGGCACTCCGTAGTGTAGTGGTTTGGGTTCAGATAAGGATTTTCCTAGTGGAACTCTCTACAATTTGTCTGTCAGGAATGAAGAGAACCGTTGAAATGCGATGTCATGGAATCCGATGAACTTTAGCCTGGACAAGAAGAGAAAGTGGTCGATGGTGTCTAAGGCGGCACTGAGGTCTAATAGTACCAGCAATGCATCATTTCCGTCATCTAGGATTTTCCAGCAGTCATTTAGGATGTCTAAAAGCACTTTCTGTGCTGTGGTGTTTCCTGACACCCGATTGGAAGTTGGAGAGGGTAACGTTTGTCTCCATGAAGTCTTGCAATTGCGTGAGTACTGTCTTTTCCAATATTTTTGAGATGAATGAGAGGTTTGAGACAGGTCTGAAGCAGCTTGGGTTGTCTGGGTCCATGGTTGGTTTTTTCAGGAGTGGTTTTATTATGGCAGATTTCCAGCTTTATGGAACTACACCTGTCATAAGGGACTTGTTTATTAGGGGTAGGATGGATTCCAGGAATACCTCATTTGTGTCCAGGAGTGTAGTGGAGGGACATGGGTCCAGGATCGAGGTTGTGGGGCATACGGAATTGATTATGGTTTTGAGGTCATTGTGGGAGATTGGTTTAAAACTGTTTAAGGTTCTTTCTTAAGTATATTGTCATCTTGGGCGGTCTCTGGGATGTGTGGGAGTGCTTTGGCCTCTGAGTCCAGATTTGCGCATATCTTTGATATTTTGTCATGGAGGACGGTGGAGAGTGATTTGCAGTCTAGGTTCGTTTACTGGGAATACATTGGACCTTGGGATGAGGGGAATAGATTTTTTATTATTGAGAAGATGGCCTTTGATCTGCTTGGGACCTCGGATAGTAGAGCGGTGAAATATGCTTTCTTTGCTTCATGTGTGGCTAGTTTGCAGCCGGTTTTTCCAGGAGGATTTGTCCTCGTCACAGAGTTTTGCGCCAAGTATTTTCTGCTTTTTTGTACTCTTAGGTCTTCTGTAAACCAGGGTGAAGAGAATGATCATGAGTTAGGTTTGGTCACCTTGACTTTTGTTAGATTCTTAGTGTTTTGATGCCTGAATGCCAGGTCAGTGCCTTTTGTTCTAGGGAGTTTGTGCTTAGTTGTAGTTTGGAAATGCTGTGGGAAAATGTGGTTGGGTTTACTGACTTTGGGTTGAATGTAATTGTTTCCTGGGAATTTGTTCGGTCTGCTGCCTCTTTAACTCTGGTGTGCAGGCTGAACGTTATTATATGGTGGACAGTCTAGGGCACTGTTCTTCAACCGCTGGTCCATGGACCAGTGCCGGTCTGCAGGAAATTTCTGCCAGTCCACTTAGGGCTGGCGAGATTGAGATATTTCCACCTGGTCCATGTCAGGCCGGAGAGATCATGGGGAGCTTCCAACAGTGGCTTTCTCCCAGGGCAGTGATTCAGGAAGGCAGCCTTGGGGCTTTTGTTGAGTCACGGCCGTCTCTGATAATGCAACTTCCTCTTTCCTCAGAGGCGGTGCGACCCAACAAAGGACCTGAGGCTGCCTTCCTGAATCACTGCACTGGCAAGTAAGGAGAGCTGCTGGGAGGGAAGAAAACCACTGTTGGAGGCTGGGAAGCTGCTGGGCATGGTAAAAAAAAAAAAAAAAAAAGGGACAGCTGCTACTGGACCTGGAGGGAAGGATAAGGAGGGATGCTGCTGGGAGGGGAGGAGGGAAAGGAGTCTGGGAAGCTGCTAGGCAAGGGAAAAAAAGGGACAGCTGCTACTGGACCTGGAGAGGGAGAAGGAGAGATGCTGCTGAGAGGGGAGGAGGGAAAGGAGTCTGGGAACCTGCTGGACAAGGGAAAAAAAGGGACAAGCTGCTACTGGACCTGGAGAGGGAGGAGAGATGCTGCTGAGAGGGGAGGAGGGAAAGGAGTCTGGAAAGCTGCTGGGCAAGGGAAAAAAGGGACAGCTGCTACTGGACCTGGAGGGAAGGAGAAGGAGAGATGCTGGGAGGGGAGGAAGGAAGAGAGTTACTGCTGGACAGGAGGAGGAAGGAAGGGAGAAGGAAAAAAGGAAGGAAACAGCTAGCAGAGTGATAAGAGGAGGGGAAGGGGAGAGACAGGCATGAGAAAGTAGAGAGAATGATGATGGGAAGGGTTCAGCAGAGAAATAAGCAGAGAGGGACAACGAGGCTAGATCTAGTGTAGGAAAGATAAAAATGAAAGCAGTGAAGCTGGAATGAATGATGTAAAAAGAGAGGAGGCACAGGCTGGATGGAAAGGGGAGAAGGGCATAGAAAGAAGTCAGATACATATGGAAGGGGGAGAGGGCAGACAGTGGATGGAATGAGCAGATGCTGGATTGAAGAGACTGGGCAGACGCTGGAAGGAAAAGAGTGAAAAGAAGATGAAAGCAGAAACCAGAGACAACAAAAGGTAGAAAAAATAATTTTATTTCTTTTTTGTCAGAATATATCAGATTTGAAATATATATCCAGCTAGAGATGTAACTGGGGACTGCAAAGTCCAGGGCTCTCTGTGACCAGGGGGCACTCCCCTAACACTATTCCTGTCATGTGTGACTTCAGTATACTGTTAGCATGATATTTCTGTAGCATTCTGTAATAACTTGGCTTGTTCAGTTTTCTTGATAGTAGAGGGGATATATGTGAAGGGGAGGGGAAACATGGATTTTGTTGGTCCTTGCTCTGTATATTTGTATTTATAAAATGACAATTGTACAGAATATTGGGTTTTTTTATACTTTAATAAAATGTAAAATCATAACTGTGGCTTGTGCAGATGGGATCAGATGGTTTGCGTGGACCGAGCTTGCGGAGACGGGGCGGAAATGGGTTTTTTAAATTTCAGTCTTATTAGTTTGCCGGCCACAAAATAATTCTTTTATTTCTGCCGGTCCACGGGTGTAAAAAGGTTGAAGAACACTGGTCTAGGGGACCACGATGTTTGTCGGCGAGGATGTTTTCTGGTCAATTTGTGGACTGTCTGGGAGAAAGATTAGGTCCAGTGTGTTTCCAGAGGAATGAATGGGAGAGGTGACTTATTGAGTGAGTCCCAGATCTGACAGTGTTTTGATGAAATCTCGTGGGGCACCCGTGACTTCTGGGTAGTCCACGAAGTTGAGGTCTCCTAGGACTATGATTTGTTTATGGTTTATAGACAGGTTGCTTATAATGGTTAGCAGTTCATCGAGCGCAGACATAGGAGAGAGGAGGGTGCTCTGTAGACTAGTATGATCATGATTTTTTTGTCTTGGCCTATTGAGAAAATGAGGCATTCTAGGTCTGGTAGTGTTATGGAGTGTATTTGGCATGGGACTTGGCGATCGCTGCCACCCCTCCCCTTCTCATTGGGATGGGAGCATGCCAGTGCTTGGTATCCCTGAGGGCATAATACATCCAAGGTGGCTCCATCGTTATCTTTGAGCCATGTTTCCGTCACTAGTAGGAGGTCCCATTTATACTCTGTGATGGCGTCTGTAAGGACGAGGTCTTTGCCATTTACAGATCTGACATTCACTATGGCTGCTACGACGTGTGCAATGGGGGTGTATATGTCTGTGTTAGTTTGATCTTTATGAGGTTGTGGGTATTGATTGTCTTGGGCTTTACACGGTAGCAGCTTCTTAGGTCTCCATATCGGCCCTGGCCAGTGATGGTGGGTATGTGATATGCCATCATGGGGGAGTATGAGTGTGATGGCTAGAAGGGGGCACAGTGTATTGGCTTGATTGTGAGTATGGTTTTTAGGCTGGTCCTTCTTGGACCACACGAGGACCATGCAGATGGCCTTTGGGAGAGATTCACTTGCTTAGCTGCCCTTTATAGGGCTGAAGGGCATAGCACTTTGAGCTCTGGGGAAGAAGCGGAGAGAAGGAGCTTGGAGATGGATGTCAGAGAGATGGAATCTCGGTGCAGTGAGGGAGACAACTGGCTTCCTTCCCCTCAATGTATTGAAAAAGGTGACTGCATGCTGCAACAGGAGCCCCTAAGGGCTGAAGAGGAATGTACTGTGAGCTCTGGGGAGAAGGGGTGGGGCTTCCCACCAAAGAGGATCAAGCAGTAGTGCTGCCTGATTCGCGATTTGAATCGATTTACCAATTCACTTTGGGTCAATCGATTCGAATCGATTCATTTTTTTTTTTAAATTGGCCATGCCGATTTGAGGCCCAACCTTCCTCCCCGTGCCTTCAGGTTTAGTTTTAATACACAGCATTTTTGGCAAACCCAAAAGACAGCAGAGGCCTCTCATGGAGCGCAAGGAGAAAGTAATGTAGTACCCTCCCCCTCCATCAGCCACGGACCGCACATGCTCATGGGAATTCCGCACCTTTACCCAGTCCCGGCATCTGGTGCACTCGTTCCAAGCCCTGCCTCCCCTGCTTGCTTCCTCGCCAGTTTCGCTGTTGAAATGAAGCCATGCGCCTCATGACAGCTGCTTCACCAAAACAAAAAACTGAGCTTCCTTCTGAAGACGAGCTGGTAGTTCAGTGAATGGAGGGAGGGGAAATTTACACGTTGCTTTGTAGCCCTTTTCTCCACTCACCCCTTTCAAACCTACAGTTTGGCGCGATCTGATCTGAAACTACTTGCACAGATTCTGTGCGAGTAGTTTCAGATCAGATCGAGCCAAACTATAGGTTCAAAGAGGTGGGGTAGGGTGAAGAAAAGGCTACAAAGCAACGTGTAAACTTCCCCTCCCTCCCTTCGCTGAACCAACAGCTCGTCCTCAGAAGGAATCAGAACGCTCTGACATTGTTACTCTGTGGAGAAAGGGGAAGGGGGGAAGACACCTAATGGGGAGGGGGATAAGTTTTTTTTCTCAAGAGGGACAGAGAATGTGTGTGTGCTGCAGAGTCCATTCAAACCTCATTCCCCAGCAGCTAGGAAACAAAGGTGGGTTGCAAGAGCCAGAGTGAGTTAATCAAAGTTGTAGGATCATGCAAAAAGCAAGTCGTGCTTTCTTTAGATGCTCTTGTGGATTGTACGAGGTTGATTTTTCCTGGCTTCCTTTTCTGGTTTTGTGAAACGTAAGGAAGGCTTCTGCTTGTTTCCTCTTCAAGTTTTGACCTAGGTATTCATTGTATTTGGGATCGCCTCACTTCTAGACAATGATGGAGTGACCATAAAATGAGTTTTCACAGTCCACACCTTATGCTCGTGGTTTCAAACCAGACCCTCTGGAGTTTTGCAGTGTGCAGAATGCAGCAGCTTTCCAAATACAGGCAAGCAATTTTGTAGTGCAAGAGACTGTAGGCCAGGGGGGAAGCCAGAGGATGCTACAAAGAAGAGGGGAACATGCAGGCCTTTGGGGGCAGAGGACCCTGGTGTAGAAATACACGGACGAAGGGGTTCAAAGAGACATGCATATGCCGGACAGGGGGGAGAGAAGAAATAATGGGTCTAAAAACAGAGGAGAGGGAGAGAGATGGTGGACAATGGGATTTAGGGAGGGAAGGAACAGAAAAGGAGAGAAGTTGGGCACAAGGGATGGTGTGGGGGGGATAGAGATACTGGATAGGAGGGTAGTTGGGAAGAGAAAAGAGGAGCTGGTAGACCCTGGGGTGGTGGGGAAGGAGGGAGAGATGCTGGATGAAAGGGTAGTTGAGAAAAGGAGAGATGGTGGATCTGAGGATGGTGAAGTCCATCACTGCAGCTGTGGGGATGGAGACGAAAAAACGGAAAGACGCCAGACCTATGGGGGAGGGAAGGGGAGGACAGAGATGGAAGATGGATGGTTAGCACAGAGAAAGAAGAAAACAACAAATGGGCAGGAGATCCTGGCAAGCGAATTATCTGATTTTAATAATGACAGCCAATAAAAGGTAGAAAGAATAATTTTATTTTCTGTTTTGTGATTACAATGTGTCACATTTGAAATGTGTATCCTGGCAGAGTTGGTATTAGACTGCGAACGTGAGCTAGAATTTAACAGAGAGAGGAAAAGTATTTTTTGTTTGTTTATTTTGTTTACATCACAGCACCAGTGTGGGTAGGAGAGGGCAAAGGGGGTGGGGGTGGGGTGGGTGAAGAGGCTATAAAATAAACCCACCAGGATGTTTGAAAAAAACATCCAATTGGGCAGGAAAATCGAATTGAGAAATCGATTCAATAGGCTGAATCAAATCAAAATATTTTTTCCTGAATCGGGCAGCACTAGTGTGTACATAAGAACATAAGAAGTGCCTCTGCTGGGTCAGACCAGAGGTCCATTGTGCCCAGCAGTCCGCTCGCGCGGTGGCCCATCAGGTCTAGGACCTGCATAGTAGTCTTCTATATGTACCCCTCTATCCCTTCAATCCCTTTTTTTTTTCTTTTCTTATCTATATCCTTCTAACTGTACCCTTCTTCATCCTATATCTTCCCTATCTATATCCCTCAATAACTTCTTTCAAGAATATATCCAATTTTTCTTTGAAACCCTGTAAAGCACTCTGTCCTATTACACCCTCCGGAAGCGCATTCCAGATATCCACCACCCTCTGAGTGAAGAAGTACTTCCTTGCATTGGTTCTAAACCTGTCCCCTTTTCATTTCTCCGAGTGCCCCCTTGTTCTTGTAGTTCCCCGTAGGCTGAAGAATCTGTTCCTCTCCACATTTTCAATGCCCTTCATGATCTTGTATGTCTCCTCTGAGTCGCCGCTTTTCCAGGGAGAAGAGCCCAGTTTCTCTAGCCTGTCTGCGTATAAAAGGTTTTCCATACCCTTAATCATACATGTAGCTCTTCTCTGGACCCTCTCAAGTATTGCCATATCCTTCTTCAGGTACGGCGACCAGTACTGAACACAGTACTCCAGATGCGGTCGCACCATCGCTCAATACAGCAGCAGGATAACTTCCATCGTTCTGGTCGTAATACTCTTCTTGATGATACCCAACATTCTGTTTGCTTTCCTTGATGCTGCTGTGCATTGTGCTGATGGTTTCATTGTGGTGTCCACCAGCACTCCCAAGTCCCTTTCAAGGTTGCTCTCCTCCAGTACCAACCCCCCCATTTTGTAGCAGAACCTCGGGTTCTTTTTCCCCACATGCATGGCCTTGCATTTCTCCACATTGAAGCTCATCTGCCATTTATTGGCCCACTCCTCCAACTTGTACAGCAGGAATGATTTGCTGCTTATTGACAGCAAAGAAATTAAGACTTAAATGGTATAGGAAGGGGAGAATTGAGAGATGCCTGATATACTTGGGGTGGAGCGGGGGAGCAGAGGAGGGAGATGCAGGGATAAGGGTTCTTATTCCCACCCACTATCAAAAATTGGATGCCTGGCTATATCGCTACTGAGGATGAGCATAGCATAGCAGTCTCACCTTCCAGTGTCCAAACTCATTCAGAATGGTGCTCAGTGTTTTGATCCTGCTGTGGACTTTGTGAATGGAGATAGCTGGATTTGGATCCCTCCAGTTAATGGCCAGGCGATGGTACCAGAGGTGCTGCCCCTCCTGTACATGGCTAAGTTTGATACTGGGGTCAAAGCGGTGAACATCACATCCTCCCTCAGCCATGCTGACCTCAAACTGGTTATCCGGAGCTCCAAGTCCGAAAAAGGAAAGAAAAGACAGTTCTGTTCAGAACACAGTTAGGAGGTAGTGTGCCTTTATAATGGACTTCCATTTCATGACTTGTGGTGGAAGATGTACTGAGATAAATTGACAAATTAAAGAGTGATAAATCACCGAGACCAAATACTAAACATCCCAGGGTACTGAAGTATAACTTGTCATTAAAATCATCTGTAATACTTGAAGATTGGAGGATGGCCAAAGTTACACCAATTTTTAAACACGGTTCCAAGAGCGATCCGGGAAGCTACAAACTGGTAAGCTTTACTTCAGTTCTGGATAAGATAGTTGAAACTATTATAAAGAATAAAATTACGGAAGAAGGGGAAAGCCGATAGTTGACCAAGAGTCGATGATTCAGGAACAGGTATACACAGAGGATACCGTGCAGGAAGATAGCGAGGAAAACTAACTGGATCATAGGCAAGACAGAAATCCTGACGGATCAAAAGAGACACAAGAGGGAAGGAAATACAAGAAAATAACAGGCCGCAAACTCAAGTGTATGTACACGAACGCAAGGAACCTAAGGAATAAGAGGGGGGAAATGGAAGCTATGGCACAAAAAGATAACCTTGACATCATCGGCATCACGGAAACATGGTGGAATGAGGAAAATGTTTGGGACACTGTGCTACCGGGATACAAGCTATATCGCAGAGACAGAGTGGGTCAAAAAGGTGGGGGTATTGCCCGATACATCAAAGAGGGAATTGTGTCTACCGGAGAGAACACGCTGGAAACGAAAAATAAGGTAGAGTCTATATGGGTCAAAATTCCGGGAACAAATGGAACAGAAATGAAGATCGACATCTACTACCGATCCTCAGGGCACTATGAAGAAATTGATGGAGAAATGATGGACGAGATTAAACGCAACTGCAAGGGAGGCAATGCAATTATCGTGGATGACTTCAACTATCTGGGGATAGACTGGAACCTAGGCACCTCCGGCTGCGCTAGGGAGACCAAGTTCCTGGATGCTGTAGGTGATTGCTTCCTGGAACAACTTGTCAAGGAAAATACAAGAGGAAATGCAATTCTGAACTTAATTCTAAATGGACTGCGAGGACCGGCACAAGGTGTAGAAGGGATGCTGAGAAACAGCGATCACAACATGATCCGCTTTGACCTGGATGCAGGGGCGAAACATCGGTCCAGGATGACGGCCACGGCACTGAACTTCCGAAAAGGGAATTCGAAGGGATGAGACTCATGGTGGGGAAGAAGATTAAGAAGAGGATAAACACTGTAAAAATGCTAGAGCAAGCATGGTCCCTTTTTAAGGACACAATCACTGAGGCACAAAATCTATATATACCGCGTATAAACAAGGGATCCATTAGGAAAAAAGAACAAGGAACCAGCGTGGCTCACTGTAGAGGTAAAAGAAGCGATCAGAGACAAGAAAACTTTGTTTAAGGAATGGAAAAGGTCAAGAATGGACGAAAACTGGAATAAGCACAAACAATATCAATGCAGGTTCCATAAGGTGGTAAAAGGGGCCAAAATAGACTACAAGGAAAAAATAGCTAAGGAGGCAAAAAACTTCAAGCCATTCTTTCGATATATTAAGGGGAAACGACCCGCAGAGGAAGCAGTGGGATGACCATGGAATAAAGAGAGTGCTAAAGGAGAACAAAGCAATCGCCAACAAACTGAACACATTTTTTGCGTCTGTATTTACCAAAGAGGATAAACACAGCATACCAGAACACATCAGGCTATATGCTGGAAATGAAGACGGGAAACTGACAGGGTTGACGGTCAGTCTAGAAGAGGTATGCAGGCAGATCGATGGGATTACGAGCGATAAATCCCCAGGACCGGATGGCATCCATCTGAAGGTCATCAAGGAACTGAAAGGGACTATGGCTGAACTGCTTCAACTAATAGCCAAACTGTCGATCGAATCTGGAAAGATTCCGGAAGACTGGAAGGTGGCGAATGTTATGCCAATCTTCAAAAAAGGTTCGAGGGGAGATCCGGGAAACTACAGACCGGTGAGTCTGACCTCGGTACCGGGAAAGATGGTAGAGGCACTGATAAAGGACTGCATCATTGTTCACCTTGACGGACATGGTCTGATGAGGACCAGCCAACACGGTTTCAGCAAAGGCAGATCTTGTTTGACGAACTTGCTGCACTTCTTTGAGGGAGTAATCAGGCAAATAAGGGCGACCCGGTCGACATTGTATATCTAGATTTTCAGAAGGTGTTTGACAAGGTTCCACATGAACGACTACTTCAGAAAATTGTGAGGCGTGAAATACTCATGTGGATTAAAAACTGGCTGGAGCATAGGAAACAGAGAGTGGGGGTAAATGGACAATACTCGGACTGGAAGAGCGTCACCAGTGGGGTGCCACAGGGCTCAGTGCTTGGACCCAAGCTCTTCAACATATTTATAAACAATCTGGACATTGGTATGCTGGTGAGGTGATTAAATTTGCAGACGATACAAAGTTATTTAGAGTAGTGAAGACACAGGAGGATTGCGAAGATGTGCAACGTGACATAATCAAGCTCAAGAAATGGGCATCGACATGGCAAATGAGGTTCAATGTGGATAAGTGTAAAGTGATACATGTCGGTAACAAAAATCTCATGCACAAATACAGGATGTCAGGGGCGGTACTTGGAGAGACTTCCCAGGAAAGAGACTTGGGAGTTTTGATCAACAAGTTGATGAAGCCATCCGCATAGCGGCGAAAAGGGCGAACAGAATGCTAGGAATGATTAAGAAGGGGATCACAAACAGATCGGAGAAGATTATCATGCCACTATACTGGGCCATGGTGCGCCCTCACCTGGAGTACTGCGTTCAGCATTGGTTGCCATACATGAAGGACACGGTACTACTCGAAAGGGTCCAGAGAAGAGCGACTAAAATGGTTAAGGGGCTGGAGGAGTTTCTGTACAGTGAGAGATTGGAGAAACTGGGCCTCTTCTCCCTTGAAAAGAGAAGACTGAGAGGGGACATGATCGAAACATTCAAAATACTGAAGGGAATAGATTTAGCAGATAAAGACAGATTGTTCACTTTCTCCAAGGTAGGGAGAACGAGAAGACACTCTCTAAAGTTGAAAGGGAATAGTTTCCGTAGAAACGTAATGAAGTTCTTCACCCAGAGAGTGATAGAAAACTGGAACGCTCTTCCAGAGTCTGTTATAGGGGAAAACATCCTCCAGGGATTCAAGATAAAGTTGGACAAGTACCTGCTAAATTGGAACGTATGCAGGTGAGGCTGGACTCATTTAGAGCATTGTTCTATGATCTGGGGGCCGCTGCATGAGCGGACTGTTGGGCACGATAGACAACTGGTCTGGCCCAGCAGCGGCAATTCTTATGTTCACACATTGAGGCAAAGTAAAACCAGGCCTAAATCACTGCATCTAACTTAAGCGCATAAATTGTAGAAAAGGCCACAATCTGCCCATGCTCCATTCCTGGCCACACCCCTTTTTTTGATTCACCCACTAGAACTATGTCACACCTACTAAATTGTACACGTGGAGGGGCATAATTGAAAGGGATGTCGAAGTCCCTTTTTGTCTAAGTTGCAAGTCGTCCAAAGTAAAAAAAACAGCCTAGGACACATTTTCGAAAAATACGTCCAAAATTTTTTTGTTTTGAAAATTGTCTATACATCCTGCCGATCTGATCGTCCATCTTTATACCACATTTTCATCTAACTTTTCGTCCAAACAAAAACGCCTAGAATTTGCCCTATTGGACGTGGGAGGGGTCTGCAAAGTGATGGACTGAACACCCAGACATGGCACCTAAATAGTGGGTTACCTTACAGGGCACTGCTGTGAACTTCACAAAAATGGTACCATGTCTTCTCCTCACTACAGCTCCCTTATAGGTCATGATGAGCCCCCCAAACCGCCTCCAGAATCCCCTAGACTCACTTATCTACCATCTAATCTGATTAGCTTTTTTGACTAGGTTACTAGACAACTGGACGCCGGAGAGTCACTGGATGTGGTATATTTGGACTTCAGCAAAGCATTTGATAGCGTCCCTCATTGAAGATTACTGAACAAGCTAAAATCGATAGGATTAGGAGACATTCTAACTACATGGATTGAGGATTGGCTGAGCGGCAGACTTCAGAAGGTGGTGGTGAACGGTACCCCATCCGAAGCGTCGGATGTGATCAGTGGAGTGCCACAGGGATCGGTCCTGGGCCCGATTCTATTCAACTTATTCATAAGAGATATGACGCAAGGACTTAGAGGAAGGATATCACTGTTCGCCGACGACGCCAAACTTTGCAACATAGTAGTCAGATGCTTATTACCTGATAATATGACACATGACCTACTGCTGCTGGAACAATGGTCAAATACTTGGCAGCTAGGCTTCAATGCTAAAAAATGCAAGATAATGCACTTGGGCAAGAGAAACCCGCGTAGAACTTATGTACTAAATGGTGAGACCTTGGTTAGGACCACGGAGGAATGCGATCTAGGAGTGATCATTAGCGAGGACATGAAAGTTGCCAATCAAGTGGAGAAGGCTTCCTCCAGGGCAAGACAAATGTTGGGGTGTATCCGCAGAAGTTTCGTCAGCAGGAGGCCTGAAGTTATGATGCCACACTTGGAGTACTGTGTTCAGTTTTGGAGACCACACTACCGAAAGGACGTGCTGAGGATCGAGTCGGTTCAGCGAACGGCCACCAGGATGGTCATGGGGCTCAAGGATCTCACGTATGAAGAAAGACTAAAGAAATAGCGACTGTACTCACTCGAGGAAAGAAGAGAACGGGGAGACATGATTGAAACGTATAAATACATCACAGGACGCATCAAGTCAGAAGATGATATCTTCTGGCTCATGGGACCCTCGACCACCAGAGGGCATCCGTTGAAAATCAGGGGAGGGAAGTTTCATGGCGACTCCAGGAAGTACTTCTTCACCGAAAGAGTGGTAGATCATTGGAACAGACTCCCACTCCAGGTGATAAAGGCCAGCAGCGTGACAGATTTTTTAGAAAAAATGGGATACTCTTGTGGGATCTTTAAGGGAGTAAATTCAGGGGGGGAGACTTGGAATGGGCAGACTTGGTGGGCAATAGCCCTTTTCTGCCGCTTTTTTCTATGTTTCTATGTTTCTATCCTAATAGCCCTTATGGCTGCAGGAGCCACTTTTATGACAGTAAAAAAGGGTTTTGGGGTGTATAGGGCAGTGCACATGTTAAGTATCAATGCAGTGATTACAGGGGTTTATGGGCATGGGTCCTCCTCTCCATGAGTCCCTAACCCACCCTCAAGACGGCTTAAGCCGTCTCTGTGCTGGACGACTAGGTTTTCCTATGCCAGGCTGCCAGGTGATGATGGTCTGGAGGCAGAATTTTAAAGGTGTGATTAATAATTTTATGGGGGTGGAGGGGGGTCAGTGATCACTGGGGTAGTGTGTGGGGGTCTGTATTATGTGTTTGCAGTGCTTATCTGGTGACTTAGGTGGGTTTTTGTGACTTAGACCATGTTTTAAATGGTCTAAATCACAACATCCAAGTTCCGTCGATCCTGGGCTGTATAACTTTCATGGAAATGTCAACTATCTTCCAATGTATCTTCCTGGAAATGTCCAGCTATCTTCCAATGTAATGTAACTTCCTGGAAATGCCCAGTTATCTTCCAAAGTAATCCGCTTAGAACCGCAAGGTACAAGCGGAATAGAAATCCGTAATGTAATGTAAAGTTATACATGCTGTACGACTAAATCTAAGCCGGTCCATGTCCTGCCCAACTCCCGCCCTTGACATGCCTCCCGAAACGCACTGTTTAGCTTTGGTCGTTCAGCAACACTATAAAGGCCTAGGTCATTTAGAAATACGTCCAAACCCTGTTTTTATTATCGACACTTGGACGTATTTGGGCAATGTTCGTCCAAGTGCCGACTTAGGCCGGTTTTTGGACGTTTTTCTCTTTCGATTATGAGCCCCATAACTTTTAATTAGTGCCAATTTGGGGGTTGGTGAATTGTACACCACAAATTATAGTATAGTGCTGAGTGCCTGTATTCATAGAAACATAGAAGATGACGGCAGATAAGGGCCAGGTCAGCCCACTCTACTGACCCACCCTCAAGTCTACTATCCTAGGGATTCCACTCCTGGTGACAGGTTCCCTTGGCTTAACCCTCTAAGGGATCCCACATGAGCATCCCATTTGCTCTTAAATTCTTGCACACTGTTTGCCTCGATCACCTGCACGGGGAGCTCGTTCCAAGGATCAACCACTCTCTCGGTGAAGAAATATTTCCTGGTGTCGCCATGAAATTTCCCGCCCCCGAGTTTGAGCGAATGCCCTCTTGTGGCTGAGGGTCCTTTGAGAAAGAGAATCTCTTCTTCCATCTCGATACGGCCGGTAATATACTTAAACATCTCGATCATGTCTCCTCTCTCCCTACGTTCCTCGAGTGAGTACAGCCGCAAATTTTTCAGCCTTTCCTCGTACGATAGATCCTTGAGCCCCGAGACCATCCTGGTGGCCATCCGTTGCACCGACTCTACTCTCAGCACATCTTTTCGGTAGTGTGGCCTCCAGAATTGCACACAGTATTCCAAATGAGATCTCACCATGGTTCTGTATAATGGCACCATCAGGTGCCAAAGTAACAGACTGAAGGGTGGATGCACTAAGGGCAAAACGAGATCTAGTTGGCAATGAAAAAGATGGGGTGAAGTGGGCCTGGATGGGAACATAGAAACATTAAGGCAGATAAGGCCAAATGGCCCATCCGCAGTAACCATTATCTCTTTCTCTCTCTGAGAGATCCCACGTGCCTATCCCAGGCCCTCTTGAATTCAGACACAGTCTCTTGTCTCCACCACCTCTTCTGGGAGACTATTCCACGCATCTACCACCCTTTCTGTAAAAAAATATTTCTTTAGATTACTCCGGAGCTTATCATCTCTTAGCTTCATCCTAAGCCCTCTCATTGCAGGGTTTCCTATCAAATGAAAGAGACTCGACTCATGCGCATTTATATTACTTAGGTATTTAAACATCCCTATCATATCTGCCCTCTCCCACCTTTCCTCCAAAGGCGTATGGGGACAGATCTTTAAGTCTGTCTCCATACGCCTTATGACGAAGACCACACACCATTTTAGCAGCCTTCCTCTGGACTGACTCCATCCTTTTTATATATTTTTGAAAGTGCGGCCTCCAGAATTGTACACAATATTCTAAATGAGGTCTCACCAGAGTCTTATACTGGGGCATCAATACCTCCTTTTTCCTACAGGCCATACCTCTCACCATATATCCAAATATCTTTCTAGCTTTTTTATTTCACCTTTTCAACCTGTTTAACTTAATATCGTCACCAGTGGCGTACTAGAGCCCAGGACAGTGGCATCCCCTCCCCCACCGCTCCTTCCACACCTCCTCCCATACCTTTTTAAGTTTCTTGGCACGAGCAGCAACACCATCAACTTGCTTCCGGTATCGGCTCTCCCTCTGACATCTCTTCCTAGCCATTGGACCCGGAAGTAACATCCGAGGGAGAACTGACACTGGCACGAGAAGCAGGTTGGAGTTGCTTATTCTGTAAACCCAAGAGGCTGTGGAATCACAGGGACAAGTTTTAGGAAGTTCAGGGCTCCTTCCATTTGGGTGAATTTGGTGTTTCCATTTCCCTCTCTGGGCTGGGTAGACATCACTGATGTGCAAATTATTTACCAGAGGCCAGTTTTTGCAGTGGGATCTCTTTGCTCATGACGTGTTAACACGTTAGTGAATCTGAGGCACTGGAAGCTGAATGATGTGTCCAACATCATGTCAGTGGGATTTGAACCCTGGATTCTCAGTTCACCCCTCTAACCATTAGGCTACTCCTCCAACAGCATATTCCCATTCATAGTCACTTTGACACACTTAAGAACATAAGAAGTTGCCTCCGCTGAGTCAGACCAGAGGTCCATCCTGCCCAGCGGTCCGCTCCCGCGGCGGCCCATCAGGCCCAATTGCCTGTACAGTGTCCCTGACTAATTTTGTAACTGCCTCTAATCCTATCCCTATAACCTACCTCTACTCTTGTCTGTACCCCTCAATCCCTTTGTCCTCCAGGTACCTATCCAACCCTTCTTTGAAGCCCTGTATCGTGCTCCTGCTTATCACATCCATCATAATTTACAGTCTTTACAGCCAGAGACAAATAGATCGAACCAGCATGAAAAAGGTAGCTCAGAGAAAGCTGTACCTACCTGTGTTGTGCTGATATAGTGAAGGAATCTGGAAGTCTCCTCACCCAGGGAATGATTAGGACTTACCCAAGGTTGCAGATGAATGCGCCAGTGTCGGGGCTGCAATGTCCACAAGAACACAGGTTAACAGGGATATTGCAGCACTGCTCACCAACCTCTTGCTCTCTGCACTCCCTGCCTTTGTTCACATTTATCCAGAGCTTCTCCCCGTCTTGGATGTGGTACCTGAGCCTTCCACTTCTGAGGTTGTGTTTGCTCAGCTCTCTCTGTATCTCTTGGACTCTCTCTACCAGGTTCTCCCTCTGAGCTCCCCAATTGTTGCCTCATTGTCAACCTTGCAAACCCCAGCAGACTGTAAGCTCTTGGTGGCAGGGAATTTCTGATGGTGCTTATTGCAGTCACAACACAAAGAAAAGGATCAAAATACATAAAAAAAAAAAAATCAATAATACCCCCCTAGAAGTGTACACACCAACAGAACTGGGATGAATTATTCTTTATTCTGTAAGAGACCTGACATTGCCAGTGTTTCAGCCCTTGGCCTGCCTCAGGGGTCTTTTTGTCTGTCATACAATTTCCTTATCAAAAATAATTGTCCCAATATCGATATTGTAGTTAGTCAGTGTACCTCTCAATGGTGCAGAGGGTGGCAAGTCAAATGCGTGCAAGACAAAAGCATGCGGACAATTGCGCGCAACCACAATTGCACGCAAGACAATTGTCCGTGCGCTTTTGTCTTGCGTGCATTTGACTATGAACCGATGCAGAGGATTGTGTAGAACTGCAGGTTTGATAGTACTATACGTTATTAAAGCAAATTACCTAATTATATCACTAATGAATACACTTGCCTGATTCATAGTGACACGGGCACCTGTATTTAATTGGCAAATATGCTGGTGCAGCAATTAAAAACTAAAGCCCCCTTTTATCAAACTGCATTAGGAGTTTTTATTGCAAGTTGATGTGGTAAAAGTTCTGATGCTCATAGGAATTCTACGAGCATCAGAGCTTTTTATCGTAGTGGCCTGCAATAAGAAAAACTGACACAGCTTGCTGAAAGGGGGCCCCACAGAGACACTGGAGATGGAGGTCAGGGAAACCTCGGCTCTTTTGCACTAGAAAAGGAGTGAAGATCACTCCCTTGTACAATCAACGTCTCCAACTGCATAAGTGCTTTGGAAAATTGACTTCATGATGATTAAAATGGACTGTATCCATGGCATTGAGGTGAGAAAGCTCTTCACCCATCTGGGAGTTGCTGATAGGACTTGGGATTAGGGCAATTCAAGGCCAGTCAGTTTGGGGGTCAATGGAGAGGAATGTCCTAACTCCTTTCACCTTAGGTTCTGTATCCTTAACCCTATATGTCCTGTCCGTCCAAGAAATCCCAGCTGTGCAGCCCCCCTCCTCACAGCGGGAGATGCCCCCTCTCCCCTGCTGGCAAATGACCTCCCCCCACCTCCGTTGCTCCCTCCCCCTTACCTCCAAATTGATGTACGGAGGGACGCAGACTCCCTCCTCCCAGAAGCCCTGCGTTGCTGACCTGTATTTGCCACTGTTGGAAACAGGACACTAGGCTAGATGGACCATTGGTCTGACCCAGTATGGCTTTTCTTATGTTCTTGGCAGGGATATGTCTGGTAGTGGGGTAGATATGACATCATTTATGAAAAAAAAAAGTATTTGAGGAAAGCTCTGGGTCCAGATGGGTTACATCTTGGGATAGCAAGGGAACTCAAAAAGCATGTGACAGCTCTGCTGATGGATTGGATGGAAATAGTTTCATGAGACAAAAAGTGCAGTCTCTCTTCATAAATGTGGTAACAGAAAGAGGCCACTTAGTCTAACCTCAATGGTGAGCAAATGAATTAAGAATCTCCTGAAGGAAGGGCAAGACATTTATTTAAAATCTGGTGGGTTGCAGGGTCAGAGGGAAGGAGTCTGTCTTTACCAGACATACCATTCTGAGTTCTTCAATTGGGTGACTAGAACATTAGATTACACTGCAGGGGTGTCCAATGTCGGTCCTCGAGGGCCGCAATCCAGTCGGGTTTTCAGGATTTCCCCAATGAATATGCATGAGATCTATTAGCATACAATGAAAGCAGTGCATGCAAATAGACCTCATGTATATTCATTGGGGAAATCCTGAAAATCCGACTGGACTGCGGCCCTCGAGGACCGACATTGGACACCCCTGGATTACAGTCATGCACTGGATATGGTTTACTTAAGCTTTAGCCACATTTCTGATACTGTGCTCCACAGGTGGCTCAAAAATAAATGGAGCAGCCTGGGGGTAGGTCCTAAGGTGATGAACTAGATCAGAAAGTGCTTGAGTGATTACACAGATTTTCATGTATTTCAAATATATACATTTAGAACACGAAAGACACAAACCCTTCTCAGTGGAAGGAGAATTCTAAGACAACACAGTGTAATGCACCACAGGGATTGATAGAGTCAGAAGTAACATTAGGAAATATTTAAGTGGTCCTTTGGGAAGAAATGGAGAGGCAGACTAAAACTGCTCTCACAACAAATGCTGGCACAACCTGAAGCTCCCCTGGCTTGATCATTCCCTTTCAGTAAAAGCTAATTTGCTTCCAAACAAGGGAGGGCCATGGTTATTCCTGGCATGGCAGAACAAAGCACCCGGTCTGTTCTAGTTCACCTTCCCTCTGCAGAGCCTCCTCTCTATGATTTTTCAGGACAAAGAAAGGCTACACAGCAATCGCCAGAAAATTGAAGCAAAGCTTCAGTGAGAAAGTGCAAAGGGCGTGAGACAGAGATGCCCTGAATGAAACATTGGTTAGATATGAAACACAGGGTAGATCAGATTAGGTGGCGAATAATTGATAAACTTACTGTGCAAGGGATAGAGGGTAATCTTGAGGCTAAGCTGAACTTCCTTGAGCAGAGGTGGATATACCGTCTGAATACAGTTACCCCTTGGGGCCTTAATCTGGAACTGGAATGGCAAACGCTTATATGAGGTCTTCCCCTTCATTTTTAATTTTAATACCAATATAGGAAGGAGGGAGTGCTTAAAGATTTTTGCAAGATCCCGGTATGGGGTTTTGAAATTATGAAACCCTTTGCCCCGCCTCCGGGCAGCTGCCTCGCCTACTTGCTGACATCAGCATGGTCTCTGCTGACCCGGTTTGGGGCGGTTCTGGCTCCCCGGTGGGGGGGAGGGGTATTTAAACAGCAGTTACAACACACCGCGGCCATTTTAAAACCTATAGAGTGGTCGCGTCGTGGAAAACACATTCTAATCGAGGTAAATACTTTAGTTATTCAGAGTTAATACAGTTTCTAAATGTTTTTTAATATTCTAGGAATCACAGCCCTGATGAAACCTGTGTTGGGTGAAACATGTTGGTGATAATATCCCTTAGAATGGACCAATATAGTTAAGCTAAGTATTAGCTCTTATCTATAATAAGTTTTAATTTGGCACTGTTGCACTTTATGAAAAACTAAGATATTCACAAATTTAAAACCAAAACAAAACAAAAATGGCCCGGTGAGGATATAATGTATAAATCCAACCACTATGAAACATATTTGAGTGGCTGGTGGCATTTCTGAGGGTCAATTGCATTCAATACCACGCTGGGAAAATTACCAGGGGGTCTTAGCAGTGACCAGCCCTTGCACTATGTGCTGAATGAAACAGTAACACAAAGATCATAGCTACAAGGACAAGTATCTTTGGTAAGCAGCACACACCCTGATTTCAGCCTAGGCGAAAGGCACATCCTTTACAGCTATCTGTGCAGTATTCATGTTTTACTACATGGTATCCATGTCCACATGTGGCACATATGAAGATCTGCTCTGCAGTTGTCTGTGTTGTATTCATTCTTATAAGAACATAACATAAGAACATAAGAACTGCCATCTCCGGATCAGACCCATGGTCCATCGAGTCCGGCGATCCGCACACGCGGAGGCCCAGTCAGGTATACACCTGATGTAGTTTTACCACCCATATCCCTCTATGCCTCTCATAAGGAGATGTGCATCTAATTTGCCTTTGAATCCTAGCACAGTGGATTCCTTAATAACCTCCTGTGGAAGAGCATTCCAGGCGTTCACCACTCGCTGCGTAAAGCAGAACCTCCTGACATTTGTCCTGGACTTGTCCCCCCTTAGCTTTAAACCATGTCCTCTTGTCCGTGTCACGTTGGACAGTGTAAATAATTTGTTTTTCTGCTCTATTTTATCGGTCTTTCAGTATTTTGAACGTCTCTATCATGTCCCCTCGCAGCCTCCTCTTCTCAAGGGAGAACAGTCCTAGTTTCTTGAGTCGTTCCTCATATTCCAAGTTCTCCATACCTCTTATTAGCTTCGTTGCTCGTCTCTGCACCCTCTCCAGCAGTTTTATATCCCTCTTTAGTTTGGGAGACCAATGTTGGACACAGTATTCCAAGTGTGGTCTGACCATTGCTCTATAAAGCGGCATTATGACTTTCTCCAATCTGCTCATGATTCCTTTCTTTATCATTCCTAACATTCTGTTCGCTTTCTTTGCCGCTGCCGCGCATTGTGCTGACGGCTTCAGGGTCCTATCTATCAGTACACCCAGGTCCCTTTCTTGTTCGCTCTTACCCAGAGTTGCTCCTGACATTCTATACTCGTGTTCCTTATTCTTACTGCCTAAATGCATTACTTTGCATTTCTCCACGTTGAACTTCATCTGCCATTGCTCTGCCCATTTCTCTAACTGATACAAGTCGCTCTGGAGTTCTTCGCTATCTTTCTGCGTTCTGATTGTCCGGCATAGCTTTGTGTCGTCTGCAAACTTAATGATCTCACTGGATATTCCGTCTTCAAGGTCATTGATATAAATGTTAAATAGGATCGGCCCAAGTACCGAGCCCTGGGGCACACCACTAGTCACTTTCTCCCAGTCTGAGAACTTCCCATTTATGCCCACTCTCTGCTTCCTGTTTTCCAGCCATTTGCCTATCCACATGTGTATATCTCCCTCTATTCCATGGCTTTGTAGTTTCCTGAGAAGCCTTTCATGTGGAACTTTGTCGAATGCTTTCTGGAAGTCCAAATATATTATGTCCACCGGCATTCCACTATCAATTTGCTTGTTCACGGTCTCAAAAAATTGAAGCAAATTCGTTAAACATGATTTCCCTTTCCTGAACCCATGTTGACTGGGTTTCAGCAAATCGTGTATATCTAAGTGCCGGACTATGCTATCCTTGATCAGTGCTTCAACCATCTTTCCAGGGACAGACGTAAGGCTCACAGGTCTGTAGTTGCCCGGTTCTCCTCTTGATCCCTTTTTGAAAATTGGCGTGACGTTCGCTATCTTCCAGTCATCTGGTATCTGTCCAGTTCTTTCTGTATTACTGTGATATAGGACTCTGATGAAGACCATCTGTTCAACTGCCCATGTGATTTTCAGTGTGACTCCTGCATGGAGCTCTGAAGATCTGTTTTGCAGCTGTCATTCTCTACTGGTAGCATGGGATTCTCCTCCTCAGTCATCTGTGCTGTATTCCTATTTTAGTTGCACTGATACCAGCAGCATGCAGCTCCTCAGACATGAACCAGGTTTGCTCCTGGCAGATTGGTGGTGGGGAAGTTCCATTCAGCAAGGTCAGGAGGATCCGTGGGACTGGGTGGTCAAACAATAGGCTGCCTAATTGGGACAGCTCTTTACCTTATGAAGCTTGGATGTATTACATGGGTGGGGATGTTAGTAAAGCAAAAGTAACAGAATCAGCTTGGATGAGGAGAGATTGCCTACGAGTGGACACCTTTTCTACCACTGGTAGCTGGGCTTTGGAGAGGAAAAATGGGCAGGCTGTTACTGTCCTTCCACACATGCAACTCATATGCCATCTAACCTCAGCAATCCCAAACCTGTCCTGGGCTTGTCATGTACCTTGAAAATGCAGCATAAGTAAATTTATCTTATATATTCATTGTAGAGATCAGAAAGCCCTGATCTAACCTATTCCAGAGCAATACACTGTATGGTCTCAAGCTGGCATAATGCTGGCACAATAGCCCACCATTCAGCCTATCCTGGTTCAGTGGCTGCAGTACCACTGACCTTTCTCCTGCGCTGGTTGGCTTCCAGGGTTCCGTGTCCAGTTTCCACATTGCTCAGGTGGGAGTCTGCAGCTGTCTCTGCCAGAATGTCTTCCTGAGGGTGTCTGCTGCTTGCTTTTGCGTAGGTCACTTGCCTCTTGCTGTACAAGGCCTTTGCTGGCCTGGGCTGGTACTGCCTGTCGGTTGCCTTTTTCTGTGTCCTAGAGCCAGGGTAATAGAATCTCCAGGGCTGGAGATAGAGCAGGAGAATCAGAGCCAGGGTGGCCAGACGGAAGACCAGCCCCCTCCAAGGCAACCAGTACTGTCCCTTACCCATGTTGGTATCTGGAAGTGATGCCGGTGGGAGAACAGTTCAGCCATTCCTCCTTCACTGGCACCATCCCTCCAAACAGGCACTGCATGCCATTATGAAACAGAAAATGCACTGAATGTTTCTTGAAGTTAGCAGCCCATTCCCTCTCAATTACTGTTTCCTGGGATCTCTCCTTCCCCAGATACTTCTGGCAGAGCCTGTGAGGTCAAAAACCGCTCTCTCTCTCTCTCTCTCTGCCCTCCACTCTTTCCAGCTGTCCGGGAGGAAGCTACTGCTTGTTTCAGTGTATGGGGAATACATTTTACATCCTTAAAAGTTTTGAGGCACAAAATCCGTCTCTTCTGGGGATTCAGATCTGAGGAATGCTGCTCAGGCTCTCAGCTCCTTCTTAAGGAATCCTAAGCCATTCTGAAGCTTTGACCTGATATCCCAGTGCACTATGGGAATTTCAGTCTTGCTCCCCCCAGTACTACAGGTACCAGAATGCAATGGGAAGCAGAAGAAAGCAGCAGAACTGGGCTCCATCCTTGTCCTTTCCATGTGGATAACTGTGACTCCTATCATATGTGTTGACACAGTTTGCAGCTCGGTATGTTTCAGGGTCTTTTGCCATTCTCTTTGAGTTTCTGTTGGGAGCTTGCTTTTTCACTAATTGCTTCAGACTGGCCAGTACCAACCGAGCATGGAGTATCTCTCAGACCGACTCATCCTCCAGAAGCAGTGGATATATCTTTTCTGCTTTTTCTCAATATGATGCTCCCTTGTGATTCCCTGAGTCTGGGGTTGACTTGGTTGGTGCTCCTTGACAGGCTCCATCAGCCTTGCTTGAATGCTTGGCACCTCAGGAAGGGTGTTAGTGGATAGGATTCCTCATCTTTTCCCCCAGGAAATATCCCAAAATAAATGCGACAGTGAATAAGGCTGGCCATAAATAAGAACATAAGAATAGCCTTACTAGGTCAGACCAATGGTCCATCAAGCCCAGTAGCCCGTTCTCACGGTAGCCAATCCAGGTCACCCAAACCCAAGGTGTAGCAATATTCCATACTACTGATACAGAGCAAGCAGTGGCTTCCTCCGTGTCTTTCTCAATAACAGACTATGGACTTTTTCTCCAGGAACTTATCCAAACCTTTCTTAAAACCAGCTATGCTATCCGCCCTTACCACATCTTCTGGCAACGCGCTCCAGAGCTTAACTATTTTCTGAATGAAAAAAAATTTCCCCCAATTGGTTTTAAAAGTATTTCCCTGTAACTTCATAGTGTCTCACCTTGTACCTGTTCTACTCCAGCCAGGATTTTGTAGACTTCAATCATATCTCCCTCAGCTGTCTCTTTTCCAAGCTGAAGAGCCCTAACCATTTTAGACTTTCCTCATACGAGAGGAGTTCCATCCCCTTTATCATCTTGATCGCTCTTCTTTGAACCTTTTCTAGCGCCATATTTTTCTTGAGATAAGGAGACCAGAATTGAACTTAATACTCCAGATGAGGTCACACCATGGAGCAATACAGGGGCATTATAACATTCTTAGTCTTGTTAACCTTCCCTTTTTAATAATTCCTAGCATCCTATGTGCTTTTTTGGCTGTCGCCACACATTGGGCAGATTTCATCATTATTGCCTACGATGACACCCAGATCCTTGGGCGCTATTCCACAAGGTGGACTCTAGCATCCGGTAACTGTGATTCAGGTTATTCTTCCCAATGTGCATCACTTTGCATTTCTCCACATTAAATTTCATCTGCCATTTGGACGCCCAGTCTTCCAATTTCCTAAGATCCGCCTGCAATTTTTCACAATCTGCATGCGTTTTAACAACTTTGAACAGTTTAGTGTCATCTGCAAATTTAATCATCTCACTCGTCGTTCCAATTTCCAGATCATTTATAAATAAGTTAAATAGCATTGGTCCCAGTACAGACCCCTATGGCACTCCATTTACTCTCCTCCATTGAGAAAAATGACCATTTAACCCTACCCTCTGTTTTCTATGCAATAACCAATTCCTAATCCACAACTGAACTTTGCCACCTATCCCATGACACTTTAATTTTCTCAGGAGCCTCTCATGAGGAACTTTATCAAAAGCTTTCTGAAAATCAACTGGCTCACCTTTATCCACATGTTTATTCACACCTTCAAAGAAGTCAAGCAAATTTGTGAGGCAAGATTTCTCTCAGGTGAACCCATGCTGACTCCATCTTATTAAATCATGTTTGTCTACGTGTTCCACAATTTTATTTTTTTATAATTGTTTCTATCATTTTGCCTGGCACTGAAGTGAGGCTTACCGGTCTGTAATTTCCTGGATCTCCCCTGGAGCCCTTTTAAAAAAATCGGCGTAACATTGGCCACCCTCCAATCTTCAGGTACTACAGACGATTTTAGCGACAGGTTACAGATCACTAACAGCAGGCCAGCAATTTCATTTTTGAGTTCTTTTAATACCCTGGGATGTATGCCATCTGGTCCTGGTGATTTATCACTTTTTAACTTGTCAATTTGGCTTAGTACATCTTCCAGATTTACCGAAATTTCTTTCAGTTCCTCCACATTATCACCCTTGAAAACCAGTTCCGGTTCAGGTAGATCTCTTACATCTTCTTCCGTAAAGACCGAAGCAAAAATTCTAAAATTATGGGTAAGTATCAATAGTGCAACTACACAGTGAACATATTCAGTTCTATGAATCATAATTATTCAAACAAGCATCTTTTTTTTAACAATTTATTCAAGAAACAAAGCAAAGAGCAATACAAACAGATACATCATTTTCATTTAGAATACATCAAAACCTAACAGAAACAACAGAGGTTAAACAGAGTCCAGGTTTGGGTTCTTATAACCCAGACTTGGCCAAATAAAACCCCACTGAAATTCCCCTCCCCTCCAACCCCCCACCTGACCTCAAGTAAGACAATAAGGGTAACATAGACATAGAAGATGACAGCAGAAAAGGGCTACAGCCCATCAAGTCTGCCCACTCTGCTTACCCACCCCCTGTCTATGCCCTAATGACCCAATTTCCTTATCTTGACCCTCATAGGGATCCCACATGAGTATCCCATTTATTCTTAAAGTCTGGCACGCTGTCTGCCTCGATCACCTGCACTGGAAGCTTGTTCCAATGATCAACCACTCTCTCTGTGAAGAAATACTTTCTGGTGTCGCCATGAAATTTTCCGCCCCTGAGTTTGAGCGGGTGCCCTCTTGTGGCCGAGGGTCCCTTGAGAAAGAAAATATAATCTTCCACTTCGACACGTCCTGTGAGGTACTTAAATGTTTCGATCATGTCTCCCCTCTCCCTACGTTCCTCGAGAATGTAGAGCTGCAATTTGTTCAGTCTCTCTTCGTACGAGAGACCCTTGAACCCCGAGATCATCCTGGTGGCCGTCCGCTGAACCGATTCAATTCTGCGCACATCTTTACTGTAATGTGGCCTCCAGAATTGCACACAGTATTCCAGATGAGGTCTCACCATGGCCCTGTACAACGGCATTATGACTTCAGGCTTTCGGCTGACGAAACTTCTATTGATACAACCCAATATCTGCCTTGCCTTAGCTTAGATGAAGCCTTCTCCACTTGATTGGCAGTTTTCATGTCTGCACTGATGATTACTCCTAAATCTCGTTCTGCTGAAGTCCTAATTAAAGTTTCTCCGTTCAAGAAGTACGTCCTGCATGGATTTCCGCTTCCGAGGTGCATGACCTTACATTTCTTAGCATTGAAGCCTAGCTGCCAGGTTGAGGACCAACTTTCCAATGTAAGTAGGTCCTGCGCCATATAATTCTGTAAACTGCATTCACTTACTATATTACATAGTTTGGCGTCATCGGCGAATAGTGATATCTTCTGGCTCATGGGACCCTCGACCACCAGAGGGCATCCACTGAAAATCAGGGGAGGGAAGTTTCATGGCGACTCCAGGAAGTACTTCTTCACCGAAAGAGTAGTGGATCATTGGAACAGACTCCCACTCCAGGTGATAAAGGCCAGCAGCGTGACGGATTTTAAGAGAAAATGGGATACTCACGTGGGATCTTTAAGGGAGTAAATTCAGGGGAGGGGATACTTGGAATGGGCAGACTTGGTGGGCTATAGCCCTTTTCTGCTGCTTTTTTCTATGTTTCTATGTTTCTAAGCCCTTGAGTCAGATCCCCTATGAATATGTTGAAAAGGAGTGGACCCAGGACCGAGCCCTGCGGCACTCCACTGGTCACCTCCGATGTTTTAGAGAGGGTACCATTAACCACCACCCTCTGAAGTCTGCCACTCAGCCAATCATTGACCCATGCAGTTAGTGTCTCTCCTAACCCCATCGATTCCATCTTGCTTAGCAGCCTGCGGTGTGGGACACTGTCAAAAGCTTTACTGAAGTCCAGGTACACGACGTCCAAAGACTCTCCCAAGTCCAACTTTCTTGTTACCCAGTCAAAGAAGCTGATGAGATTGGATTGGCAGGACCTACCCTTGGTGAATCCATGCTGACTGGGATCCCGAAGATTCCCTTCATTCAAGATCGTGTCCAATTTGCTTTTAATTAGTGTTTCAATGAGTTTGCACACTATTGCAGTTTGTTTACAATTTGACTCTTGATAGTAGGGGATAGGCAGAGTGTCTAAATAAGAAGACCAAACTGACAGAAAAATATTACTCCGGTGTCAGGAAAACTGGCCGACATAGATTCTAAAATCGTTAAATGATGAAATTTATTTCATCAATACCAGATGGTGGGTGTTTCAGAATACACTTCTTCCCCTTGATGTAGCCTTTACTAAGAAGCAAATTGTCTCCATCTGAGTGCACCCCCCCCCCCCCAATAATCTTTAGCAAGAAAGAGAATCCCCTCAACATGACTCAGGAGGGTATATCCCACCAGCGATTGGAGGTACTGCTGGACGGCTAGCCAAAAGGCAGCAATCTTTGTAAAAGACAACAGGCCGTGCGTCAGAGAATTATCAACCCGGTGACATTTAGGCATAGTGGCACACCCAAAATGGAAGGCCTGCTACTGGGAAATATAACCCCTCTGAAGAACTCTGAATTGGCATTCCTAGAGCTCTGCACTTTGCACCATCCACGGAATCAGCTGCACCAAAGGAGACAGAGGGCATCTATCCAAGTCCCGAGTCCATAGGGACAATAGTCTCTCCCAGGTTGCAAAACCAGTTGGCAACGGTGGTACTGAGACTTCAAAAGCCAATCCCAGTTAGCATCAATAAATTATGCAGGGTAGTGAGAAAGTCCTTATTTAGGGAGAAGCATCTTATTTTTAATACATTCCTAGAAAACATCAATTAGCCTTGCAGATAAATTTATTGCATCTATTCAGCACAACTCCTGCACCTATTTGCCCCACCAACTAAATAAATAATAGTGACATTGCCTCTCTCCCCATATCCCATCACTAGTTGTCCCTCTCACGTCCCTTCCCCATCATGTCCCAAGTCTCATCCATCTGTTATAGGGGAAAACACCCTCCAGGGTTTCAAGACAAAGTTGGACAAGTTCATGCTAAACTGGTGAGACTGGACTCATTTGGAGCACTGGTCTTGACCTAGGGGCTGCTGCATGAGCGGACTGCTGGGCAGGATAGACCACTAGTCTGACCCAGCAGCAGCAATTCTTATGGACCAGTGGCTGTTGGAAATCCTGGGAGGATCAAAGGTGTCTGGCCTGCCTCTGCTGTCTGGTTCAAAAGCTCTGCCTCTCTTGGTCTGTGGCATCACTATCGCCCAGCTGTTGGACCTTGTTACTCTGTTTGAGTGGCCTGGGTTGTTGTCACTGCATTCTTGCCCTTGTGCTGCTGCTTCTGCCACCTCAACACTCCAGGTCATGTTCTCTAGGCAGATTCTTGGTTGCTGCTGCACCTCTGGGCAGTATCCTACTGGTGCTGCTTCTCTGCCTCTAGGCACCACTTCTCCTCAAAATCTAGCAGACCCTTCCTCTTCAATGAAGGTTTCCATTGGCATGGAGAGTATCCTTGCCACCCACTTCACTTCTCCTTAAAGCCAAAAGGCTGAGCCTGGTAGACACAACAGTATAAAGTCTTGCCTTTTTCTCCATTTATTCTTTTGACCCTCTGAGTAACTGTGAAGCCAGGGCCTGGGGCAAAATCGTAACTTTTCTGGTTGTGGTGAAGTTTGCCACCCTA
This sequence comes from Geotrypetes seraphini, assembly GCF_902459505.1. Lineage (NCBI taxonomy): Eukaryota > Metazoa > Chordata > Amphibia > Gymnophiona > Dermophiidae > Geotrypetes > Geotrypetes seraphini. The sequence goes on along the minus strand of NC_047086.1, from coordinate 5,804,353 downwards.
GAGAACACTTTCCTGCTACCTTCTTAAAAAAACAGATATTTCAAGACATCCATTCTTATGTGTGTAAATAGTAGTACTATCCTCTCACCAGCAGACATTCCTTTATCTCCACAAAACCCTGGGGGGGGGGGTTCATTTGTTTTTCCAGGTCTGGATTATGTCACTAGTAGGGGGGGTCCTCTTGCCCTTTCTTCTTTGTTTTAGGTTTCAATTACACATTCTGGTATTTGCCATGTTTTTGCTCATTCTGTCCTGACTTTAGAAACGGCCATTACCTCCCAAAAGCTGGTCAAGAAATGCAGTACATTAATCCAATAAAAAGGTATCACTTTATATTTTAAACAACAAATGTTCTCGGAATCAGTCAAAACCCGCAATCAGAAGAATATAAGAATTGCCATGTTGGGTCAGGCCAAAGGTCTATCAAGCCCAGTATCGTTTTTCCAATAATGGCCCATCCCAGTCACAAGTACCTGAGCAAATCATAAGATCGGGCACCAGCATGCATACTCTTGAATCTTACTGCCAAGGGCGGCCTGATCAGTGGAACAGAAGGGCAGTGCCCGAGGGCCCACTCTCCCCCCAGCTTCCATCTCATTTAATTACTTTGGATAGGTGTTTAGGGGTCTGTGGCTCTTAACACTGTCAGTCTGCCCCTGCTTACTGCTCTGCAGTAGAGTGGCACAGAGACAGCACATCTGTGTGTGAAATACTGTACACACATCCCAGTAAATAAGTGTGGCAGAAGAGAAGCCCCCTGGGGAAAGAAAGACACTTTGCACATAGGTATTATTATTTTTGTTAGATTCTTGATCTACAGCATTTCTGTGGTACAACCAAAAAGGTTTACATATTACATACTGATACTTAATAGTGAAAAGAAAGGAAGAAAAAAGACCAGACCATTTATTTGATGAAACGCTAATCAAAATTCTAAGGGGCTCATAATTGAAAGAAAAAAACATCCAAAAACCGGCCTAAGTTGGCACTTGGACGAACATTTCTAAAAACGTCCAAGTGCCAATAATAAAAACGGGTTTTGGACGTATTTCTAAACGACCTAGGCCTTCATAGTGCCACTGAATGACCAAAGCTAAACGGGGTGTTTCGGGAGGCATGTCGAGGGCGGGACGTGGGCCGTCTTAGACTTAGTCATACAGCATGTATAACCAAAAGTTATCCGACGATCGATGGAACATGGACGTAAAACATGTAAAACATGGTCTAAGTCACAGAAACCCACCTAAAGTGACCAGATAAGCACTGCAAACACATAAAACAGACCCCCACACACTATCCCAGTGATCACCAACCCACCCTATCCCCATAAAAATTTTATTCATAACTTTTAAATTCTGCCTCCAGATCATCATCACCTGGTCGCCTGGCATAGGAAAGCTTAGTCGTGCTGCATAGAGGCGTCTTAAACCATCTTGGGGGTGGGTTAGGGACTCATGGAGAGGAGGACCCATGCCCATAAGCCCCTGTAATCACTGCATTGATATTGAAACATGTGCACTCCCCTATACACCCCCAAAACCCTTTTGTACTGGCATATAAGTGGCTCCTGCAGCCATTAGGGCTTTTGGGGTGGTAGATAAGTGGGTCTAGGGGATTCTGGAGGTGGTTTGGGGGGCTCACCGTAACCTATAAGGGAGCTGTAGGGAAGAGAAACCATGGCATCCTTTTTGTGAAATTCACAGCAGTGCCCTGTAAAGTACCCCACAGTTTAGGTGGCATGTCTAGATGTGCAGTCCATCACTTTGCAGACTCCTCCCACATCCAACAGGGCTTGTTCTAGGCATTTTGGACTTGGACGGAAAGTTGGATGAAAATTTGGTATAAAGAAGGACGATTTAGTGGCTTGGACAATCAGATCGGCAGGACGTATAATTAGACGATTTTCAAAACGATAAAAAAGTTGGACGTATCTTTCGAAAATGTGTCTTAAGCTCTTTTTAACTTTGGACGACTTGCGAGATGGACGTAAACAGACTTAGGCGTCCCTTTCGATTATACCCCTCCACGTGTTTAACAATTAAAAAATTAAAATGGGGAACAATTAACATACTTGTTAATGACAAGACGTAACTTACATGAAAACAAAAGGATAGTAGGGGGAAATACAATTTTAAAAAGAAAAGAGTACAATTAAGGTTAAAAACAAGAGGGCAATGGGAGAAATCATATCAATGTTGAATGTAATTACTACAGAAATTGGTAGTGTGGACCCAGAGATCATTTAGCATTCATATGCGTCTTTAAAGAGAAAACTTTTAAGGTTTCCCTCAAATTTATCTAAATTTTTCTACCTTAAATGTGAAGATAGAGTTCCAAATTGTAGGGGCTATAGTTGCGAATGAAGAAGCCCTACGAGTGCCAATGATTTTTAAAGATGGGATGTGAAGAAGGTGCTGAGATGCTGAGCTTAAGGTTCTCGAAGGATCGGGAGGGATAAGGAGCTTATGAATGAAGGCAGGTTCTTTGGTGTTCATGGTTTTAAAGGAAATTAAAGCAATTTTATATGTTTATTCGATGAGGGAATCAGTGTGCACTCTTTAGCAAGGGGATAATGTGATCAAATTTCTTTGTTCATTATAATTTTTATGGCAGTGTTTTGTATCAAGTTTCAAGTTTATTAAATTTTGATTTTATGCAATATTCAATATTTCAATGCGTATTACATAATTGTAATGTACAATAAAAGCCAGGGATGACAAATACAAATGAGACAAAATTATACAAACTAATCATTATGTTCTATTAATACAAACTGGAACAAGTAGGTAAAAGGCAGAAATACAATTTATACAATTTATAAAATTAATTAAAAAAAAAAAAAGGAACATTTAAGGTTTGTACATAAGGATAGGGTCTATTAAGAAAAAAATATGAAGAAAATTAATTGATAGAAAAAGCTTCAATTATTTTAAAATGATTCAATTGTAGACAATGGATGTCTTTTTGACAGACACCTTTATATAAACAATTACAATAATCGAGTTTGGAAATAATAAGAGAGTGAATTAGAATGTTGAGGGTCTGAGGGACAAGAATGTTACCAACAGATAGCAGACCTCGGTCCTTACATGGGCCGCATGTGGGATCTTATAAAATACAGATTAAAACCCATGACATCTCATTCTGTGGCCCCTGGAGCACACAGTGGCAGGGTCCCTGGCAGCTTGCGGATGTTGCATGACCAGATGGTAAAATTTCACTGCCAGAATGATCTCCACACTCACTTATTACATAACTAATTTAGACCCTCTAGTTTTCTACAAAAAGGTGCTTATTTCATCAGCTCAGTTGAAAGGGGATAGATTCCGTACAAATGTAAGGAAATTCTTCTTCACCCAGAGTGGTGGAAAACTGGAATGTTGTTCCAGAGTCTGTTATAGGGGAAAACACCCTCCAGGGTTTCAAGACAAAGTTGGACAAGTTTCTGCTAAACTGGAACGTATGTAGGTGAGGCTGGACTCATTTAGAGCAGTGATTCCCAACCCTGTCCTGGAGGAACACCAGGCCAATCGGGTTTTCAGGCTAGCCCTAATGAATATGCATGAGACAGATTTGCATATGATGGAAGTGATAGGCATGCAAATTTGCTTCATGCATATTCATTAGGGCTAGCCTGAAAACCCAATTGGCCTGGTGTTCCTCCAGGACAGGGTTGGGAATCACTGATTTAGAGCACTGGTTTCTGACCTGGGGGGCCGCCGCATGAGCGGACTGCTGGGCACGATGGACTACTGGTCTGACCCAGCAGCGGTAATTCTTGTTATGTTCTACCAGGGTAGGTGATCTCTGGTGTGTTGTTGTCATCCACTTTCTAGTCTGTTGCTACAGACGAGCTAAGAAGGCGGTATTCATTACGTTAATTATAACAGAGTGGGAAAATTTCACATTTCCCACCTGAATGAGAAGTATATGGATGTTGCCACTTGTTGCTCCCTTTCTACACACAATACAGCTGCTCCAGTCTTTCCTCTCTACTTTGAATATAGAGGGTTGGTGTCACTTCCTCTCCCCCTTCTCACCTCCATCCTGCACATAGAGAAGCAATCTCTCTTCCCTTCCAATCTCACTCTTCACGTACAGGAGTGGCATTCCTCCACTCAAACTCCACCTCCATACAAAGTCTCTTTCTCTTTCCTTCTCTACTTCCTACTAGTGCTGCCTGATTCAGGAAAAAAAATTTTGATTCGATTTTATTCAGCCTATCGAATCGATTTTTCGATTCATAGTAACATAGTAGATGACGGCAGATAAAGACCCGAATGGTCCATCCAGTCTGCCCAACCTGATTCAATTAAAAATTTTTTTTTTTCTTAGCTATTTCTGGGCAAGAATCCAAAGCTTTACCCGGTACTGTGCTTGGGTTCCAACTGCCGAAATCTCTGTTCATCTACACCCTCCCAGCCATTGAAGCCCTCCTCTGCCCATCCTCCACCAAACGGCCATACACAGACACAGACCGTGCAAGTCTGCCCAGTAACTGTTACTATGTTACTATATACCGCAGGACCGTGAAGTTCTATGCCGTTTACAATGATTAAAAAATGTTACAGATTGAGTAGTACTAAGAGTTAAAGCTTAGTGGTCAGTTATTGTGGGGAGAGATTGTGCAGTGCAGCTGCCTACATACTTTAGGAACAGATATGTTTTTAGGTGTTTCCTAAATACCCCATAAGTATTTGCAAGCATGAGTAATTGTTTTAGGTCTTTACCCCATAATGCTGCCTGATATGAGAAGAGATGTTGAAGATGTCTTTTAAATTTACATCCTCTGACCGGTGGGGAAACAAAATTCAAGTTTGAGCTTCTCATGTGTTGATTGGTTGAGAAAGAGAAAAGGTCAGTTATATATCTGGGGGCTAGGCCAAAAAGTACCTTAAAGCAGAAACATCCAAACTTTAACTTCACACGTGCTTCCACCAGCAGCCAATGCAGGAGTCGGTAGGAAGGTACTAGATGATCGAACTTCTTCAGTCCAAAAATCAGCCTGACCGCTGCATTTTGCACCAGTTGTAATCGCTGCAAGTTCTTCTGGGTAATTGCCAGATAGGCAATATTACAATAGTCAAGTTGCTTAGTATAAGGGATTGTACCATAAGTCTGAATGATGAAGCATCAAAATATGCTCTAATGGAGTGAAAAAATCCTTTCTGACCAGAGTCCACCTAGTTTTTCATGGTTAGGCCCTTGTCTAGTATTACTCCCAATACCTTCATAGTAAATTGGATAGGGTAGCTAAGTTTGTTGATGTGCAGTGACGTTTTAGTGTCAAGTGGGTGTGGCGAGGCTAAGAAGAATTTTTTTTTCTGAGTTAAGCTTCAGTCTAAATTCAGTCATCCATTGTTCCATCATATTTAGTACTTCTGTTACCATAGGAGAGAGAGGTAGTGAATGGGATAATGATCGTGAAGTCATCTGCGTATGAAAATTTTTTTCCCTAGTTGGGACAATTGCACACCTAGTGATGACATGTAAACATTGAAAAGCAATGGGGATCCCTGTGGAACGCCAGATGGATTACTCCAAGTGTTAGAGAGATTATGGTTAAAGTGTATTTGATAGGTGCGGGATGTAAGGAAACCTCGGAACCAGTCTAACACCTTGCCTCTAATACCAATTGCATCTAAGCATTGTAACAGTTTCCCATGGTTCACTAAGTCAAAGGCGGAGCTCATTTCAAATTGCATAATCAAGGTGTTAAGGCCTCTACTAAACAAGGAACGTAAATTATCCAGGATGGCCGTGATTACTGTCTCAGTGCTGAATAGAGGTCTGAAACCAGATTGAATTTCATTTAAGAGACAACTGATATTCCATCAATTGGGTATGTACCAATCCTTCCATAATTTTTACAAAAAATTGAATTGATGCTATTGGTCTATAGTTGTTTACTAATGCTAGTGATTCTTTGCGATTTTTTGGAATTGGGGTTATTATGATGTGGCCATTATAAGCAAGGAATTTTCCATTTTTAAAAAATTATCGTTCAAATAATTCAACAAAGTTAGTTTAAAGCCTAGAGGGGCTGTTTTCATAATTTCTGGGGGACAGGAGTCCAAGACACAGAATGATTTAGTGTACTTGTTATATAATTTGATATAATTATTCCATTCTAAATCTCGAAAGGTGTTCCAAATCATGTCCGCTGGTATTTCATTTCTTTGTACGTTTACTATTTAATGTTCATGTATGTCATTTGATGAAGAGTTATTTCTTAGGTTTTTAATTTTTGAATCAAAATTCTGTGCTAGATCATTTGCAGAAGGTAGCTTAATATTATGCATGGGTTGAGTGTAGCGTGTGGTGTCAAATAAGTTTGTGACTAGGTTGAACAGTTCTTTTGTATTGATTCCTTTTGAGCTAGTATTGGATGATTCAATTTTGGATGAGTAAAAAGATTTACGTTTTTCTTTTATCAATTGTTTGTAGATTTTTATGTTGGATCTCCAGTTGTTCTGGTCTGACAATATTCCTGTTTTTTTCCAGATCCTTTCCAATCGTCTTACTGCTTGTTTCATTTTTAAGAGTTCAGTGTCAAACCATTTATTATATTTATTTGAGCAGCTTTTACTATTTCGTTTGGGGGCGATTTCATCTAGAATGGATTTGCTTGTTTTCATCCCGTGATCCCAGAAATCAACCTCTTCTCCTATCTCTGCTCGTAATTCGTATTGTGACCAATATTCCTCTGGGTTGATATGGCCCCTTGTGAGATGTTCTTTTTGTATCCTTGGATGTGTTTTGGATTTTAGACTAAAATAAAATAATAGGTAAAGTGATCGGACCAGATATCGTGACACCAGGTACCGTCAGATAATGATGAAAGGATCTAGAATCTCCTTTGTGGACATAGCTACCACATCTAGATGATGTTCTTTTTCATGTGTTTGTGTGGTTAAAAGGAGATTATAATTATTTGTTTGCTGATCCAATCATTGATTAAGAAAGCTTTATTCCTTACAGATCTAGTATTGAGATATGCACAAGAAACTGAAGTAGATGTGATAGGTCTGGTAGATGTGGTGGTTCTGATAGGTTTTACATACCTTGCCCTTTTTTTAAGGATATGTTGATGTCTTCCGTTGCTTGTAATTACATTAATGTGATTTGTTCTGTCTTCCTGTTGGTTAATAATGGGCCTAAAGGGTACTTCAGGATAATGGACTAAGTGTAGTTGAGACTTTTCCTCTCTCTGTTAAATCCTAGCTCACGTTTGCGGTCTAACACCAGCTCTGGCAGGATACACATTTCAAATCTAACATATTGTAATCACAAAACAGAAAATAAAATTATTTTTTCTACCTTTTGTTCTCTGGTCATTATTCAAAGCATTTTGGTCCTAGGCTCTGGTTGTCTTCTGATAATTTGCTTGCCAGGGTCTCCTTCTTTCTCCGTGCTAACCATCCATATTCTATCTCTGTCTTCCCCTTACATTTCCCTTCCCTCCCCCAGAGGTCTGGCATCTTTCCTTTTTTTCGTCTCCATCCACATATCCACCTTTTCTCAACTACCCTTTCATCCAGCATCTCTCACTCCTTCCCCACCACTCCAGGGTCCACCATCTCTCCCTTTCTCTTCCCAATTACCCTCCTATCCAGTAGGATAGGAGGGTAATTGGGAACATTGCCCTCAGAATGATCTATTCCCTTGGAAAATTTGACCACATCACCAACGCCTTCCTAGACTCACACTGGCTTCCAATACAAGTACGCATCCAATTCAAACTATACTGCATGTTATTCAAAACATTAAACGGAACGGCACCCACCCACCTAAACAACCGTCTAAACAGGAACCTCTCAACCAGACAGAGGAGAACCCAATCCCCTTTCTCCTACCCCCCTTTTAAAGGAACTAAACGCAAAAAGATGTATGACAACTTACTAGCAACACATGCAGCTAAACCTGATCCCACCATCACCAACCTACTGACAGCTTCAACTGACCTCAAGGCTTTCCGCAAAGAAATCAAGACCCTACTATTCAAGAAATTCACCCAAACGTCCTAATCCCTCCCGTTTCCCCTCTCACCCCCTCTTAGAATCATCTCATCAAAATTGCTTTAGACCTTACGCCTTCAATTGTATTCCTTTTACTGGAAAAGTCCAGCTATCTTTTTTGTTGTACTAGGACCAACTTCTTTAATTGTATTTCTCTTCCTGGAAATGTCCAGCTATCTTTCTGATGTAATCCGCTTAGAACTGCAAGGTACAGGCGGAATATAAGCCAGTAATATAATGTAATGTATCTCTATCCCCCCTCCACACCATCCCTTGTGTCCAACTTCTCTCCCTTTCTGTTCCTTCCCTCCCTAAATCCCATTGTCCACCATCTCTCTCCCTCTCCTCTGTTTTTAGACCTATTATTTCTTCCCCCAAAGTCCAGCATATGTATGTCTCTTTGAAACACCCCCTTCCCTCCCTCCCTGTACTTCTACACCAGGGCCCCCCTCCCCTGAAGGTCTGTGTCCCCCCAAAGGCCTGCAGCATTTCCCCTGAAGGCCTGCCTGTCCCCCCTTGAAGGCCTGCACCCCCATAAGAACATAAAAAGCGCCATCTCCTGATCAGACCCTCGGTCTATCAAGTCCGGCGATCCGCACACGCGGAAGCCCCACCAGGTGTACATCTGGTGCAATTTTTAGACACCCATATCCTTCTATGCCTCTCGTAGGAGATGTGCATCTAGTTTGCTTTTGAAACCTAGGACTGTTGATTCCGCAATAGCCTCCTCTGGGAGAGCATTCCAGGTGTCAACCACTCTCTGCGTGAAGCAGAACTTCCTGATATTTGTCCTGAAACTTGTCCCCCCTTAGCTTCATTCCATGTCCTCTTGTCCGTGTCGAATTGGACAATGTAAATAATTTTTTCTGCTCTATTTTGTTGATTCCTTTCAGGATTTTGAAGGTCTCGATCATATCCCCTCGCAGTCTCCTTTTCTCAAGGGAGAACAATCTCAGTTTCTTAAGTCGATCCTCGTATTCCAGTTTCTCCATACCTTTTACTAGCTTTGTTGCTCATCTCTGCACCCTCTCCAGCAGTTTTATATCCTTCTTTAGGTTGGGGGACCAATGTTAGATGCAGTATTCCAAGTGGGGTCTGACCATGCTCTATAAAGCAGCATTATGACCCTCTCCGATCTACTCGTGATTCCCTTATCATGCCCAACATTCTATTTGCTTTCTTTGCCGCCGCACATTGTGCTGACGGTTTCAGGGTCCTTTCTATCAGTACACTCAGGTCCTTTTCTTGTTCGCTCTTACCCAGAGTTGCACCTGACATTCTATACTCGTATTCCTTATTTTTTCTGCCTAAATGCATTACTTTGCATTTCTTCACATTAAATTTCATCTGCCATTTCTCTGCCCATTTCTCTAACTGACACAAGTCGCTCTGGAGTTCCTCGCTATCCTTCTGCGATCTGATCGCCCGGCATAGCTTTGTGACATCTGCAAACTTGATGATCTCACTGGATGTTCCTTCTTCTAGGTCATTGATATATATATTAAATAAAATCAGCCCAAGTACCGAGCCCTGGGGTACACCGCTAGTGACGTTCTCCCAGTCGGAGAACTTCCCATTTATGCCCACTCTCTGTTTTCTGTTCTCCAGCCATTTGCCTATCCATCTTTGTATGTTCCCCCCCCCCCCTTATTCCATGGTTTTGTAGTTTCCTGAGAAGTCTTTCGTGTGGAACTTTGTTGAATGCTTTCTGGAAGTCTAAGTATATTATGTCCACCGGTTCTCCACTATCAATTTGTTCGTTCACGGTCTCAAAAAATTGAAGTAAATTTGTTAAACATGATTTACCTTTCCTGAAGCCATACTGACTGGCTTTCATCAGGTCGTGTGTATCCAAGTGTCGGACTATGCTATCTTTAATCAGTGCTTCAGCCATCTTTCCAGGAACAGACGTAAGGCTCACAGTCTATAGTTGCCCGGTTCTCCTCTCGATCCTTTTTTGAAAATTGGCGTGACATTCACTATCTTCCAGTCGTCCAGTATCTGTCCAGTTCTAATTGTTAGGTTGGCAAGTTTTTGCAATAGCTCTCCGATTTCAACCTTCAATTCTTTTAGGATTCTCGGGTGAATTCCATCCAGTCCAGGGGATTTGTCACTTTTAAGTTTGTCAATCTGGTAGTATATCTGGTGCAGGTCCACTTCTACTGTAGTGAGGCTGTCTTCTATTACTCCTTTAAACACTTCCATTGCTTCTGGTATTATTGCGGTGTCTTCCTTCGTAAAGACAGATGCAAAGGAATTTAGTCTGTCTGCAATATGTTTGTCTTCCTTGATGTACCCTTTTCTTCCCTGGTCGTCCAGCGGTCCCACCGCCTCTTTTGTGGGTTTTTTCCCTTTTACGTATCTAAAGAAGGGCTTGAAGTTTTTAGCCTCTTGCACTATTTTCTCCTCATAGTCCTTTTTGGCATCCCTCACCGCCTTGTGACATTTATTCTGATCATCTTTATGTTTGTTCCAAGCTTCGGTTGTTTTCGTGTGTTTCCATTTTTTAGAGTCCTTTTCTTTTATGGATTCCTTCACCTGTCTGGTAAGCCATGCCCATTCTCCTTTGCCTTTAGTTCTCCTTTCTTTGGAAATCCGCAGAATGTTGAGATTTTGTGCTTCCGTGATAGTATTTCTCAGTAGGGACCATGCCTGATCTACCATTTTAATTTTGTCCATCTTTTTCTTGAGCTGTTGTTTTACCATGGCTCTCGTGCGTTCGTATTTACCCTTTTTAAAGTTTAAGGTCGTGGTTAAGTTTTCCTTTCCCGATGTCAAGTTTAAAGTTGATCATGTTGTGATCGCTCGTCCCCAGCGGGCCGTGACCTCTACTTCTTTTGTCGGTCCTGTGAGGACATTTAGGACCAAGTCCAAGGTGGCGTTGCCTCTTGTCGGCTCTCTTACCATGTGTTCCAGGAAGCAATCCCCTAGCGCCTCCAGGAACTTGGCCTCCTTGCTGCAGTTGAAGGTTCCCAAGTTTCAGTCTATCCCCGGAAAATTGAAGTCTCCCAAGATTATTACATTGCCTGTCTTGCATTCTTGTTTGATTTCCTCCATCATTTCTGAGTCTGTCTCATCCGTCTGTCCTGGGGGTCGATAGTAAAGGCCAATTTTTGTGTTTGCGCCATTGTTACTAGGAATCTTGATCCAGAGGGACTCCAGCTTCTCTTTCCTTTCCGTTGTAACTACTCCAACAGATTCTACTCCTTCCTGAACATATAGGGCAATACCTCCACCTTTCTGCCCCACTCTATCTCTTCTGTATAGTTTGTATCTCTGTAGTACTGTGTCCCATTTGTTTTTATCATTCCACCATGTTTCTGTTATGCCAATGATTTCCAGTTCATCGTTTCTTGCTATTGTCTCTAATTCTCCCATTTTGTTTCTCAGACTTCTAGCATTCGTATAAATACATTTGAGTTCTCTTTGTGTTACCTTCTTGGATTTCTACGCTTAGCTGTCTCTACTGTTTCTTTCACGGTATCCTTTTCTGCTCCTGTGTTGTCTCCCTTGTTTGTTGTGTGGTCATCCCCTCCAGTGTCTGAGTCGTCCCTTCCTGCCTGTCTCCCTTATTTGCTGTGAGATCGTCCCCTTCTGTGTCTGAGTAGTTGCCCGTGGTTCCTTCTTCAGGGCATCATGTCGCCCGGGCTATCGACTGTCGGCTTTCCCCTGTCTTTTAGTTTAAAGCCTTCTCGATGGCCTTCTTCATGTTGCCTACCAATACTCTTGCTCCTTCCTTGTTGAGGTGTAGTCCGTCCTTTTTGTAGTACTTGCTTTTTCCCCAGAACGCCGTTCAGTTGTGCACGAAGTCAAAGCCTTCCTCTTCGCACCATCGTCTCATCCAGGCGTTGATCGCTTGCAATTACCCTTGTCTCTTTCCATCCGCTTTTGGTACCGGGAGGATCTCGGAGAAATCACCTTCACCTCCCCGATCTTCAGTTTTCTTCCGAGTGAGCAGAGCTGGCCCTTCATCTCTTCCCTGTCGTACTTCCGCCCGCTCACATCGTTAGTTCCCACGTGGATAAGCACAGCAGTGTCCTCTCCCCCTGCGCTGTCTATGATCCTGGAGATCCTGTTGGCCACATCCTTCACTCTTGCTTCAGGCAGGCAGGTGACGATTCTGTCCTCTTCCTCCTGCAGTGTGGCTGTCCACGTGACGTATAATGGAGTCACCTATGATGATCCCCATCTTCTTTATTTGGGGGTTCCTTGGGGGTCATAAGTCCATGTCCATGGTGTAGGGCCAATCTTCTTCCTCCTGCAATACATTTGAAATTGTGTTCGGCTCTTTGGGCGGGGGGACGTCTTCCTGTGTTCTCCCTCTTTCTCCTGTTGTGTGGTCATCCCCTACCTCAGCTTCAGTTTTTTTCTGAATTTGCAGGGGTGTCTTCTCTCCTCTCCTCCCCACCAAAGGCCTGTCCCCTCACCTCTGAAGGCCTGCCTGTCCCTGCTGAAGGCCTGAACCAGCACCCCAGAAGGACTACACCCCCCCTCCGGAAGGTCTGTGTGTTCCCCCTGACCTCCTGTGCATCCCTCTGCCATGGTCCCGCCCCTCCTCTGACATCAGAGGCAGGATCGCGGCAGAGTAAACAGCTCCCAAGACCTATAGCAACTTGCAGAGATCGCTAGCACAAGCGATCCTCACTGCAGGCTGCTGAAATGAGGTAAATGGATACGCGGGAGGGGGAGGCCAGGGGGAAAGCCGACCCTCCCCCCTCGCCCTCTAAAGCAGGTGCAGCAGCGCTGCCGCTCCTGATTTAGGGGGTAAGGGAGGGAGGGTCAGTTACCAAATCGGGAGGCTGATTTATTTATTATTTTTTTTTAAATAGATTCAATTCGATTCACCTGAAGTGAATCGGTGAACTGATTCAAATTGTAAATCGGGCAGCACTACTTCCTACCCTTCAGATACAATGATTCAGGTGGCCAAGAATCCAGAGTAAAAAGTGTTTTTCTCCTCCCATCATGTCCCATATAGACAGTCTGTGTTTGTGTACTGTGCTGAGCGTGCCAATTAGCAGAATGCTTTAGGGATGGTGGACCATTTAACAAATGAGTTTGTGACCAACAGATAAAGCCTTGGCGAATTGTGATACCTTTCACAGGAGCAAGCCAGAAGCTTTGTGGATATTACACAAGTACTGTTCATAGACTGAAAGGCACATGGCTAATGCAATTTTCTAATGAAAGTCAAATGGGAAGTAAGGTAAGAAGACATTCATACGACAGCTTCTTGACTGAAACCGGAGGAGGAGGATGAAGGAGAGAGACCATGGTTGTGATGACTCCCTGGTAAAGATGGGAGCTAAAATAAGGAGAAACAACACAACGAAAAATTAAAGTCCAGCACCTTGAGAGAGAGTCAGGCTCTAGCTCACTAGCACTCATATAGACTCCTAGAGTTTCGCTTTTGCTAAGGAGCCTTGGAGTGGTACTATGAGCTCTTCTACAAGGTGTGTTGCCTCTTGGGCAGTACCCCAGTGCACAGAGAATCCACCTCCACCATGCCCATAATTGTGGACCACAGGTAGCTGGGAACCGTTTCGAAGCAGCATCTCCTTCTCCACTCTGATGGCCGATCTGGTAGGCCTGAGTCCAACATACTCTGTTATCCCATAGGCCTTCTTCAGGGAGGGCTCCAGAGTACAGCAGCGGTTTAGGATATCCTGGCTGGTAGTGGAATCCACTGACAATCTCCAGTCATCTTTCTGCCTCGTTCCACCAAGGGTTACACTACACATCCCTGGGTAGATGTAGGTAGATCCATCACCAACTCGAATGAAGTGAGTCACCCAGGGAGCCTGTACTTTCAGTACCTGGCCTCTGACGGGGTAGAGTTCTGAATCCCCCACAAGGGTTCGCGCTCCAAGCCCTGAGCAGTTTACGATGACGTCATAGTGGCCGTGCAACTCCCACAAGTCTGTAATTTTTCTATCTTCCATCTGGTGTCCAAGTCCTCTTAATCTGCCAGGAAAAAGAAAGCAAGAAAAAGCTGAGTGATCCTGTCCATCACAGTATCCCACAACAAATGATCTCTAAAACTGTTAGTCATTAAACTCTAACTTTGTTAGTTCTACTCAATTTGTAGCATTTTTATTCATTGTAAACCGCATAGGACTTCACGGTCCTGCGGTATATAAACTGTTATTATTATTATTATATAAGAGCTGAAACACAGGGATATCAAGACTCAGGGAAAGATTCTCAAAACTTTAATGTGGTTGCTAAACTGGTTCCAGCCAGTTTAGAGTTCATGTATTTTAGTGATGGATTATCAAAATAGCTTACCGTAGTCTTATTCAAGCTTCCTAGCAGTCTCCCACACTGCCATGCAAATGTATTACGAGGTCATTAATATTTAACCGAGTGATTCAGGCGATTCTCTATTATTGCTGGGTGATTCCCTAACCTCACTGTCCTACATTTGCGAGCAAAATTTTCCGGCAGATCTGAGCTGTCGTAGCCTTACTTTCTGGTCAATGTCTGAGTACTGATTGGCTCAGCCATTGACAGGAACGTAAGGCTTGACAGCTCAGACCTGCCAGAAAATTTTGCCACCATCAAGCAATACCCCCCGGCAGTAGTAGTAATGATTTGGATTATTCTTCCCAATGTGCATCACTTTGCATTTGTCTACATTAAATTTCATTTACCATTTGGATGCTCAGTCTTCCTGCAATTTTTCACACTCCACATGTTTTAACAACATTGAATAGTTTTGTGTCATCTGCAAATTTAATTACTTCATTTGTCATTCAGATTTCTAGACCATTTATAAATATTTTAAACAGATCCCCGTACAGATCCCTATGGCACTCCATCATGAAAAACAGCCATTTAACCCTACCCCTCTGTTCTCTATCCATTAGCCAGTTCCTAATCCACAAAAACATTGCCTCCTATCCCATGGGTTTTTAATTTTCTCAGGTGTCTCTCATGAGGGACTTTGTCAAATGCCTTCTGAAAATCTATATACACCATATTTATAGTTCCAAAGAAAGGAAGCAAATTGGTGAGGCATTTCTTGTTCTGCCTGAACAAAATATTGGCTTATTCTGAACCAAGAAATAGATGTTAGTTAAATGAGAGGAAAAAGGATCTCAGAAACCTGCTCAGAGATTGTTGGAAATCATAAAGATTTAAGTCTGAGACTTATCAGTTCCAGATTTCAATCAAGGACCCTAAAAAAACCCTCATGAACATTCGAAACAACAACCTCATTTATGAATATGCAACTTAAAAACAATGGTTTATTAGAAACAATGATTTATTAGAAACACACAACACTTAAGAGGAGATATGATTGAAGTCCACATAATCCTGAGTGGAGTAGAACGGGTACAAGTGGATGATTTTTCACTTTGTCAAAAATTACAAAGACTAGGGGACACTCGATGAAGTTACAGGGAAATACTTTTAAAACCAATAGGAGGAAATATTTTTTCACTCAGAGAATAGTTAAGCTCTGGAGCGCGTTGCCAGAGGATGTGGTAAGAGCGGATAGCGTAGCTGGTTTTAAGAAAAGTTTGGACAAGTTCCTGGAGGAAAAGATCATAGTCTGTTATTGAGAAAGACATGGGGAAAGCCACTGCTTGCCCTGGATTGGTAGCATGGAATGTTGCTACTCCTTGAGTTTGGGCCAGGTACTTGGGACCTGGATTGGCCACCGTGAGAATGGGCTACTGGGCTTGATGAATCATTGGTCTGACTCAGTAAGGCTATTTTTATCTTCAAATTAACTTATGCCTTTGCTGGTCTCACTGTTGAACAATCTCTTAAAAATGGGTCAGGTACCCACACAAATGGGTCGCACTGCACTCACCCCAATTCCAAAAAAAATGAAGGAGCAGACACAACCTCAACATCTAATTTCAGACCCATAGCTGGAATACCTCTGCTCACCAAGCTATTTGAAATGCTAGTTTGTACAAATCTCACAACCTACACAAATTCTTCTGCCTAGTGGCGTAGCGAGGGTAGGAGGCACTCCCCCTGCACGCTTCTCTGCTCCCCCGCTCCTTCTGCATCCCCCTCTCCCTGTACCTCTTTAAATCTCCATCAATGGGAGCAGCTTCTCAGGCCTGCTATTCGCACTATTGGCTTTCCCTCTGACGTCACTTCCTAGCCCCATGACCAGGAAGTGATTTCAGAGGGGAGTCAGGATGGTGCAAGCAGCAGGCCGGAGAAGTTGCTCTCACTGATGAAACATAGAAACATGATGGCAGATAAAGGCCAAATGGCCCAACCAGTCTGCCCATCCTCAGTAACCATTATCTCTTTCTCTCTCTGAGAGATACCATGTGCCTATCCCAGGCCCTCTTGAATTCAGACTCAGTCTCTGTCTCCACCACCTCTTCTGTAAAAAAGTATTTCCTCAGATTACTCCGGAGCCTCTCACCTCTTAACTTCATCCTATGCCCTCTCATTGCAGTTTCCTTTCAAATGAAAGAGACTCAACTCATGTGCATTTACATTACATAGGTATTTAAACATCTCTATCATATCTTCCCTTACCTCCAAAGTATACAGATTGAGATCTTTAAATCTGTCCCCATACGCCTTATGATGAAGACCACACACCATTTTAGTAGCCTTCCTCTGGACCGACTCCATCCTTTTTATATCTTTTTGAAGGTGCGGCCTCCAGAATTGCACACAATATTCTAAGATTTAAAGTTGTACAGGAGGGAGGGAAGGGAGGGCGTGAGCGTGGCATCAAGGGGGGTAGAAAGGTGCCAGCAACCCCACCAGGATGGCACCCAGGGCGGTCCACTCCCTCCCCCCTTTTCCCTCTGCTCCTGCCTATACCCTTTTCTATATGGCTTCAGAGCCCAACACAGCACTACTAACACTAACAATGAAAGCTAAGTAGATGTTGAGAACTGGGCAATAATCAATTCTCCTCCAGTTCGACATATCAGTTGCATTCAATTCTGTCGATCAAGAGCTCCTACTGAGTAAACTCAATGAATTGGGTCTAAGCAGAACAGTCTTCAACTCGTTCAAAGAGTTCCTGACAAACAGAGAATACTATGTATGGAAAGACAGGTCCTTCTCTCAGAGCTGGATAGCATTATGGTGTGCCCCAGGGGTCCCCACTTTTCCCAGTACTCTTCAACATATTTATGAGCATCTTAGGCAACCTACCCTTCACCGATGATGAATGTCTGCTCTCCTAAGCAGACAACATCTTTCTCTTAATTGCACTCAATCCAGTTGTTAAGTTTCCAAAGGTATAGAAAAAAATCTATTCTTGGACACGCCAACAAATTAAAATTAAACACCACCTAAACAAAACTACTCTGGTCCCACACTGCCACATAGACTGTCTCCACGACCCTAATCCTACCCTCTGGCACAACGCTAAATGAGGAAAAAACTTCCAAGGTACTTGGTATCCTAACCCCAAATTTCCAGCCTCTGGAAAAAAGCTTTCTATATATAGTTTAAAGCAACTAAGATTGATCAAACCTTACTTCTACTGCCCCCACTTTGCTGTACTAGTCTAAATGCTTGCCCTACCCCAACTTGACTATAGCAATTCTCTCTATGCTGGCGGCGGCGAAAAGGGCGAACAGAATGCTAGGAATGATTAAGAAAGGGATCACGAACAGATCAGAGAAGGTTATCATGCTGCTGTACCGAGCCATGGTACGCCCTCACCTGGAATACTGTGTCCCGCACTGGTCACCGTACATGGAGGAGGACACAAAAGGGTCCAGAGAAGAGCAACTAAAATGGTTAAGAGGCTGAAGAAGTTGCCATACAGCGAAAGATTAGAGAAACTGGGCCTCTTCTCTCTTGAAAAGAGAGGACATGATCAAAACATTTACAACCTGCTACTACTTATTTTTAACCTACCACCGCATGTTACTTGTTACCACAACCTGTCACCACTTGTTATAAGTATAACCGCATGTAAAACCAGCTACTGCATATCTTAGCCTGACACTGCATATATAGCCTGTACTACTCCTCTACTGTTATCGCATGTTCATCGCATGTCTAGCTCTACCACCACTTACTTAGCCTGCTCTGCCCATCACTACTACCTTTTATATAGCCTAGCCCCTCCTCAGCCTGCATCTTACTAGCAGCACTAATCTCTCCCACCTCCTGCCTGACAAGCTCTGCCCAAACCCTCTCTCACTATCTCTCCTCGCTCCCACCATGAAGCCACCCTCCTGGCTCCTCCTTCTACTTCTCTGCTCTTTCACCAATACTTCCCACTGCCAAATATCTCTCCCCCCCAACCTCCCCGACTCCACAGTCTCAAACACCTGCCCAGGCCTCAGAATCCCCACACTAGTACACACTAGAACTCATCACAACAAAAAACACAGAGGAAGAAACCACTCCTCCTTAAAGCCTGTCCCTCCAGCCAACCTACCCAACCTCACCTCTGTCTCTCTCACCCCGGTCCCTACACTCTACTGTAACGCCAGATCAGTCCGCAACAAGACCCAAATAATAAAAGACCTACTCGATGACTCCGATCCGGGTTAGAGAGCTGCACGGGAACGGGGACGACGGGAATCCCGCGGGACCCGCGGGCATCCCGCGGGTTCCCCCTTTGGGTCACGGGGATCCTGTGGGGACACCCCTAGGGTCGCGGGGATCCTGTGTGGACGCCCCCTAGGGTCGCGGGGATCCCGTGGGGACGCCTCCGAGGGTCGCGGGGCTGGATGTACTCAGTCGCGCGGCGCTTCTCCCTACCTTCTCTGCTTGCAGCACAGAGCCGAACGGACGTCGGGAAGACTTCCGTTTGGCTCTGTGCTGCAGGCAGTGCAGGTAAGGAGGAGAGTAGCCTCGCGGTTCGAGTGGCTACCAAGGGAGGGGGCGGTCCGCCCCGCCACACCCCGCACCAGTTGCAGCACAGCCGGCCAGGTCCCCTTACTTTTGTGGCACTTCCCCGACCGACCGACAACAGCCTCGGTCCGACAATCCTCCCTGCCCTGTAGCCGCGAATCTAAATTATCTTCTTACAGCAGCTGTAATAAGGTAATTTAGATTCGCAGTTAAGGGCAGGGAGGTTTGTCGGACCGGGGCTGTTGTCAGTCGGTCGGGGAAGGGCCACAAAAGTAAGGGGACCTGGCCGGCTGTGCTGCACCCGGGGCGGTAGAGAAGGAGTGGGGAGAAGGACGCTGAAAGGCCATGGGGAAGACGGGAGGAGGGGGGGAAGGACTCTGAAAGCACTTGTGGAAGACAGAGGGGGGAGAAGGATGCTGAAAGCACATG
Organism: Geotrypetes seraphini; assembly: GCF_902459505.1. Lineage (NCBI taxonomy): Eukaryota > Metazoa > Chordata > Amphibia > Gymnophiona > Dermophiidae > Geotrypetes > Geotrypetes seraphini. Next base: position 5,785,097 of record NC_047086.1, on the reverse strand, counting down.
GGGAAGACAAAGGGGTGGAGAAGGACGCTGAAAGGACATGGGGAAGACGGGGGGGGTGGAGAAGGACGCTGAAAGGCCATGGGGAAGACAGAGACGGAGAAGGACGCTGAAAGGACATGGGGAAGCAGAGGGGGGAGAAGGACACTGAAAGCACATGTGGAAGACAGAGGGGGGAGAAGGACGCTGACAGGACATGGGGAAGATGGGGGGAGAAGGACGCTGAAAGGAAATGGGGAAGAGAGAGTAGGGAGAAGACGCTGGCAGGGAAGAAGACAGATGCCAGACTATGGGGGGAGCGGAGAGAAGAAGATGGGTGCCAGACCAATTTGGAAGGGGGAAGAAAGGGAGAGGCACAGTAACAGAGCAAATGGAAGATGCAGAAGGAAGAGAGACAGTGGATGGAAGGAATTGAATGAGAACATGAGGAAAGCAGAAACCAGGCAACAAAGGTAGGAAAAGAATTATATTTCTTTTTTTTAATTTTGCTTCAGGATAAAGTAGTATATTAGTTGTGTTGATAAAAATTTATAAACATTAGAGGCTCTGGTAGAAACCCATTTGCAAAGTATGTATTCTTCCCAATTAATATTTTCAAATTAATAAAGTCTTTTTGCTTATTTGTAAATGGGTTTCTACCAGAGCCTTTAATTCAGTAGCATAATTAAATGAAATAACTATTTCTGAAGTTTATATGGACGGGCGGGGACGGAGGGGATTCCTCGCGGGGACGGGTGGGGACGGAGGGGATTCCTCACGGGGACGGGTGGGACTTTGGCGGGGACGGGTGGGGACGGGTGAGATTTCTGTCCCCGCGCAACTCTCTAATCCGGGTTTCGTGTGCATCACAGAATCATGGATCGAAAAAGACGATACTTTCACACAAAACGAACTCTGCCCCCCTGGCTACCACGGCCTCTTCTCACCCAAAATCAACCGGAAAGGAGGAGGCCTGGCTCTGCTTTACAAATCATTCTTCCAAGTTTCCAAGTTTATTAAATATTTTGATTTATCGCCTATTCAAAATTCAAGGCGATGTACAAGTAAATAAGAGTTTTTGGTAACGTACATACAATAATTAAATTAAAAAATAATAAACTTATGTATACAAATTACAATACATTTTAGAGGGAATTTCTACAAACTATAATGAAACAGAAGGAAAATTATTTAATGGTTACAATCGCTATTAAAAACATTAAATTCAAGGGAAAAACATTAGGAATGTTCAGCTCCTTGAAAAGGGCAGCCATACCTCTCTAGAATTCTTACTAGCTTCAGTTAAAGACGAACTCCAACCCCACCCACTAGGCATCTTGCTTCTCTACCGCCCTCCTATCCCCTGGAATAAATCCTCTGAACTTGTCCTAGAGACTATAACAAGAGTCTTCCTAAAATTCCAGAGACTACTGATCATAGGAGATATTAACCTCCACCTTGACGATAACACCAGCATGGACACAACTGAATTCAAAGACTTCCTCACCTCCCTTGGCTTCACCACTCCTCCACCCACACCTACCCATGATAAAGGACATAAACTAGACATCATCAGCTTCCTTGACCTGACTGAGCACAAAACTTCTGCCGAAGAGGCCCGCTGGGACCTTGTCCCGTGGTCTGACCACCTTCTAGGTTCTTTCTGCCTCCCCATCTTCATGTCTCATCTAGGTACTCCACCCCAGCCCTCAAAATCTATCACCTACCACAAAAAAATCACGAGCGAATTGTTCTGGACCCAATTTCTTAACCAACTTCCCCCTTCTCCTAAACACACAGACCCAGAGTCCAACTGGCATAATTGGGTTACTCTTTCCGGGACTACCTACCACGCTCTGGCCCCTTTATCTACAAAATCTATCTCCCACTCCCACAAAGCCCCCTGGTACCTTCCATATCACAGGGAACTAAAACAGAATTGTCGAGCCTGGAACGGAAATGGAAAAAATCGAAATCCCCCTCAGACAAACAATCCTGGCGAGACAACATCAAGTGCTATAACACAATACTAAAAAAAGCAAGAAAGAATTTCTATGGAGATAAAATCACCAGATCAAAAAATCAAAATAGTACTCTGTTCTACATCTGGCGAAACTTAACCTCAAAAAATGACTCCACCTCTCCCCTCTCCCCTCCTTCCGCAAACGACTTAGCCAAATTTTTCAATGAAAAGATTTCCACCATAAGGAGCTCTTTCCCCTCAGCAGTCTCTTACAATTCTCTTCCTCCCAATGACTCAAACCCTATCCCAGCGGATAGATCCTGGACGACATTTGAACCCATATCTGAACCCCAGATCTCTAAACTCTGCCTCAGACTGAAATCCTACAAATGCATCTTAGATCCTTTCCCATCCCACCTTTATGAAAACATTCCTGCACAGGCCATCTCCTCCCTTACGAGACTCATTAACTCTGCTCTACTATCAGGCTTGTTCTCCACAAAAATGGGCCACATTGCCTTATCACCTATTCTGAAAAAAGCCGATCTCGACCCCTCCCTACCATCAAACTACCGTCCCATAGCAAATATCCCTCTACTTACCAAACTTCTAGAAACCATAGTTGCTACCCAGCTCTCCTCCTATCTTGAGAGATTCTCCATTCTTCACCCCTACCAACATGGCTTCAGACCCTGCTTTAGCACTGAATCCCTCCTAGTTTCCCTAATTTCAAAGGTACAACTACACTCACGTAACAAATTTGCTGTCCTACTACAATTCGATCTTTCCGCTGCTTTTGATGTCGTCCATCAAGACATACTACTTTACCAACTTTCCAAGATTGGAATCGCTTCCACCATCCTAATGTGGTTCTCAAACTTCTTACACTCCCGTTCCTACACCGTCAACACAAATGGCACCATGTCCACTCCTTGGACTCCATCTTGCGGTGTCCCTCAAGGATCACCCCTTTCCCCTATTCTCTTTAACATCTACATGTCCTCCCTGAAACTCTTTCAACTATCCCCCCTGGAAACAATCTACACTTATGCAGATGACATCCTTGTCCTCCTTGAGACTGACCAGAACCTCACCAACCTCCACGAAAACATTACAGCTTGCATAATGAGACTCCGTGCCTGGTCCCTCTCGGTACAGATGAAACTAAACGAATCTAAAACAAAACTACTCTGGCTCGGCCCAAAATTCGAACACCTGCCCACACTTTTCACACTACCCACAGGCGATACACTACAGCTTGAGTTCTCATGCAAGGTCCTTGATATCACTATCGATTCCTCTCTCTCCCTCAATGACCACCTCAACTCCTTGGCAAAATCATGCTTTTTCAGCCTTCACATGCTGAGGAAAGCTAGATCCTACTTCAGCCAAAAACACTTTGCCATCCTTGTCCAATCCATCATCCTCTCCAAACTAGATTACTGCAACGCCATCTACTTAAATCTATCAAAAAAAAGTATTCTAAGACTCCAGCTAATCCAGAATACTGCAGCCAAACTGATCTTCTCAAAACGCAAGTCTGACCATGCCTCCCCACTCCTTGCCAAACTTCATTGGTTCCCAATAATCTCCAGAATCCATTTCAAATGTTCCTGCCTGGCTTTCAAGATCATTCACGGAATCCTGCCTCCTCTTATCCCACTGTCTTTCAACTCCTCCAGTCCCGACTCCTCCAGAACTGCCCAAAGGCTTAAATTAGCCTTCCCCTCTCCACGCGGCATCCACTATTCAGGCAAACTGGGAAAATCCCTTCTCTTCAAAATCACAGGTCTTTGGAACGATCTCACCACCCCGCTCCCTTCAGTTATTCTGCAAACAACTGAAAACCTGGCTTTTCAGCAAATTGTAGCTCTATCCTTCCCCCCTTTCTCTTCCCTCTTCTACACATAAGTTCATGTAATCCTTTTTCTTCTTCTCTACCCACTATTTTAAGTTCTTGTAAACCGTGTCGAGCTCCATTCTCATGGAGATGATGCGGTATATAAACTTAAGGTTTAGATTAGATTAGATTAGAAACATTCTAGATAATGAAGGGAATAGACTTAGTAGATAAAGACAGGTTGTTCACCCTCTCCAAGGTAGGGAGAACGAGAGGGCACTCTCTAAAGTTAAAAGGGGATAGATTCCATACAAACGTAAGGAAGTTCTTCTTCACCCAGAGAGAAAACACCCTCCAGGGATTCAAGACAAAGTTAGACAAGTTCCAGTTGAACCAGAACATACACAGGTAAGGCTAGTCTCAGTTAGAGCACTGGTGTTTGACCTAAGGGCCGCCACGGGAGCCAACTGCTGGGCACAATGGACCCAGCAGCAGCAATTCTTATGTTCTTTATGTTCAATATGCACAAAGTCTAAATGACTTAAAACACTGCAATCAGATTGATCTTCGGCTTAAAGAAATATGATCCTCTCTCTGCTTATCATCACAAACTTCACTGGCTACCTGTAAATGCTCAAATTTTGTTTACGCTATTCTACATCATCTATCACACCCTCAACTCCAACTCTCCTGAACAAATAATTCACTTGTTCTCCAACTCCTCCTTCGTATCGCCCAAAATCAGGAACACTCACCAACTGATCATCCCCTCATAGAAACATAGAAATAGATGGCAGATAAGGGCCCAAGGCCCATCTAGTCTGCCCACCCTAATGTCCCTCCCCTACCTTTGCCCTGTGAATAGATCCCATGTGCCGATCCCATTTGGCCTTAAAATCAGGCACGCTGCTGGCCTCAATCACCTGTAGTGGAAGACTATTCCAGCGATCAACCACTCTTTCAGTGAAAAAGAATTTCCTGGTGTCACCTTGTAGTTTCCCGCCCCTGATTTTCAACGGATGCCCTCTTGTTGTCGTGGGACCCTTGAAAAAGAAGATATCTTCCTCCGCCTCGATTCGGCCCGTAAGATACTTGAACGTCTCGATCATGTCTCCCCTCTCTCTGCGCTCCTCGAGCGAGTATAGCTGTAATTTGTCAAGCCGTTTTTCGTACGGAAGATCCTTGAGTCCCGAGACCATCCGGGTGGCCATTCTTTGCACCGACTCCAGTCTCAGCACATCCTTGCGATAATGCGGCCTCCAGAATTGCACACAGTATTCCAGGTGGGGCCTCACCATGGATCTATACAATGGCATAATGACTTCCGCCTTACGACTGACGAAACCCCTTCGTATGCAGCCCATGATTTGTCTTGCCTTGGACGAAGCCTGCTCCACTTGATTGGCAGACTTCATGTCCTCACTGACGATTACCCCCAAGTCTCGTTCTGATACCGTTTTTCCTAGGATCTCGCCATTAAGGGTATAAGACTTGCATGGATTCTGGTTGCCCAGGTGCATAACTTTGCATTTTTTGGCATTGAAGTTGAGTTGCCATGTCCTAGACCATCGCTCCAGTAGGAGTAGGTCGTGCATCATGTTGTCGGGCATTGAATCTTCGTCTGTTGTGCATTTGCCCACTACATTACTCAGTTTGGCGTCATCAGCGAATAATGTTATTTTACCTCGAAGCCCTTCTGCCAAGTCTCTTATAAAGATGTTGAATAGGATTGGACCCAAGACTGAGCCCTGTGGTACTCCACTAATCACCTCCGTCATTTCGGAGGGGGTGCCGTTCACCACCACCCTTTGGAGCCTGCCTCCAAGCCAGCTCCCAACCCATTTTGTCAATGTGTCACCTAATCCTATAGAACTCATCTTGCTCAGTAACCTGCAGTGTGGTACGCTATCGAATGCTTTGCTAAAGTCCAGGTACACGATGTCCAGGGACTCCCCAATACCCAGCTTCCCTGTCACCCAGTCAAAGAAGCTGATCAGATTGGATTGGCAGGATCTCCCCTTAGTAAATCCATGTTGTCGGGGATCCCGTAGATTCTCCTCATCTTATCTAATTGGTGTTTGATTAGAGTTTCCATTAGTTTGCTCACTATCGATGTTAGACTCACTGGTCTGTAGTTTGCTGTCTCCATCTTTGAGCCTTTCTTGTGCAGTGGAATGACGTTAGCCGTCCTCCAGTCCAACGGGACGCTGCCTGTACTAAGGGAGAGGTTGAAGAGCGCGGACAGTGGCTCCCCCAAGACATCACTCAGCTCTCTAAGCACCCTGGGGTGCAGGTTGTCCGGCCCCATTGCCTTGCTAACCTTGAGCCTTGACAGCTCACCGTAGACACTGCTGGGCGTAAACTCAAAGTTACTAAACGGGTCAACTGAGCCAACCCTTGGCTGTAACTGAGGACCGTGCCCTGGTGATTCTCGGGTGAAGACTGAGCAGAAGTATTCATTTAATAGTTGGGCTTTTTCCGAATCTTTTTCCACATAGTCTCCGTCTGGTTTCCTAAGACGTACAATCCCGCCTGAGTTTTTTCTTCTTTCACTGATATACCTGAAGAAGGATTTATTTCTCTTCTGGATGTTTTTTGCTAGAGACTCCTCTATGTGGAATTTAGCCTCCCTGACTGCTGTTTTGACGGCTTTTGATTTGGTTAGGTAGTCTGCTCTAGAGTCCTGCTTCCCCGATTGTTTGTAAGAGATGAATGCTTTTTTCTTCTCCTTGATCAGGTCTGAGATCTCCGCAGTAAACCACTGTGGCTTATTGTTCCTTCGCCGTTTACTTACTGATTTTACATAGCGGTTTGTTGCTTCTTGTATGGTTGCTTTCAAAGCCGACCACATGTCTTCCACGTTATCGGTTTCTTCTTGGCTTTGTAGCGCCTGGTGAACGAAGTCTCCCATTTCTTTGAAATTTGTGTCCTTGAATTTGAGGACTTTGGTTAGTGTAGTAGATTTAGTGAAACCTTTCCTGATATTGAACCATACCATGTTGTGGTCACTGGAGGCCAATGTGTCGCCCACCGAGACCTCTGTGACACTTTCTCCATTGGTAAGTATCAGGTCCAGTATTGCCTGATCCCTTGTCGGTTCCAACACCAGTTGCCTGAGGCTTGCTCCTTTCATAGAGTTTAATAGCCTCCTGCTGCTGCCGGAAGCAGAGGTAAGTGTAACCCAATCCACATCGGGCATGTTGAAGTCACCTAGCAATACTGTGTCCCCACGCAAGGTGATATTTTCTATATCTTCGATTATTTCCATATCCAGGTCATCCTGTTGTCTTGGGGGTCTGTAAATTACACCAAGATACAAGCATTTGTCCTTCCCTCTGGCCAAATTAACCCAAAGGAATTCCCCAGTATACTGGACATCTGAGATTCTCGTGACCTTAATGTCATCTTTAGTATATAATGCTACACCCCCTCCCATCCTACCCTCTCTGTCCCGGCGAAGCAAGTTGTAACCAGGTATGACCATGTCCCACCCGTGGGAGTCTGTGAGCCAGGTTTCGGATATCGCCACCACATCCAGGTCGGCATTCCTTATTTCTGTTTCCAATTCCAGGATCTTGTTTCCTAAACTGTGTGCGTTGACGTACATAGCCCTCCATGTTATATTTTTGTTACGTCTCAGTGGGGATATTCCTGCTTGAGCTACTTGAACACCTTTAGCATTGTTTGTGTTATTTGTGCTTTCTTGAGGCCCGGAACCACAATGTGTACTCCCCATATACCCAGAACTACAGTGTGTACTCCCCTTAGACCCGGAATTACAATGTGACCCATAAATATGATGTGACCCTACTCCCAACTCAAAAGTGTGTGCACTCACCCCTGACCCAGACCTAGAATTCCTGTGACTACTTTCCTCAGCCTCAAAAATGTATTGGCATTTTAGTTCGCCTGGTATGTTGTTTGCGCCTGTACCCTCCCCCGACTTACCTAGTTTAAAGCCCTGTGGAGTAGGCGGGCTAGGCGGTAACATAGTAACATAGTAACATAGTAGATGACGGCAGATAAAGACCCGAATGGTCCATCCAGTCTGCCCAACCTGATTCAATTTAAAAATTTTTTTTTCTTTTTTTTTTTTTTTCTTCTTAGCTATTTCTGGGCGAGAATCCAAAGCTTTACCCGGTACTGTGCTTGGGTTCCAACTGCCGAAATCTCTGTTAAGACTTACTCCAGCCCATCTACACCCTCCCAGCCATTGAAGCCCTCCCCTGCCCATCCTCCTCCAAACGGCCATACACAGACACAGACCGTACAAGTCTGCCCAGTAACTGGCCTAGTTCAATCTTTAATATTATTTTCTGATTCTAAATCTTCTGTGTTCATCCCACGCTTCTTTGAACTCAGTCACAGTTTTACTCTCCACCACCTCTCTCGGGAGCGCATTCCAGGCATCCACCACCCTCTCCGTAAAGTAGAATTTCCTAACATTGCCCCTGAATCTACCACCCCTCAACCTCAAATTATGTCCTCTGGTTTTACCATTTTCCTTTCTCTGGAAAAGATTTTGTTCTACGTTAATACCCTTTAAGTATTTGAACGTCTGAATCATATCTCCCCTGTCTCTCCTTTCCTCTAGGGTATACATATTCAGGGCTTCCAGTCTCTCCTCATATGTCTTCTGGTGCAAGCCTCCTATCATTTTCGTCGCCCTCCTCTGGACCGCCTCAAGTCTTCTTACGTCTTTCGCCAGATACGGTCTCCAAAACTGAACACAATACTCCAAGTGGGGCCTCACCAATGACCTGTACAGGGGCATCAACACCTTCTTTCTTCTACTGACTACGCCTCTCTTTATACAGCCCAGAATCCTTCTGGCAGCAGCCAAGGACATTCTTCCCTCTTCTGGTTAGGTGTAGCCCGTCGTGTCCCTGTAGTCCTTGTAATGCTTCTCCATGGTGCAGAAACCCGAAGTTCATCTCCTTGCACCATCCTCGCAGCCATTCGTTCGCCCTCTGTATTCGATCCTCTCTGGTTCTGCCCTTGCCCTCACTGGGAGAATCGAGAAGACTACCTGCGCATCCATCCTCCTCAGCTTCTCCCCCAGGGCCCTGAAGTCTTCAGGTATGCTGTCCGGGCTGCTCCTTGCGGTGTCGTTGGTTCCGACGTGGATTAGAACCATGGGGAAGTGGTCTCGGGGCTTGATGAGTCTGTCAATGCAAGCAGTGACATCCCGGATCCTGGCCCCTGGCAAACAGCAGACCTCTCTTGATTGTAGGTCTGGTCTGCAGATTGGTCCCTCGGTACCCCTCAGCAGCGAATCACCGATGACCACCACTCTGCGCTTCTTAGGGGTGGGCTGTACTGTTGATTCCGGAGTTGGAACCGTCTGCTGAACAACTACTTGTAGCTCTTTCTCCGGACCTTCCTGTAGCAGCTGATATCTGTTCCTCAGGGCGATATGAGGTGTCGATGTTGAGCTGTCCTGTATGGGTGAAAAAGAGACAGAGTTAGGTTCTCTGCGTTTTCTTGTGAAGGAAGTCACCAACTGCCAGGAGTCAGCGTCTCCAACCATTTCCTGCATTCCGGTAGTTTGTCTCAAGGTGGCCGTTTTGGATGCTATGGGTGTTCCCAGGGAGGTCTTGTCAGGTTCCTGTTCAGCGATCTGAGACAGCTCCTGGATGACTCCATCGATGAAGGTCTCGTCGTCTCGGATGCTCCTTAAACGCTGAACCTCCTCTCTCAGGCTCTTCAGCTCCATCAAAAGGCTTTCGTCCGGTTGATCCATTACTTCTGTCTGCGTTGAGATTGTAGACATCTTTGAGGGGATGGCCTCGGTCTGTACAGAGATCTCTGCCCTCCGTCCTGGTTCCTCCTCCATCTGTACTTGAACCATAGCCATCCCCTGGGTACTTCCTGTGACTACACTGCCTGTTTTGATTGAAGTCTTGCTACTTCTAGTTCTACCTGCCATTTACAGAAAGTTATTATTAATATATATATATATATAATTAATGTTTTTTGTTTTTTTTTTAGGTCAGAAAGTGTCCTCCAGGGGAGTGAAATAAAATGAATATTCAACACCCTGTTCACTTATGCAGCCACCAGAACCTAGAACAGCCTTTCCACATCTATAAGGACAGAGACAAACTGCCTCATCTTCAGGAAAAGCTTGTTTGATAAATTTCTTACAACTCAGTAACTCAGCCTATTTGCCAAGCTAAGAATAATCAACATTTTTTACCCCATTTCTAGTTTCCCCTTATTCCATTTGTGAATCTGCAATTGCCACCCCTCCTGCCCCGCTACTGTTTATCCCTTCCTTTGGTACTAATGTAACCTTCTCTTCCCATCACCTTATCTACCTGCAACAAAGTATCTTGTACTCATCGATGTGATGTAACTACTATTCCCAATTCTCCTTTATGGGTCTCAACTTCTAAATCAGCATGAGAGAGGGGCATCTCTCCTGCCGATCTCTTGAAAAAAAAGATATAATAATAACAACAGTTTGTATACCGCAGGACCGTGAAGTTCTATGCGGTTTACAATGGTTAAAAGATGCTACAAATTGAGTGGAATTAAGAAAGTTAAAGGTGGTTATTAACATTTTAGGTATCAGTTATTGTGGAATAAGATTGTTCAGGTTAGTTGCCTAGATACTTCAGGAACAGATATAAGAACATAAGAAGTTGCCTCCGTTGAGGCAGACCAGAGGTCCATCTTGCCCAGCGGTCCGCACCCGCGGCGGCCCATCAGACCAAATTGCCTGAACAGTGCCCCTGCCTAATTTTTCTACTGCCTCTAATCCTCTAATCCTATCCCTATAACTTACCTCTATTCCTATCTGTACCCCTCAATCCCTTTGTCCTCTAGGAACCTATCCAAACCTTCTTTGAAGCCCTGTAGCGTGCTCCTGCTTATCAAATCCTCCGGTAGCGTGTTCTATGTATCCACCACCCTCTGGGTGAAAAAGAACTTCCTGGCGTTTGTTCTAAACCTTCCCCCTTTCAATTTCTCTGAGTGTCCCCTTGTACTTGTGGTTCCCCATAATTTAAAAAATCTGTCCCTGTCTACTCTTTCTATGCCCTTCATGATCTTGAAGGTTTCTATCATGTCCCCTCTAAGTCTCCGCTTTTCCAGGGAGAAAAGCCCCAGCTTCTTCAGTCTGTCAGTATATGAGAGGTCCTCCATACCTTTTATTAGCTTAGTTGCTCTTCTCTGGACTCTCTCAAGTACCGCCATGTCCTTCTTGAGGTACGGCGACCAGTACTGGACGCAGTACTCCAGGTGTGGGCGCACCATTGCACGATACAGTGGCAGGATGACTTCCTTTGTCCTGGACGTTATACCCTTCTTAATGATGCCCAACATTTTGTTTGCCTTCCTTGAGGCTGTGGTGCACTGCGCCGACGCCTTCAATGATGTGTCTACCATCACTCCCAGGTCTCTTTCAAGGTTACTCACCCCTAGCGGTGATCCCCCCATTTTGTAAGTAAGCATCGGGTTCTTTTTCCCTACATGCATGACCTTGCATTTCCCTATGTTGAAGCTCATTTGCCACTTTTTGGCCCACTCTTCCAGCGCTGTCAGGTCTTTTTGGAGATCTTTGCAGTCCTCCGTGTTTTCAACCCTGCTGTATAGTTTGGTATCATCCGCAAATTTAATAACCTCACATTTTGTTCCTGCCTCCAGGTCGTTAATAAATATATTGAACAGGCGGTCCCAGCACCGACCCCTGTGGAACTCCGCTCGTGACCCATTGCCAGTCTGAGTAATGGCCCTTTACTCCAACCCTCTGTTTCCTGTCCGCCAGCCAGTTTTTGATCCATCTGTGGACCTCCCCTTGCACCCCGTGGTTCCATAGCTTCCTTAGCAGTCTTTCGTGTGGTACCTTGTCGAAGGCTTTATGGAAGTCAAGGTAAATGATGTCTATAGATTCCCCTTTATCCACCTGGCTGTTTACCCCCTCAAAGAAATATAATAAGTTTGTGAGGCATGACCTGCCCTTGCAGAAGCCATGCTGGCTCGGCTTTAGCTGCCCAGTGTTATCGATGTGTTCCTAGATGCTGTCCTTAATCAGCGCTTCCATCATCTTTCCCGGGACCGATGTCAAGCTCACCAGCCTGTAGTTTCCTGGGTCTCCCCTTGAGCCTTTCTTGAAGATGGGCGTGACATTTGCTATTTTCCAGTCTTCCGGAATCTCTCCTGTTTTCAAGGATAGGTTGCATATTTGTCGAAGTGGCTCAGCTATTTCGTTCCTTAGTTCCTTGAGTACTCTTGGGTGAATGCCGTCCGGACCCGGCGATTTGTCGCTCTTTAGCCTGTCAATCTGCCTGAGGACATCCACCTTCCTCACCTCTAGTTGGACCAGATTTTCATCCTGATCTCCTTTTACGATCCCTTCCGGTTCCGGAATGTTGGTTGTGTCCTCCCTCGTGAAAACTGAAGTGAAGAACTCGTTTAACCTGTCAGCTATCTCCTTTTCCTCTTTTACCACTCCCTTTCTGTCTCCATCATCCAAGGGTCCCACTTCCTTCCTTGCTGGTTGCTTCCCCTTGACGTACCTGAAGAATGATTTGAAGTTTGTTGCTTTCCCCGCCAATCTCTCTTCATACTCTCTTTTTGCTTTCCTAACCACTCGGTGACACTCCTTTTGGTGTTTTTTGTGCTCCTTTTGGTTGACCTCTGACTGGTCCTTTTTCCATTTTTTGAATGATGCCTTCTTGTTACTTATCGCCTTTTTCACTGCATTTGTTATCCACACTGGGTTTTTTGCTCTATTTTTTTTTACCCTTTCCTGAACTCGGGGACGCACAGATTTTGTGCTTCGTGCACCGTGCCCTTAAGTAAGGTCCAGGCTTTTTCTACAGACTCCATATTCCTTGCGGTGTCGTTGAGTTTCTTTCCCACCATTTTCCTCATGGCATCATAATTCCCTTTTCTGAAGTTCAGTGCTGTCGTTGTAGTTTTTTTCACCTTTGATGGTCCAATTTCTAGCCTGTACTGGATCGTATTGTGATCGCTGTTTCCTAGTGGGGCTAGTACCGCCACCTCTTTAGCGGGTCCCCTTAGTCCGGTGAAGATTAGGTCAAGAGTGGCATCTCCCCGTGTTGGTTCCGTGACCAGTTGTTCCATGAAACAGTCCCTCGTGACCTCCAGGAATTTAGTTTCCCTCATGCAGTTTGAGTGCCTTATACTCCAGTCTATTCCCGGGTAGTTGAAGTCCCCCATCACCACCACACTTCCGATTTTGCATACCTGCCCCAAATCAGCCTCCAGATTCTGGTCGATTTCTTCCGTTTGTCCCGGTGGGCGATAGTACAGACCCAATTTTATGTCTGCTCCAGTTCCTCCGGATAGCTTAACCCATAGTGATTCCAAGTCCTCCGCCCTTGCTGTTGTTTCCATCCTGGTTGAAGGTATGTAATCCTTTATATATAGCGCTATTCCTCCACCCTTTTTGTGTGGCCTATCTCTCCTTTAGAGTTTGAACCCTGGTAAAGCTACATCCCATTTGTTGTCATCAGTCCACCACGTTTCTGTGACTCCAATTATGTCTAGGCCCTTTTTGTTGGCTAAAAATTCCAGCTCTCCCATTTTGGCCCTTAGGCTCCTAGCATTAGTGTATAGGCAATGTAAATCCCGGTTGTTCGCCCTTCTTGCTGGTTTTCCTTGTGGTTTGGCGCTCCTGGCGACCCCCTCGTGAGTTGCCAATCCCCAAGCCTCATCCTGGTCATCCTCCTCCTGTGGTGTGTCTGTTTCGTTCTCAGCCTGTTTCCCCATTTTTGGTTGTCCCTCTGGATTCCGTTGTTCCTTGGCCCTGGGCATCTGCATTGCGTCCTTTGGTCCTTTTCCCAAAATTTCCCACTCAGTCCCGATCCCTTTTTTACAATGCCCTTGTTCAATGTCCTTGGCCCTCTCAGTCCCGATCCCTTTTTTACAATGTCCTTGCTCAATGTCCTTTGCCCTGGGCCCCTGTGTTGCATCCTTAGATCCTTTTTCCAAAAAGTCCCACTCAGTCCCGAACCCTCTTTTACAATGTCCTTTCTCAGTCCCGAGCCATCTTTTACAATGTCCTTTCTCAGTATCCTCATTTGATACTTTTGTCCAATGTGTCAGATCGACTGTTGGCTTTCCCCTCTTCCTCAGTTTAAAGCCAAATCTATGACGCTCTGGACGTTGCGTGCCAGCATCCTCGTCCCAGTCGTGCTAAGGTGCAGTCCGTCTCTCCTGAAGAGCTTATTCTTTCCCAAGAAAGTTGTCCAGTTCCGAACAAAATGGAAACCCTCCTCCTCGCACCATCTCCTGAGCCAACCGTTTATTGCTTGTAGTTCACTCTGCCTCCTTGCGTCCGCTCTCGGTACTGGCAGGATCTCCGAGAAGGCTATCTTCCTTGCCCTCAGTTTCAGTTTCCTCCCCAGGATCCTGAACTGATCAGTTAGTGCAGTCCTGTTGTAGTCCCTCCTGCTGACGTCGTTGGTTCCAACATGGATTACTACAGCTGTCTCCTCCGTCTCGGCCCCTTCCAGGATCCTCTCAATTCTGTCGATGACGTCCTTCGTTCTTGCCCCCGGGAGACATGTCACTAGTCGGTCCTCTCTCCCTCCAGCTATGTGACTGTCCACTCCTCTCAGGATTGAGTCTCCCACTACGATAGCAGATCTCCCCTTCCTCAACTGTCTCTTTGGTCTCAGGTCTGTGTCAGTGGCGCAGACCGCTATTTCTTCCTCCGGGTTCTGTTGGGTCTCGTCCTCGTCTGCCTGTCCAGATTCTCTGCAAGGTCCTACTCCCATGGTGTCTGGTGGATTTTGTCGTCCGACTGGTAGTTCTCCCCTGCTGTGCTGGTGATCCTGTGCCTCCACCATCCTGCAGGCCTCCTCGATGAATTTCTCGAGCTCTCTAACTTGTTCCGTGATGTGGTCCTCTCTGGCGGTGTCCTCAGTTGCCCAGCATTGTTCCTGTATGGTGCACAGTCCCTCCAGTTCCTGTACTCGAACCTGCAGTCTCCCGACCTCCTTCTTCAGGCTATCCATTTCCTGACATCGACTGCATATGTACGCCTGCCTCCCGGAGGGGAGGTAGTCATACATATGACATTCGATGCAGTATACTGGGTAGCTCCCCTGGGTTCCTGTAGCCTCCATTTCTTTATCCTTGCTCCTGGGAGATTGGGAGTGGTGCCTGGCGTGCAGCTAGCTGAAAAGTAGAGAGAGATAAAAGAATGAGAAGAGAAGAAAATTTTTTTTTTTTTTTTTAAAGTTTTTTAGAAGTTAGATTTGCTGCTGGGCTGCCTGGGCTCCTTCTCAAGGCTCCTTTGCAAAGGCGCTCTCGCTAAGGCGAGCGCCTTTGCCGCTCGCCTTAGTCGTGCGCCGAATGGCTGGGCGCCGTTGGCTCCCTTCTTCTTAAAGGGGAGCCCGGGCGCCGACGCGACCTGTGACGCGGTGGGGGTGGGCGGAGCTACCTCTCGCTGCGACCCCGGTTCCATATTAAAGCAAATCAAACTATGGATGGCCGAATTCAAATTAAAACTCAATTCAGAAAAAACAAATTCTTCCTGGCGAGTCCGAATGACAAAATCAAAGATTCATCAATTTCCTTGAATGGTCAGGTCTTTCCGATTACAGATTCAATAAAAATTCTGGGAGTAACTCTGGACCGCCACCTTACCCTTGAAGCTCACACTGACTTGCTGGTCAGAAAAAGCTTCTCAACATTGTGGAAATTAAGAAGTATCAGAAAATACTTTGATGCTGTCTCATTCCACTTACTGGTGCAATCCTCCATTCTAAGCTCACTCGACTACTGTAACATCATTTATCTGGGGTCTTTCAAAAAAAATCACTCAAACTCAGAATCATCCAAAACTCGGCAATCCGATTGATCTTTAGGTTAAAAAACTGGGAACACCTAACTCCCTACTACCAAAAACTCCACTGGCTGCCCCTCAAAGTGAGAGTGGTGTTCAAATTTGCCTGTCTCTGTTTCAAATCCATTCTAGGTTTGGCCCCCTTGTACTTGGTTCCCCACTTCAACCTAGAATGTCCATCCAGACCCACACGCAGAGTCCATCTATTCAACCACCCAACACTAAAGGCCTGCCATTACAAAAGATACCTGAACAGAACACTTGCCTTCCAAGCAGGTCAACTGAACGATTGGTTGGGTAACATTATCACCCACTCCTCTTCCTACCTAAGTTTCAGAAAACTTATAAAAACAAACTTGTTCAACCAATTTGTAACCAAGTCCTCTTAAGCCCTACCTCTCCATATCCAACCAAATTGTTCCCAAGGTCTCTCATGCCTCACCTCTGTATCATGCTCTCCTGTATTTTGATGATCTTACATTGTTCCTATATTCACTGATTGTCCAGCTCTTCTTTGTTGTAAACTGCCTCGAACTACCACGGCTTTAGCGGTATATAAGAATAAAATTATTATTATTATTAGTCTTAGTAGAAGTATATGGTTACAACACCAGCTCTGGCAGGATACACATTTCAAATCTGACATGTTGTAGTCACAAAACAGAAAATTTTTACATTTTCTTAGCTATTTCTGGGCAAGAATCCAAAGCTCTACCCGGTTCTGTGCTTGGGTTCCAACTGCTAAAGTCTCCATCAAAGCTCACACCAGCCCATCTACACCCTCCCAGCCATTGAAGCCCTCCCCAGCCCATCCTCAACCAAACGGCCATATACAGACACAGACCATGCAAATCTGCCCTTAGTTCAATATTTACTGTTATTTTCTGATTCTAGATCCTCTGTGTTCATCCCACGCTTCTTTGAACTCAGTCACAGTTTTACTCTCCACCACCTCTCTCGGGAGCGCATTCCAAGCATCCATCACCCTCTCCATAAAGTAGAATTTCCTAACATTGCTCTTGAAAAAGATTTTATTCTATGTTAATACCCTTCAAGTATTTGAACGTCTGAATCATATTCCCTCTGTCCCTCCTTTCCTCTAGGGTATACATATTCAAGGCTTCCAGTCTCTCCTCATACATCTTCTGGCGCAAACCTATTATTTTTATCGCCCTCTTCTGGACCACTTCAAGTCTTCTTACGTCCTTCGCCTTTTAAAAACAAATAGGAGGAAATATTTTTTCACTCAATGAATAGTTAAACTCTGGAACTCGTTGCCAGAGGATATGGTGTATCTGGGATTTAAAACGTTTAGAAAAATTCATGGAGAAAATGTCCTTAGTCTACTATTGAGATAGACGTGAGGAAAGCCACTGCTTGCCCTGGGATTGGTAGCATGGGATGTTGCTATTATTTGGGATTCTACCAGGTACTTGTGACCTGGATTGGCCACTGTTAAAAACAAGATACTGGCCTCGATGGACTATTGGTCTAACCCAGTAAGGCTATTCTTATGTTCTTAAGTACGGTGCATTTGTTTTGGAAACCAGGCCTATTCTGCACAAAGAAACATAGACATAGAAACATGATGGCAGATAAAGGCCAAATGGCCCGTCCACAGTAACCATTACCTCTTTCTCTCTCTGAGAGATCCCACATGTCTATCCCAGGCCCTTTTGAAGTCAGACACAGTCTCTGTCTCCACCATCTCTTCTGGGAGACTGTTCCATGCATCTACCATCCTTTCTATAAAAAAGTATTTCCTCAGATTACTCTGGAGCCTATCACCTCTTAACATAGAAACATAGAAATTGACGGCAGAAAAGGGCCATAGCCCATCGAGTCTGCCCATACCAATGACCCACACCCTGATTCTTACTCTCCTACAGATCCCACATGAATATCCCATTTTCTCTTGAAATCTAACACGCTGCTGGCCTCAATCACCCTCTGAGGCAGCTCGTTCCAATGATCGACCACCCTTTCGGTGAAGAAGTACTTCCTAGCATCACCCTGAAA
The DNA here is from genome assembly GCF_902459505.1 of Geotrypetes seraphini. Taxonomy (NCBI): domain Eukaryota; kingdom Metazoa; phylum Chordata; class Amphibia; order Gymnophiona; family Dermophiidae; genus Geotrypetes; species Geotrypetes seraphini. The sequence goes on along the minus strand of NC_047086.1, from coordinate 5,767,475 downwards.
TTTCCCTCCCCTGATTTTCAGCGAGTGTCCTCTGGTTACCGAGGGCCCCGTAAGACTGAAGATATCATCTTTCACCACTATACGCCCAGTAATATACTTAAAGGTTTCAATCATGTCTCCTCTCTGTCTTTGCTCCTCCAGTGAGTACATCCGCAGTTTTCCTATGCTCTCTCATTGCAGTTTCCTTTCAAATGAAAGACTCAACTTATGCACATTTACATTATATAGGTATTCAAACGTCTCTATCATATCTCACCTCTCCCGCTTTTCATCCAAAGTATACAGATTGAGATCTTTAAGTCTGTCCCCATATGCTCTTGCATTAGTATATATGAAATTTAGATCCTGGTATTTTCATGTCTTCATTTCTTTTCCCTGTGCTTCGGTCTTTAGTTTCTTATCTTTTGTTACAATCCTTCTAACCTCCTCTTCTGGGTTAGTTGACTCCTGTAATTTGTCCATTGTTTCTTCCCAGCCTTTTTTCCCCTCGGTATCTTCACGGGATACCTTCTTTCAAATAGTCGACACTTGGTCGACTGTCGGCTTTCCCCTTCTTCTTAGTTTAAAGCCTGTTCTATTCCTCTCCTGACGTTGTTTGCTAGAAGTCTTGTTCCCACCACGCTCAGATGCAGTCCATCTCTCCTGTAGAGCTTGCTCTTGCCCCAGAACGTTGTCCAGTTTCTCACGAAGTGGACCCTTCTTCCTCACACCATCTCCTCATCCACGCATTTATTGATTGTAGTTCCTCCTGCCTTTTCACATCTGCCCTCGGTACTGGTAGGATCTCTGAGAATGCTATCTTCTGGATCCTCATCTTCAGCTCACTTCCCAGAATCTTGAACTGTTCCATCAGCTTGCTTCTTCTGTAGTCTCTTCTGATGACATCGTTCGTCCCGATGTGGATCATTACCGTGGTCTCTTCCATCTCTGCTCCTTCCAGGATCTTTCCAATTTTGTCCACGATGTCCTTGGTTCTCGCTCCTGGGAGGCAGGTCATCAGTTGATCCTCTCTCCCTCCCGCTATGTGGTTGTCCACATGCCTCAGGATCGAGTCTCCCACTAGGATCGCTGACTTTCCCTTCTTTAGGTTTCGCTTCGGTCTCAGGTCAATGTCCTCGGTGTGCTTCGCTGCTTCCTCTCCTGGGCATCGACTAGCCATTTTCAACCCCTTGTGTGATGCTCCTCTGTGGGTATCTTCTATGAGGTCATCTGCTTCTTGTTCTCCCTTCCATGTTGGTGTAACTTCATAGTTCATCTGAAGTTCGTTTTCTTCCACTCTCCTCCTGTAGGCTTCCTGAATGAATTTCTCAAGTTCCCTGACCTCCTCCTCATGAAGTCTATAGCTTTCCTGATTGGGTCCTCTGTAGTGTGAAGTCCTTCTAGCTCCTGTATCTTGTCCTCTAGTCGCTTTACTTCCTTCTTCAAGCTTTCCAGCTTCTGGCACCGACCGCATACATATGACTGTCTCCCCGAGGAGAGGTAGTCATATATATGACAGTCAGTGCAGAACAGTGGAAAGCTCATCTTCTGGTTTCCCTCTGCTTCCATTGTCGTTCTTTCTCTCTCTCTCTCTCTCTCTCTGCCTGCTGCTGGTGTCCTCTCTCTCTCCCTCTCTCTCTGCCTGCTGCTGGTGTCCTCTCCCTCTCTGCCTGCTGCTGGTGTCCTCTCTCTGCCTGCTGCTAGTGTCCACTCTCTCTCTCTCTGCCTGCTGCTAGTGTCCTCTCTCTCTCTCTCTCTGCTGCTAGTGTCCTCTCTTTCTCTCTCTCTCTGCCTGCTGCTGGTGTCCTCTCTCTCTCTCTCTCTCTGCCTGCTGCTGGTGTCCTCTCTCTCTGCCTGCTTCTGGTGTCCTCTCTCTATCCCTCTTTGCCTGCTTGCTGTCCTTCCCTGATGTCTTTGGGTGTAGTGACTTGGCCCTTCTTGAGGCCCTTCACAAAGGCGCTCTCGCTAAGGCGAGCACCTTTGCTGCGCACCGAACAGCCGCGCGCTGTTGGCTCCTCCCCTTTTAAGGGGGAGCTTCGAGTCTGCTTCGGGTGATGTCAGGGAGTGGGCGGAGCTACCTCTTGCCTCAGCCCCTCACCCTCTGCCTTCTCTCTGCTCCCTCGTGCCTTCTTCGGTGGATTTTCTCCTCTCTCCCTCCTCTGCCCGACTTCACCTGCCTGCCCCGAACTCTAGTGAATCCATGTTGCCTCTAGTCCTGTAATCCACAGGATTCCAGAAACTTGAGCATTCTCTGTTTTAAAAGTGTTTCCATTAATTTGCTTACCACAGAAGTCAGACTTACCGGCCTGTAATTCCCTACTTCTTCCTTATTTCTACTTTTGTAGAGAGGGACCACAACCGCCCTTCTCGAATCCTCCAGTACCACTCCCAACTCTAGAGACTCATTGAAAAGGTCAGTCAGTGGAGCTACCAGAATTTCCCTAGGTTCCTTCAGCACCCTCAGATGTACACCAGCTGGCCCATCGCTTTATCTACCTTTATTTTAGCTAGCTCCTCACGAACACAACCCTCTGAAAATCGATCAGGGTCTATTACTCCTCCATCCCTATTCACGTTTGTCTTCTGCGATCCCACTCCCAGCGCTTCAGCCGTGAACACAGAATAGAAATATTTGTTAAGCAATTCGGCCTTTTCTTTATCAGTTTCTACATATTCCTCCCCTTCACCTTTGAGTCTCACAATGCCACTTTTGCACTTCTTCCTATCACTTGCTCCTACTTTTTAACTATGCACACAGTATTAAAATTATTTCAAAGTGACAGAAACGTGTTCTCACAGACTCATGAACTCATGAATGCCTTGAGTTGCGATGCTAGTCCCATCACCTCCTGGGCTAATGGGGCACAGGGATAAAGACCATTTCATTCATGAGACTTCTGTAAAGCAGATCTCATCAGATATTTTAATACCCCATCCAGATACACAGCACAGTCAGAGGCCCCCTTTCGCCCTCCCCTACATCTCTATAAAAACAAAAACCAAGATGAGGCCAGCAAGAGGATACCACCCCCCTTATCAGGGCTCTCACTTGCTCTGCTCCACTCATTAAAAATATTTAAGAAATAATTTAAGAAGAGGTTATTTAGATGAATCTCTAGAAAGAAGGAAAGCACTGAGGGCCTAAGTGAAAATTACAGGTTGAGATCACATTGCAGAGAATCTGGGATGCTTTGGTGCAATCAGCTGGACACAGTATAGAAATACACACAGGTACTTTTTCCTTTCTGTATATGTTATTGATAAAACATATTTATATATTTCCATTTTTCTTCCAAATCCTTTAAACCTCAGATCTTTTATCAAATGAAAATGAACAAGGAACTCTTGGGGACCCCTGGGATCTCTATCCAGCACACTGTGGATGAGACTCTTACCATATTTTTCGCTACATAAAACGCACCTGACCATAAGACATACCTATATTTAGAGGAGGAAAACAAGAAAAAAACATTCTGAACCAAATTCTCCCTGCCAGGCTCTGCACCCAACTTCACACTCCTTGCCAGGCTCTGCACCCTGTCCCCCCTCCCTGCCAGGCTCTGTACCCTGTTCCCCCCCTCTGGTGGTCTAGTGGTAGGCTGGGACAGGGCACAGGGCGGGCGAGGATAGGGCACAAGGCAGGCAGGCATAGTTACAAGCAGACTGGCAGGCCTAGTGAGACAGGCAGGCAAGCCCCATACCCCCCATGTACCCCCAGTACCTTAAATCACCCCCCACGTACCCCCAGTACCTTTTAATCATTCCCTGTACCTTTAATCATACCCTCTTGTACCTTTTTAATCATATCCCCCCATTGTACCTTTTATATCATACCCTTGTTCCTTTTTAATCATAGTCCCCCTTTGTACCTTTTATATCATACCCCCTTGTTCCTTTTTAATCATAGTCCCCCTTTGTACCTTTTATATCATACCCCTCCCTTAGTACCTTTAAAAAAAACCCAAACCCTGTACCTTTTTAATTCTTCCCTCCCTCCCTCTGCATTATTTTCTGGCAGCAGGCGCGCAAGTCAGGAGCCCGGAGGTCAGGCGCGAGCTTTCTGCGTTTCTGCCTGGCCCTGCACCACTTTCTGAATGGCTGCCAGCAGTTCTCGTGAGAGCGTGTAAAGCCTGGGCCTGACCGCCACGCTCCTGACCCGTGCGCTTGCTGCTGGAAAATAATGCAGAGCCGTGGAGGGAGGGATATATGCTGGACCACCAGGCTTGAAAAAGATATGGCGGTGAAGAAAGTGGCGGCGGTGATGACAGCAGCAGCAGGTTTGTTTTAAAAAGGTGTGCAGCTGCGGTGAGGGGAGGGGGGTTGCAATTGTACCAGGGGGGAGTGGTGGGCGGGGTTAAAAAGCTGGTGTGCGGGGGAGGCGGGTGTTGCAGTCATGTGGGGGATTCAAATTTTTCACCTTCGCTTCATAAGATGCACTGAGATTTCCACCCACTTTTGGGTGGAAAAAAAGTGCGTCTTATGGAGCGAAAAATACGGTACATCGATTGTCTCACCTGCTCTCCAGCCAGCGCAGGTAACGCTGGGAGTCGCACTTCAGAGTGGTGAAGGCCTGACCAAAGTGGTGCTCAGGAAACTTTTCCAGCTCTGCCTCGGTCATTATCCGAAATCCAAGGACAACATCTGCCCAGAATGGAAACTTCTCCTCTGGAGCTGTCTGACATATCTGCCATCTGAAGAAAGAAAAGCAAATGTTCATAAAATGCTCTTTTCTACTCCATGACCCATCCCCACTGAGCATCAGATCATAGATTATTCAAGAAATAAGGTCCCCTGGTTGATTGCTTTCCTCCGTATCTGTTCTTCCCTTAAACTTGGTGCAGATTCACAAATATATTCCATCCAAAGTTTATCACTGTGCAAAGCTATAAGTGCATCATGGCTTTCAATGGAAGTAATTTTGTCTTGTCTGGGTTCAGTTTCAGTTTGTGATTATTCATCCATGTTACAACTGTTTCAAGTGTCCTGTGTAGTGTGTTTGTCATGGAGTACGTTGGTTGGTCAAAAGGAAGGAGAATGGTGATGTCATCTGCATAGCTATAGGAGGTTAAGCCTAATTTGTCCAGGCAGGTGCCGAGGGATGCAATGTACAGATTGAAGAGAGTTGGGGATAGTAGAGATCCTTGGGGTACGCCACAGGGGGTTGGGACCATGGTTGTGAATTTTCTTTGTTCAACTTTACTCTGTAAGTTCTAGATTGTAGGAAACCTTGAAACCATGTATGCACCTTGTCTGTGATTCCTATTGTTTTTAGTATTTGTAGTAGGATGTTGTGGTTCACCAGGTCAAATGCTGTAGTGAGATCCAGCTATATAATCAGTATTTTTTTTTTCCTATGCTAAGGTGTTGTCTAGCTGTGTCCAGGAGGGGACCTAGCAGTGTCTTTGTGCTGTAGTTGGTTCTGAAACCCGATTGTGTAGGGTGGAGTGTGTTGTGGTCTTCTAGGTAGTTGGTGAGGAGTTTGGCTACCAGGTCTTCCATTAGTTTGACATAAAGTGGTATTGAAGCTATGGGTCTGTAGTTGAATGGTTGATCCGTTGCTCCTTTAGGGTCTTTTAGGATCGGGGTGACAATGATTTCGCTGAGGTCTTGTGGGAAAAGGCCATCTGACAGCATGGTTTGTAACCATTGTAAAAGGAGAGCGCGGAATTTGGTACTGGAGGATTTTAATAGGTATGGAGGGCAATGGTTGAGATCGCAGGTTGCGTGGCTGTATTTTTTGTAGTTTGTTAAGGTCGGACCATTGTATTGTGGGGAAGTGGGACCAGGTTCTGTCTGCCGCTGCTGAATCTTTTTCTGTAGGGGGCATTGTGATCTTTTCTAGGTGGGTTGGGCTTCCGGAGAGGGTAGTCCTGGCAGTTATGATTGTTTTTAAAGTATTCGGCTAAAAGTGTAGCTGAGGGGGGAGGGGTTATTGGCCAGATAGGGTTTGGTGTCTGTGAGTTCTTTTAGTATTTGGAATAGTTTTTTTGTGTCTTGGGTTTCTTTGCCTATTAGGTTGTAGTGTGTTTTTCTTTTAGTTTCAGCTTGTATTGTTGGTTTAGTTGGCTGTTGTTTTTTGGACGTCTGGAGTGTTCTTATCAACAATGTTTGTCTGGTCACATTTAAACTCAGCAGCCCATACAGCGTAATACTTAATTTTGTCCAGTTTTTATGCAGTGGAGCAGTTGTTCACTTTAAAAGGCTGGCATAACAAAAATAGACATCAGACTGACTTGAAAATCTAGTCATTGACGTTTGTCAACGCCATCTGACAGACAGTATTAGAATTGTGATGCTAATCTTGCTCTTCTAGGTCAGGCTGGAAACGTTTTAATTGACCCTCATAATTCCTGGAGTGTATTCATTGTGCATATTATCATCCATAACAGAGATACTGGGAGGGGAGAGACAGCTGCACCAGAAACATTTAGTGAGGGATTTTTTCCTTGCTGGATTCAAAAGTTCCCCAAGTCCCTTTCCTGCAGAAATAGGTATTGCTCCCACAAGGATTTTAATTTGCGCTGTTCTACCTAGCCCCACCCACTTTAGCCTCTAAGTGATGATTTAAAGACTGCTCCATTCAAATGTCCAAAGCAAAGCATTCCAAAGAATGGGTACAAAGGAATCACGTGTAGGATGCAAGCTAATGAATTAGCGAGAGAGAACAGGAAATGCAATACACTGGGAGGAGCAAAGGGACTGAGAAGGAGTACACAGCATTCAGAAAGGAATAAGGGGAGATCAGAACTGGTTTGGTGTGTCCCGAGAACTGGGCTGAGAACCCGCTTTAGGGTGTAAAAACACTTCTGGACAACAGAGGATGTATGCTGTGAAAATGAATGTACCGTATTTTTTCCTCCCCCAAAAAGGGGTGGAAAAGGGGGTGCGTCTTATGGACCAAATACACCACGTGTCCACACCCCAGTACCTTTTTAAAGTTGTGATGGTCCAGCGCGGTCTCCTGCTGGACAGCTGCCTCTTTGCAGTGATGCACAACGCCTACTCCCGTGCTGCGATTGGGTGTGATTGGCTGCGATTGGGTGATTTAACAGCAGCGGCGCACGTGTACCTTCCCCACCCCCACCCCTCCAGCATTTGTAATTTTTGCACGTGAGTGCGCCCGCATGCATTGAGGGGGAACCGGCAGTGGATATGAGTGCGCTGGACACCCGGAAGCTAAAGGTAGCCAACTTGCGGGCTGAGCTCCATCATCGGGGCCTAGACTGCTGCGGGCTGAAGGCCGAGTTGACACAGCGGCTGCAGGGAGATTCTGTTAGTGGGAGATTCTGGCGAGGAGGAGATGACAGGACTAGGTAGAGAGCCAATGGACGACGAGCTGGGCGACAAGAATCAGAGGACGACGGAGAGCCAGCATTCTGTCTAGAGGGAGAAGGCCAGGAGCTGGAGCAGATCTGGCAGCTCTGAATTCAGAAAAGGGCACAGAGGACAGGAAATCAGAGCAGACCATAGGGGAATGTGAGCCAAATGGAGAGAGAAAACCAAAGGACTGGACACAATCCTCTGCCAAGCTCAAGGCTTGTTTGACACGACCCCTGTGGCAGCATGATCCGGGCATGAATAGTGGGCAGGAAGCAGAGAACCGGCCCAGAGAGGAGGCACAGTGAGGAAAAGGAAGATGCAGAGGAGGTGAGCATTGTGCTTCGCTCTGCAAAGAGGCAGCCATCCAGCAGGAGACCACTTTAAAAAGGTATGGGGGTTCTGGGGGGGACTGCGGACGGCTTCGGACTGCAGGTTGTTTTGGGCTGCAGGCTTCCCAGCACCAGACGCATCTATGTGTAAAGGAGGAAAAACCAAGAAAAAAAGAATTCTGAACCAAATTTTTTTTTTCTTGGTTTTTCCTCCTCTACAGGCGGGTGCATCTTATGGGCCGGTGCATTTTATGGAGCGAAAAATACGGTAATTATCAAAAATCACATTAAGAACCTTCACAGAGTCTTTCAAAGGGGAGAGAAGAACTCATAATAGTATGTTCTCAGCTTCAATGAGCCTGGGTTCAAGTTCAATCCACTAGGAATCTCTGTTATTATAACAGGAGTCAACTTGGGTGGACTAGGACATTATCATCCTTATGGGTCCTCAGTTTCTTAGATATACAGTACATCTGCAATCTTACCCTGACAGTAGGTGAATCCCAGCATCTGCAGCCTCAGCAGAATTGCAGATTGTCAGAAGGTAGCTAAAGGTTTCCTGGAACCAGCGCTTTTGAAGTCCAATTGGTGTATCTGATTCAAGAAACAAAATTCCAAGAGACACATTAGAAACCCCTTGCACAAGGCCAAGACATGGAACACTATAGGCACCAGAGACGCAAGAAATCCTATGCACAAGACTGAAATTAAAATTTATTTATTTAATTTTCTATACCGTTTTCCCAGGCGAGCAAAGAATGGTTTACATGAATTTGTTCTGTTACTCAGGCAATTTTCCCTGTCTGTCCCAGTGGACTCACAATCTATCTAATGTACCTGGGGCAATGGGGGGATTAAGTGACTTGCCCATGGTCACAAGGAGCAGCGTGGGTTTGAACCTAGAACCTCAGGGTGCAGAGGCTGTAGCTTTAACCACTGCGCCACACTCTCACTTTTTTTTCATTGGATTAACTTAATCCATCGTTTGACTAGTTGTAAAAGGTTAGAACCTTTTTCCTCAGGTTAGGACAATTTAATATCAGAATATATAAATATGTGTATATACGAGAGGTGCTTGGGATTTAACCTTTTGGCATTGTTGCTCAGAAACAACATGTGTTTCTATGGCTCTTACGGGAGATCTGCATCTCCAAATGCCTGTTACTTGGCACTGTTGCTCTCATTCAACATCAAGTTACATCAGTGGTCTCAAACTCCAACTCTTTGCAGGGCCACATTTTGGATTTGTAGGTATTTGGAGGGCCTCAGAAAAAAATAATTAATGTCTTATTAAAGAAAGGAAGAGATAAGAAAAAATCATTCCAGATGTGGAAAAAGGACAAAACCGTGGAAAACTGGAAAGAGCACAGAAAGCATCAAAAAGAATGTCATCGCATGGTTACATAAGAACATAAGCAATGCCTCTGCTGGGTCAGACCTGAGGTCCATCACGCCCAGCAGCTCGCTCATGCGGCGGCCCAACAGGTCCAGGACCTGTGCAGTAATCCTCTATCTATACCCCTCTATCCCCTTTTCCAGCAGGAAATTGTACAATCCTTTCTTGAACCCCAGTACTCTGCCCTATCACTTCCTCTGGAAGCGCATTCCAGGTGTCCACCACACGTTGGGTAAAGAAGAACTTCCTAGCATTCGTTTTGAATCTGTCCCCACTCTATTGCTAAATTCAGAATATTTTATGGATGACACCTCTCTTTTTTGATCATAATCAATGTATGTGGTGTATAGGTGCATCCATGGGGTGTCATTAGCTGTAATTGGTTGGTTCCAGGCATTGTGTGTAGGTATAATTTCAAAGGACCACCCTGTAATTCTGTATTGATCCATAAATAGTATTGGGTGGACCTTACTGGGGTTCTGTTTTGCCCAGTCATCTGTAATTGTTTTTAAAGTAATATCAAAATGTTTAGCTGCATCCCCCGAATTAAAAGACCAAACATCTAACATTGTATATTTAAAATTTAGAAATTGTCTTTTGTTAGCACGGCGCCTCCGGAACCTTCTTTTTCTGTAAATACGCCTTCTTTTTCTGTAATCATGGTAACGCGGTCTTTTCCTTCTGTATCTCCTTCTGCAAATAAAAGATAAGGTGTGAAAAAACTATGTTTAGCTGCATCCCCCGAATTAAAAGACCAAACATCTAACATTGTATATTTAAAATTTAGAAATTGTCTTTTGTTAGCACGGCGCCTCCGGAACCTTCTTTTTCTGTAAATACGCCTTTTTTTTCTGTAATTATGGTAACGCGGTCTTTTCCTTCTGTATCTCCTTCTGCAAATAAAAGATAAGGTGTGAAAAAACCGTTGAGTCATTGCATTATTTAAAAGAGAGAAGTGAGTGTTAGTATTACCACTCACTTCTCGACACGAAAAGCCATAGGATAACATTGAAACAGCAACCTCAAAAAGCGGTTTCTCTATTAATTTAGATGCCCTCTTGTTCTTTTATTTTTTGAAAGTTTGAAGAATCTGTCCCTCTCTATTCTCTCTATGCCCTTCATGATCTTGTAAGTCTCTATCATATCCCTTCTAAGTCTCTTCTTCTCAAGGGAAGAGACCCAGTTTCTCCAATTTCTCAGCGTATGAAAGGTTTTCCATCCCTTTTATCAGACGTGTCGCTCTCCTCTGAACCCTCTCGAGTAACGCCATATCCTTCTTAAGGTACTGCGACCAATATTGGACGCAGTACACCAGATGCGGATGCAACATCGCCCGATACAACAGCAGGATAACTTTTTTCGTTCTGGTTGTAATACCCTTCTTGATTATACCTAGCATTCTATTTGCTCTCTTAGCGGCAGCTGCACACTGTGCCGTCGGCTTCATTGTCATGTCCACCATTACCCCTAAGTCTCTTTCTTGGGTACTCTCATTCAATAACATACCTCCCATCGTATAGTTGTACCTCGGGTTTCTGCTTTCCACATGCAGTACTTTACACTTCTCAACATTGAACTTCATCTGCCATCTCGTTGCCCATTCCCCTAGTTTGTTCAAGTCCCTTTGTAATTCTTCGCAGTCCTTTTTAGTCCGAGCTCCACTAAATAGTTTTGTGTCGTCCGCAAATTTTATTATCTCACACTTTGTCCCTGTTTCTAGATCATTTATGAATATATTAAATAGCAGCACCCAAGCACCAAGCCCTGCGGAACACCACTCGTGACCTTCCTCCAGTCCGAGTAGTGGCCCTTCACCCCTACCCTCTGTTTCCTACCCGCTAACCAGTTTCTGATCCATCTATGTACGTCTCCGTCCACCCCATGGTTCTTCAGTTTCCGGAGCAGTTGTTTATGAGGCACCTTGTCAAAGGCTTTCTGGAAATCTAGGTATATGATGTATATGGGGGTCTCCTCTATCCATCCGTTTATTAATTCCCTCAAAGAAGTGCAATAAGTTAGTCAGGCATGATCTCCCCCTGCAGAAACCATATTGGCTGGTTATCAGAAGTTCGTTTCTTTCAAGATGTTCATCGATGTTTTTTTTTATCAGTGCTTCCGCCATTTTCCCCGGAACCGTGGTCAGCCTCACCGGTCTGTAGTTTCCCGGGTCACCTCTTGATCCCTTTTTAAAGATGGGCGTGACATTGGCTATCTTCCAATCCTCCGGGATCACGCCAGTTTTCAAGGATAGGTTGCAAATTTGCTGCAGTAGTTCCGCTATCTCCTCCTTTAGTTCTTTCAGAACATCCGCCTTGAACTGCAAGGTATAGGCGGAATAGAAGTCCCTAATGTAATGTAACCCTTGGATGGATTCCGTCTGGACCCGGGGATTTGTCAGTTTTTAGTTTTTCTATCTGCCTGCGCACATCTTCAAGGCTCACTTCCATGGATGTTAACTTTTGTGCTTGATTTCCATTGAAGAATTGCTCAGGTTCTGGTATGTTGGTTGTGTCTTCGTTTGTAAATACAGACGAAAAGAACATGTTAAGTCTTTCAGCAACCTCTTTCTCCTTCTTCACCACTCCCATCCTGTCTCCGTCGTCCAGCAGTCCCACCTCCTCCCTAGCCGGCTGCTTCCCTTTAACATATCTGAAGAACGGTTTGAAATTTCATGCTTCCCTGGCTAGCCTCTCTTCATACTCTCTTTTGGCTTTTTGAACCACACGGTGACATTCTTTTTGATACTTCCTGTGCTCTTTCCAGTTTCCCTCAGTTTTGTCCTTTTTCCATTTTCTGAATGAATTTTTCTTATTGCCTATCGCTTTCTTCACTACTTTAGTTATCCACGCCGGGTCTTTTGTTCGACTCTTTTTACACCCCTTTCTGAATCTGGGGATATACAGATTTTGTGCCTCGCTCACTGTGTCCTTGAAAAAAGATCAGGCATGTTCTACCATTTGCCATTTTTTGGAAGTGTTCCTAAGTTTCTTCCTTACCATTCTCCTCATTGCTTTGTAGTTTCCTTTCCTGAAGTTAAAAGTTGTCGCTAAGGGGAGCTGACACCCTGCTTAACTGGGACGCCTGGAGGAGACTTTTCTGTGTTGCCCCGAGGCTCCTGCGGCAGCGGTTTGAGTTCGGCTGAGTCGGGTAGGCAGTTGGAGAGACGGACCCCCTGACGTCATTGGGTCCGTCTCAACACGGATTTCTTTAAATTGTACACCGCTGCCGCGGTTCTTTGGGAGCTGACACCCTGCCTAACTGGGACGCCTGGAGGAGACTTTTCTGTGTTGCCCCGAGGCTCCTGCAGCAGCGGTTTGAGTTCGGCTGAGTCGGGCAGGCACTTGGAGAGACCGACCCCCTGACGTCATTGGGTCCGTCTCACCACAAATTTCTTTAAATTGTACACTGCAGCCGCAGGGCGTGGGAGGAGCTGAGGAGCAGGAACTCAGGTTGTAAAAACATAAATTCGCCAGGTCATGGGGAAAAGAAAGATTAAACCTAAAAGTTCAACACCTGCTTTATCTGGTCCCATGGACAGGCATTTTACTTTTTCTACTAATAATCCTCCACAAACTTCATTGGATATGACATCTCCCATATCGGGGGCATCATTGAGTCCCCTCGAAAGAACCCCCCCCTTCATCCAGTATCAGGTGATAGTGGGAAAGACATAGAAACATAGAAAGATGACGGCAGAAAAGGGCTATAGCCCACCAAGTCTGCCCACTCTACTCTACCCTCCCTATCAAGTCTGAGTGTCTTATTAGGCCTCTGTAGGGATCCCACGTAGATGTCCCATTTATTCTTAAAGTCAAGCACGCTGTTGGCCTTGGCCACCTGCTCCGGAAGCTTATTCCAGTGCCCCACCACTCTTTCCGTGAAGAAATACTTCCTAATGTCACCCCTAAATTTCCCTCCTCTGAGTTTGAGCGGATGCCCTCTTGTGGCCGAGGGTCCCGAGTAGGAAGATGTCATCTTCTACCTCGACACGACCCGTGATGTATTTAAACGTTTCAATCATGTCTCCCCTCTCCCTGCGTTCCTCTAGAGTGTAGAGCTGCAGTTTGTTCAGTCTCTCTTCGTACGAGAGACCCTTGAGCCCCGAGATATTCCTAGTGGCCATCCGCTGAACCGACTCGACTCTAAGCACATCTTTGTGGTAATGTGGCCTCCAGAACTGCACACAGTACTCCAGGTGAGGTCTCACCATGGTTCTATACAGTGGCATTATGACCTCAGGTTTCCTGCTTACGAAACTTCTATTGATACATCCCATCATTTGTCTTGCCTTGGATGATGCTTTTTCCACCTGATTTGCAACCTTCATGTCTGCACTGATGATCACTCCCAAGTCTCGCTCTACTGTCGTCCTAGCCGATGTTTCTCCATTTAAGGTGTAGGTTTTGCATGGATTCCTGCTACCGAGGTGCATGACCTTACATTTCTTGGTGTTGAAGCCCAGCTGCCATGTTGCGGACCAGCTCTCCAACGTAAGCAGGTCCTGCATCATACAATCCTGCAAATTATTTTCCCTTACTATATTGCATATTTTGGCGTCATCGGCGAATAATGTTACTTTACCCTGAAGCCCTCGTGTCAAGTCCCTTATGAATATGTTAAAAAGGAGTGGACCCAGGACTGAGCCCTGCGGGACTCCGCTGGTCACTTCCAATGTTTCAGAGAAGGTGCCGTTGACCACCACCCTTTGAAGTCTACCACCCTTTGAAGTCTACCACTCAGCCAATCTTTGACCCAAGTAGTTAGCGTCTCACCTATCCCCATTGATTTCAAGACATTCCTGCTATTTCCACTGAACTTCTGGGATCCTCTTCTCAGATAAGTAAATTAGTTTTTACTGAAATACCTAAACCACTTGAATTTTCAAGTGTAGTAGAGAATCAACCACCTGCAGTGGAAACACAGGATATCACTCTTAAAGATTTATGGTTAGGTATATCTAGAGTTGAAGGGATTCTCAGAGAAACAGTGAAACAAACATTGGACTCTTCACAATCTGTGTCTCAAAAATTCAAAAATGTGGATTCCAATTTGAGTTGCTTAGATAAAAGAGTGTGGTTGAAACTCAAAATAATACACTTCAAGCCATCTCAGTATCTGCGGTTAAGGATTCTTCAGTGTTGCATTCAAAAATGGAAACGATGGAATATGCTCATAGAGTGAGAAATCTCCGTTTGGTTAATTTCCCAGTAACTCATTTACTGTCTCCCGAAATATTATTGAGGAAATATTTTAAAGAAGTACTGGGATTATCCAATGTGGAAAATTTTCAAATAAATAATTATTATTATGTTCTGCAAAAGAAAATACAATCCGCCCAGGAGGTGGACCAGGAGGTGGACCACCTAGAACATAGAAACATAGAAAGATGACGGCAGATAAGGGCCATAGCCCATCAAGTCTGCCCACACTATTTACCCACCCTCTTAAATCTACTGACCCCCTAAAGAATAATTGTAATTATACTGTCACTCTACTGACCCGCTCATTCAGTCCTAGTGACCCTATCCCTTGTAATTATACTGTCACTCTACTGACCCGCTCATTCAGTCCGAGTGACCCTATCCCTTGGCATGACCTCGTAGGGATCCCACATAGGTATCCCATTTGTTCTTGAAGTCTGAGATGCTGCGTGCCTCGACCACCTGCACTGGAAGCTCGTTCCAATGCTCAATCACTCTCTCCGTGAAGAAGTATTTCCTGGTGTCTCCACGAAACTTCCCTCCCCTGAACTTGAGCGGATGTCCTCTTGTGGTCGAGGGTCCCCTGAGAAGAAAGATATCATCTTCCACCTCTACCCGTCCCGTGATGTACTTAAATGTCTCAATCATGTCTCCCCTCTCCCTACGCTCCTCGAGAGTGTAGAGCTGCAATTTGCTCAGTCTTTCTTCGTACGGGAGACCCTTTAGCCCCGAGACCATCCTGGTGGCCATCCGCTGAACCGATTCAACTCTGAGCACATCCTTACGGTAATGTGGCCTCCAGAATTGAACACAGTATTCCAGATGCGGTCTCACCATGGCTCTGTACAGTGGCATCATGACTTCAGGTTTCCTGTTGACGAAGCTTCTCTTGATACAGCCTATCATTTGGCGTGCTTTAGATGAAGCACCTGGTTACTAATGAAATAAATCTGACAGAGTTCTTGGAGGATAGTCAGGATGTGATCCAGAGTAGGTCCACTCTGGTAATAACATGCATGAGTGAGATAGATAAAATGTTAATAATGAAAACTTACTTTAAAAATAGGTTGACAAAATTTTGTGGAGATTTGGTTATGATTTTTCCTGATGTATCAAGAGCTACGCAATTGAGAAGAAAAGAATTTCTAAAGTTAAAAACAAGGGTTTTAGCTCTTGATGCATCATATTATTTAAAATTTCCATGTAAATGTCTTGTTAAATTACAAGACACTGAATATGTATTTTGGGATCCCATTCAGTTGCAACAGTTTTTATTAGCTAGAGAACAGAAATGATTCTTTCTTTTTCCTTTTGTTGTTTCACAACTGAGAATTTGGAGGTGGTAAAAGTCCCAAGTAGTATTGAAGAGTTTAAGATTCATAAAAGTATGAATCAAGAACCATTTCTTTGTTTTCTTCTTATCTTTTTGTAATTAGATATGGTGCATGTCTCCCCATTGTTGTGGGCTTTGAAAGGAATATTGTTTTGTATGTATATTTACTGTTAAATTATGTCTAAGAATCCTTTTTTTCCTTGGTATCATCTGATATTGTAAATTATTAAATTCTGTATAAATTAAAAAAAAAAAAATAAATAAATAAAGTTGTCGCTAGGGTTCTCTTTCCTTTCGGTATTCCTACCTCCACTTTGAACTTGATCAAATTATGATCGCTGTTTCCCAACGGTCCCACTACTTCCACTTCCTTTGCAGGTCCCCTTAGCCCATTTAGGATTAGATCTAGAGTGGCATTTCCTCTCGTCAGTTCTCTAACAAGCTGCTCCATGAAGCAATCTTGTGTAGTCTCCATGAATTCTCTCTCCCTAGCGCATTTTGAGCTTCCAAGACTCCAGTCTATCCCGGGGTAGTTGAAGTCTCCCATGATAACCGTGTTACCGCTTTTGCACTCTCGCTTCATCTCAGCTTCCATTTCTTTATCAATATCTCCAGTTTGCCCGGGTGGACGATAGTATAGGCCCATCTTTATTTCAGGCCCTTTCCTTCCTGGTATTTTAACCCATAGCGATTCCAGCTTGTTGGTTGTCTCTGCTGTGTCCATTCTTGCCGATTGTATGCTTTCTTTTATGTATAGTGCTATTCCACCTCCTTTCTGTCCTGACCTATCCTGGCGATAGAGCTTGTACCCCGGCAGTGCTGTATCCCATTTGCTTTCCTCATTCCACCATGTTTCAGAGATTCCAATAATGTCTATGTTCTCTGCATTGGCCATGGCTTCTAATTCCCCCATTTTGTTACTTAGGCTCCTTGCATTAGTATATATGCAATTTAGATCCTGGAATTTTGTAGTCTTCATTTCCTTTCCTTGTGCTTCGGTCCTTAGGTTCTTCTCTTTTGCTACAATCTTTCTAACCTCCTCATCTGGGTTAGTCGACTCCTGCAATTTGTCCCTTGTTTCTTCCCAGCCTTTTTTCCCCTCAGTATCTTCACGGGATACCCTCTTCCGAATCGTTGACACTTGGTCGACTGTCGGCTTTCCCCTTCTTCTTAGTTTAAAGCCTATTCTATTCCTCTCTTGACATTGTTAGCTAGAAGTCTAGTTCTCGCCACACTCAGGTGCAGCCCATCTCTCCTGTAGAGCTTGCTCTTGCCCCAGAACGTTGTCCAGTTCCTCACGAAGTGGAATCCTTCTTCCTCACACCATTTCCTCATCCACGCATTTATTGATTGTAGTTCCTCTTGCCTTTTCACATCTGCCCTCGGTACCGGTAGAAGAGAAAAAGGGAATACGAAGAGAGGCTAGCCAGGGAAGCACGAAATTTCAAACCGTTCTTCAGATATGTTAAAGGGAAGCAGCCGGTAAGATGGGACTGCTGGTTGAAGGAGATAGGAAGGGAGTGGTAAAGGAGAAAAACAACTGACCCTCTTCTCCTTCCCCCTCGATATTGATCACCATATCCTATTAATCTCTCTATCCTCAAAAATAGATCTCCTATCCCACCAACTCTCTTTCTTCCTCCCCTTTTAAGTTCAATCAATTTGTACCTTGCTTAATCTTTTGTAAACCGCATAGAACTTCACGGTATTGCGGTATATAAACTGTTGTTATTATTATTATTAAGTGGCGGATAGATTAAACATGTTCTTTTCATCAGTATTTACAAGAGAGGACACATCCAACGTGCCGGAACCTGAAAAAATCTTTAAAGGAGATCAAGCAGAAAAATGAACATCCTTGGAGGTAAGCCTCAAAGATGTACTCAAGCAGATAGATAGATTAAAAACTGACAAATCTCCGGGCCTGAACGGAATCCACCCTAGGATACTAAAAGAACTAAAAAAGGAAATAGCGGAATTACTACAGCAGGTTTGTAATCTATCCCTGAAAACAGGGGTGATCCCAAAGGATTGGAAGATAGAAAATGTTACGCTCATCTTTAAAAAAGGATCGAGAGGTGACCCGGGGAACTACAGACTGGTAAGTCTGACTTTGGTTCCGGGGAAGATGGCGGAAGCACAGATAAAAGACAGCATCGATGAGCATCTAGAAAGGCATAAATTGATGAAAACAAGCCAACATGGCTTCTGCAAGGGAAGATCATGCCTAACGAACTTATTGCACTTCTTCGAAGGAATTAACAAACAAATGGACAAAGGGGACCCCCTAGACATCGTATACTTGGATTTTCAAAAAGCCTTCGACAAGGTACTCCATGAACGCCTACTACGGAAACTGAAGAACCATGGGGTAGAAGGAGAGGTGGATAGATGGGTCAAAAATTGGTTGGCGGGTAGGAAGCAAAAGGTAGGAGTGAAGGGCCACTACTTGGACTGGAGAAGGGTCATGAGTGGTGCTCCACAGGGGTCGGTACTCGGACCGCTGCTGTTCAATGTATTTATTAATGACCTGGAAACAGGGATGAAGTGTGAAGTTATAAAATTTGCAGATGACACAAAACTTTTTAGTGGGGTTAGGACTAAAGAGGACTGTGAAGATTTACAAAGGGACCTGAACAAACTGGGAGAGTGGGCAAATAAATGGAAGATGAGCTTTAATGTAGAGAAATGTAAAGTCTTGCATGTAGGAAACAGAAACCCGATGTACAGCTATACGATGGGAGGGCTGGTAATGGGTGAAAGTATCCTAGAGAAGGACTTAGGGGTACTGGTGGACAAAACAATGAATCCGTTGGCACAGTGCGCAGCGGCTTCTAAGAAGGGGAACAGAATACTAGGCATTATCAAGAAGGGTATTACAACCAGAACAAAGGAAGTTATCCTGCCGTTGTATCGGGTGATGGTGTGCCCGCATCTGGAGTACTGCGTACAATATTAGTCGCCGTACCTTAAAAAGGATATGGCAATACTCGAGAGGGTACAGAAAAGAGCGACGAGATTGATAAGAGGTATGGAAAACCTTTCATATGCTGAAAGACTAGAGAAACTAGGACTCTTTTCCCTGGAGAAGTGGAGGCTTAGAGGGGACATGATAGAGACTTACAAGATCATGAAGGTCATGGAGAAAGTGGAGAGGGACAGATTCTTCAAACTTTCAAAAACAACAATGAGAGGGTATTCTGAAAAATTAAGAGGGGACAGATTCAGAACCAATGCTAGGAAGTTCTTCTTCACCCAAAGGGTGGTGGACACCTGGAATGCGCTTTCAGAGGATGTGATAGGACAGAGTACAGTATTGGGGTTCAAGAGGGGATTAGATAATTTCTTGAAGGAAAAGGGGATAGAAGGGTATAGATAGAGGATCACTATACAGGTCCTGGTCCTGATGGGCCGCCCCGTGAGCGGACTGCTGGGCATGATGGACCTCTGGTCTGACCCAGCAGAGGCAATGCTTATGTTCTTAAATGCCAATTTTGCATGAGGTAAAACTCTTTATAGCTTATAAATCTTTCCTTTTGGCCAAGTCTTAATAATAATATTGTCATTTATAGCTAAAGAGACATATAATCAAGAAACTGTTTTCTTTTACTTTTGTGATTATGATAAACATACTGAGGGCCTCAAAATAGTACCTGGTGGGCCACAAATTTGAGACCAGTGAGTTTCACCATCTGCCAATTAAAGGGTTAAAATATGGCTTTATTTAGTTCAAATCAATAATAACTCAGATCAACTAAGTCAGATTAAAGAAATTTAATTTGTTTTCTATCCCGTTGTCCACAAATGGCTCAGAACGGGTTACAAGTTATATAATGTACAGTTAACAGGTTACGATTTTCACTGGATGTGCCATAATTTCAGTACAAGTTTTTATTCTAACCTGACACATACTAGGGGGTCTAATACTAATATACATAATACAATACACAGTTTACCGGTTTCAATTTACCACCGTTATCCTTACAGTGCAAGGTTTTCAGTACAAGTTTTATCCTAATTTGACACACAAATAATTATAACTTTATTCTTTTATACTGTCATAACCAAAAGTTCTAGGTGGTTTACACTAAAAAGAGCTGGACAATCAGCGAAATACATAATACAGATAGTTTACAGATTAGATTTACCATAGTTACAGTTCAAGATTTTAAAATACAAGTTTTCCTTACGCGACACATACTGGGTTCTGGTATCAATATACATGTCTTTGTAGTCCATTGGTCAAGGGCAAGGGGTTAGGTGAAGAGGTATGTTTTTATTGCTTTTCTATGTAGAAACTTACAATCTCTGTGTCTTAAGATATTATGTGGCTCTTCTCTAACATGTAATTCTATTTTCCCCCTTACTCTTCCATTCTATATATAAGCTCATGTAAACCTTTTCCTTTCTCTTCTTATATTTTAAGTTCTTGTAAACCATGCCGAGCTCCACTTCCGTGGAGAGGATGCGGTATATAAACTTAAGGTTTAGTTTAGTTTAAGCCCATTAACGGGTGCTAGAATAGAGGTGTGTGTCTGTTTTTCTCTCTCTCTCCTTGGCTGCTTTCTGTCTGTCTTTCTTTCTGTCTCTTTTTCCTCCGCTGTCCACCACACCCCTTTCCAGCTCCCCCTGTCCAGTAATAGCCCTTCTCCCTTCCTTTTCTCTCCCCCGTGTCCAGCAGCACCTCTTCTGTGCTCCCCAGTCCATCAGCAACTCTTCCGTGCTCCCCCTGCCTCTCTTCCCTGCTCCCTGGTGAATCAGCACCTCTTCCATGCTCCCCCTGTCCCTCTTCTCTGCTCCCACATCCACCAGCACCTCTTCCATGCTCCCCCTGTCCCTTTTCCCTGCTCCCCCGTCCATCAGCACCTCTTTCCTGCTCCCCCTGTCCCTCTTCCCTGCTCCCTCAGTCCAGAAGCACCCCTTACCTGCTCCCCCTATCCAGCATGTTCGTTTGCAGCCTGGTGAGGATAGCAGCCGGCTGTAGCGAATCTCGTGATCGCGTACATCAGAGGAAACTTGCTACCAAGGTGCTGAGCAGCCTACGAAGTTTGCTACAGCTGTCCGCTATCCTCACCATGCTCCTTTGAAGAGCAGCATCGGCAGCGGTACTGGGCAGTTTCACAGCAACGGTGGCCACCGCAGCCGGCAAATGGGCAGCAACGATGCGGCTCTGGCGCTGCTGAGAGAGAACTTGCCTGCGCTTCCTCCAGCAGCAGCAGTTGGTGAGGGCGGGAGAAGCAGAGTCGCCAGAATGTTCCCTGCCGCCGTGTTCTAAAACAGAATTTGGCCACGGAACAGAAAACACGGCGGCAGGGATCACAAAACCCTAAGTGCGCATGCGCTTAGGATTTTATTATATAGGATGTTTCCACAGTCAGTACTACATATTTACTCTTGTTTAGTGAAATGACTTGAACATTGCTAGTTGCTGTCAAGCTAACACTGTTCCAAAAAGTCTTATTTATTTATTTTATTTAATCTAATCTACTCTTCATTTTATATACCGAATCTACTCCCTAAGGAGTTCGACTCGGTTTACAGTTCGTTAAAAAATGAAACATACAAGTAAAAACTGTGGGATAAAAACAGAAATTGGTTAGATTAGATGGATGGAAAAAGTTAGAAAAAGTGTGTTGAATTGCTTAAAATTACTATATGACAGCTAAAATCAAATTAACTATTGTGAAAACAACCAAGAAAAAGCCTCTGTAATATAAAGTTGTCTTCAATATGCTTTTAAATTTCTGACTATCAGAAAGGAATCTAAGCGGTCCTGTCAAACTGTTCCATAAAAGCACTCCTGCCATAGAGATTATTGAAGCTCTTATTTTTGCAAGGTTCACATGAACGACTAATTCGGAAAATTGCAAGCCCATGGAATTGAGGGTGAAATACTCACATGGATTACAAACTGGCTGGAGCATAGGAAACAGAGAGTGGGGTAAATGGACAATACTCGGACTGGAAGAGCGTCACCTGTGGGGTGCCGCAGGGCTCGGTGCTCGGACCCGTGCTCTTCAACATCTTTATAAATGATCTAGATATTGGTACGATGAGTGAGGTGATTAAATTTGCAGACGATACAAAGTTATTCAGAGTAGTGAAGACACAGGGGGATTGCGAAGATCTGCAACATAACATAATCAGGCTCGAGGAATGGGCATCAACATGGCAGATGAGGTTCAATGTGGATAAGTGTAAAGTGATGCATGTCGGTAGCAAAAATCTCATGCACAAATACAGGATGTCCGGGGTGGTACTTGGAGAAACTTCCCATGAAAGAGACTTGGGAGTTCTGATCGACAAGTCGATGAAGCCATTCATGCAATGTGCGGCAGCGGTGAAAAGGGCTAACAGAATGCTAGGGATGATAAAGAAGGGGATCACGAACAGATCAGAGAAGGTTATCATGCCGCTGTACCGGGCCATGGTGCGCCATCACCTGGAGTACTGCATCCAGCACTGGTCGCCTACATGAAGAAGGACACGGTACTTCTCGAAAGGGTCCAGAGAAGAGTGACTAAGATGGTTAAGGGGTTGGAGGAGCTGCCATACAGCGAAAGATTAGAGAAACTGGGCCTCTTCTCCCTCGAACAGAGGAGATTGAGAGGGGACATGATTAAAACAAAGAAGCGGGCAGAGGACAGGATAGACACACCACAGGAGGCAGACCGTGAGGAGGCAGCCCGTGAGGAGACCAGCAAGGGCATCAAATCAAGAGTAGATCCAAAAGAAAAGGTAACAAACTGGGACTTAAATTGCCTATATACAAATGCTAGGAGCCTAAGGACTAAAATGGGGGAGCTAGAAGTTATGGCCAGAAATAAGGACCTAGACATAATAGGAATCACAGAGACATGGTGGTCAGAGGACAACAAATGGGATGTGGCCCTGCCAGGGTACAAACTCTACAGGAGGGACAGGGCACACAAGAAGGGGGGAGGAATAGCACTGTATATAAAGGACTCCGTTCCTTCATCCAGAACAGAAACAACAATAAGGGCAGACAGTCTGGAGTTACTATGGGTTAAGCTCACAAGAGGGGAAGGAGCTGACATCAAATTGGGACTGTACTATTGCCCACCAGGACAGCCAGAAGCAAACGACCTGGACCTGGAGGCCGAACTGAGGCAGGTGTGCAAAAGTGGAAGGGTGGTGGTTATGGGGGATTTCAGCTATCCGGGAATAGACTGGGACATTAGGCTCTCAAATTGCACGAGAGAAACTAAATTCCTAGAGGCAATAAGGGACTGTTTCATGGAGCAGCTGGTCATGGAACCAACACGAGGGGATGCCACTCTAGACCTAATCCTCAACGGGCTAGAAGGACCCGCAAAGGAAGTGGTGGTAATAGCACCATTAGGGAACAGCGATCACAACATGATCCAGTACAAATTAAACATGGGAACATCAAAGGTGAAAAGAACCACAACGACAGCACTCAACTTCAAAAAAGGAAACTACAAAGACATGAGGAAAATGGTAGGAAAAAAGCTCAGCAACAGCTCAGGGAAAGTAAAGACCGTAAAGGAAGCCTGGACACTGCTTAAAGGCACAGTGCTCGAGGCGCAAGACCTGTACGTCCCAAGGTTTAGGAAAGGGTGCAAAAAAAAATCGAACTAGAAACCCAGCATGGATAACTACTGCAGTTAAAAAGGCGATAAGCAACAAGAAATCATCCTTCAAAAAATGGAAAAAGGAACCAACAAAGGAAAACCAGGAAGAGCACAAAAGACACCAGAAAGAATGCCATCAAGAGGTCAAGAAAGCAAAGAGAGAATATGAGGAAAGACTGGCAGGAGAAGCAAGAAACTTCAAACCCTTCTTCAGGTATGTGAAAGGGAAACAACCAGCCAGAGAGGAAGTGGGACCACTGGACGACGGAGACAGGAAAGGAGCGATAAAGGAGGAAAAAGAGATAGCTGACAGGTTAAACAAATTCTTCTCGTCAGTCTTCACCAGAGAGGACACATCCAATATCCCAGAACCCGAGGTGATTATAAGCGGAGAACACGACGAAAGGCTGGTACAACTAGAGGTAAGCAAAGAGGATGTCCTCAGGCAGATAGACAGACTAAAGAGTGACAAATCACCGGGCCCGGACGGCATCCACCCAAGGGTACTAAAAGAACTGAGAAACGAAATAGCAGAGACACTTCGCCAAATATGTAACCTCTCCCTAAAAACTGGGGAGATCCCAAAGGACTGGAAAATAGCAAATGTCACGCCCATTTTTAAAAAGGGATCAAGGGGTGACCCGGGAAACTACAGGCCTGTGAGCTTGACCTCGGTTCCGGGAAAGATGATGGAAGCAATGGTAAAGGACACAATCTGCGAACACATAGAAAACAATGGACAACTGAAGGCGAGCCAGCATGGCTTCTAACAGGGAAGGTCATGCCTCACGAACTTGCTGTACTTCTTTGAGGGAATAAACAGCCAGATGGATAAGGGGGAATCCATAGACATCATTTACCTTGACTTCCAAAAAGCCTTCGACAAGGTACCTCACGAACGGCTACTTAAAAAGCTGTGGAACCACAGGGTGCAAGGGGATATCCACCGATGGATCAAACACTGGTTGGCAGGCAGGAAACAGAGGGTTGGAGTAAAGGGCCAATACTCAGACTGGCAATGGGTCACGAGCGGAGTTCCACAGGGGTCGGTGCTGGGACCTCTACTGTTCAATATATTTATTAACGATCTGGAGACGGGGACAAAATGTGAGGTTATCAAATTTGCTGATGACAACAAACTCTGCAGCAGGGTTAGAAACATGGAAGACTGTGAAGACCTGCAAAGGGACCTAACGAGACTGGAAGACTGGGCAAACAAGTGGCAAATGAGTTTTAACGTAGAGAAATGCAAGGTCATGCATGTAGGGAAAAAGAACCCGATGTTCAGCTACAAAATAGGGGGAACACTGCTAGGGGTGAGTAACCTTGAGAGGGACCTGGGGATGATGGTCGACACATCACTGAAACCATAGGCGCAGTGTGCGACAGCCTCAAAGAAAGCAAACAGAATGCTGGGCATCATCAAAAAAGGTATCACAACCAGGACGAAAGAAGTCATCATGCCGCTGTATCGCGCAATGGTGCGCCCGCACCTGGAGTACTGTGTTCAATACTGGTCGCCATACCTCAAGAAGGACATGGCGGTACTAGAGGGAGTGCAGTGGAGGGCGACTAAACTGATAAAAGGTATGGAAAATTTTTCATACGCTGACAGGTTAAAAATGCTGGGGCTGTTCTCCCTGGAGAAAAGGAGACTTAGAGGGGACATGATAGAAACCTTCAAAATCCTAAAGGGCATAGAGAAAGTGAATAGGGACAGATTCTTCAAACTGAGGGGAGCCACAAACACTAGGGGTCACTCGGAGAAATTGAAGGGGGACAGGTTTAGAACAAATGCTAGGAAGTTCTTTTTTACCCAGAGGGTGGTGGACACATGGAACGCGCTTCCGGAGGATGTGATAGGCCAGAAATCTGTACAGAGGTTCAAGGAGGGTTTGGATAGATTCCTGGAGGAAAAGGGGATAGAGGAGTACAGATAGAACTTGAGGTAGGTTATAGAAGTGGTCAGAAACCACTTCACAGATCACGGACCTGATGGGCCGCCGCGGGAGCAGACCGCTGGGCGAGATGGACCTCTGGTCTGACCCAGTGGAGGCAACTTCTTATGTTCTTAAAACATTCAAAATACAGAAGGGAATAGACTTAGCAGATAAAGACAGGTTGTTCACCCTCTCCATGGTAAGAACGAGAGGGCACTCTCTAAAGTTGAAAGGGGATAGATTCCGTACAAACGTAAGGAAGTTCTTCTTCTCCCAGAGAGTGGTAGAAAATTGGAGTAAGAGGAGCGACATGCTCAGGATCCTGCATTTGTCTTTACCAAAGAAGACGCCACATCAATACCCAAAACAGTGAAAGTATTCAAGGGAGAAATAGAAGAGAGCCTCACTACAGTGAAGGTGGATCTGGACCAGATATACTATCAGATTGACAAACTAAAAAGCGACAAATCCCCTGGCCCAGATGGAATTCACCCGAGAGTATTAAAGGAACTAAAGGTAGAAATCGGAGAACTTCTGCAATCCCTCGCTAACATGTCAATTAGAACTAGACGGATACTGGAGGACTAGAAGATAGCAAACGTCATCCCAATCTTCAAAAAAGGATCAAGAGGAAAACCGGGAAACTATAGACCTGTGAGTCTCACATTGGTCCCTGGGAAAATGGTCGAGGCTTTGATTAAAGATAGCATAGTCCAGCATCTGGATACCCATGACCTGCTGAGAGGTAGTCAGTATGGATTCAGGAAAGGGAAGTCGTGCTTGATGAACTTGCTTCAGTTTTTCGAGATGGTGAACAAACAAGTTGATAGCGGAGAACTGGTGGACATAATATACTTGGACTTCCAGAAAGCGTCCAACAAAGTACCACACGAGAAACTTCTCAGAAAACTACAAAATCATGGAATAGAAGGGGATATACTAAGATGGATAGGAAAATGGCTGGAAAACAGAAGACAGAGAGTGGGCATAAATGGGAAGTACTCGGACTGGAAGAAAGTAACTAGCGGTGTGCCTCAGGGCTCAGTTCTTGGGCCTATCTTGTTCAATATCTTCGTAAATGACCTGGAAGAAGAAACGACCAGTCTTATCATCAAGTTTGCAGATGACACAAAGCTATGCCGGGCAATCAGGTTACAAAAAGACAGCGAGGAACTCCAGAGAGATTTGAACCAACTTGAGAGATGGGCAGAGAATTGGCAGATGAGTTTTAATGTAGAAAAATGCAGAGTGATGCACCTAGGCAGGAAAAACAAGGAGCATGAGTATAAACTGCTAGGTATAACACCGGGGAAGAGCGAACAAGAAAAGGACCTGGGGGTACTGATAGAAAGGACCCTGAAGCCGCCGGCTCAATGTGCAGCGGCTGCAAAGAAAGCAAACAGGATGTTAGGCATGATAAAGAAGGGAATCACAAGTAGATCAAAGGAGGTCATAATGCTGCTTTATAGAGCAATAGTCAGACCACACTTGGAATACTGTGTCCAACACTGGTCTCCATACCTGAAGAAGGATATAACACTGCTGGAGAGGGTGCAGAGGCGAGCAACGAAGCTAGTAAAAGGTATGGAGAACTTGAGCTACAAAGATCGCATCAGAAAACTGGGATTATTCACCTTCGAGAAGAGAAGACTGAGAGGGGATCTGATAGAGACTTTTAAAATACTAAAAGGAATCGATAAAATGGAGCAAGCTCACTTACCAGCAGGGGGAAAGGATGGTGAGCAAGTAACAACGTTATTCACATTGTCAAATGTGACTCGGACAAGAGGTCATGAACTGAAGCTGAGAGGGGACACGGCCAGGACAAATGTCAGAAAGTTCTGCTTCGCACAGCGAGTGGTGAACGCCTGGAACTCTCTCCCAGAAGAGGTGGTGGAGGAAACCACCATTCTAGGATTTAAGGAAAAATTGGATGCATATCTTCAAGTTTATTCGAAATTTGATGAATCGCTTATACATAAAATACTAAGCGATGTACATTAAAATCCAAATTTGAATGTACAATTAAATACGAAATGATAACAAATAAAACACTAAGCGAATTACTATAAAATCCAAATTTGAACATACATTAAGATACAAGGTAATAATAATAACAATAAATCAAAAAAAGGGGGTTTGACCTACAGACCAACAGACTCAACTGGATGGAAGGGAAGAGGGATTCAGGTTACAATATTAATCATTTTGAAAAGAGAGAAACATGAAAGGAGAAAACATTAGGAGGGTTTTTTTTTTTTAAAGACTGCTGCACTACAATTATTCCATATAGGAGGTAAACGCATCTTTAAACAGAAGGGTTTTTAAGTTAGTTTTGAAACGACTAATGTCTTTTTCGTCTCTAATATATTGGGGGAGAGAATTCCAGGTTTGAGGTGCAACTACTGAGAATATATCATATCGTCTTATGCCGATCACTTTCAAAGAAGGGACTACCAAAAGACCTTGGCTTGATGAGCGAAGGGAGCGAGAAAAGTTGTATGGAATGAGTATCCTGTTTATGAATTGCGGTTCGTTTGTGGATAAAGTTTTAAATACCAAAAGTAAAATTTTGAAGATGATGCAATGATTGATGGGAAGCCAATGTGAGGCAATCAGAAAGGGGGATACATGGTCATATTTTTTCCCGTTGTGAATTAATTTAACGGCAAGATTTTGAATAATCTGCAGCCGTTTCTTTTCTTTTTGGGTAATGTTTAGTAATAATGAGTTACAATAGTCTAGCTTAGAGATGATAAGTGAGTGTATAAGTATATTAAGGGATTTTGGTTCCAAGAACTTAGAAATAGAACGGATTTGACGTATGTGATAAAAGCAGGATTTAACTATGCTACTTATGTGCTCATGATATGAGAGATTTTCATCAATAATGACTCCTAATAATTTTAATGATGAGACAATGTTAATAGGAGTGTTATTGATGTTGAAAGTGGAGCACAACTGTAGTCCTTGTTTGTGTGAAAAGAGCATGGCTTTTGTTTTATTAATGTTAATGATAATCTATTGGAATTCAACCAATTTTTGATTGTTTCTAATTTCTGGTTGATCTGATGTATGTCTTCTAATTTTTCTGAATTTATGGGATGAGACAGTTGAATATCGTCCGCATATGTATAGATTGTGAAACCTATGGATTGACATAGGCTCAGAAGGGGCGATAGAAAAATATTAAACAGTAATGGGGATAGTATGGAACCCTGAGGGATGCCGTAATTTAGAGAGAAAGATTTGGAAGTGGTATTATTAAAGTGTACGGTATATTTTCGATCTGACAAAAAGGAAGTAAACCATTGTAAAACTTGGTCGCAGACACCAATGGATTTTAGCCTATTTAGAAGTAAGATGTGATCGATGGTGTCGAATGCGGCTGATACGTCTAAAGAGAAGAAGATAACTGAATTGTGATGGTCCAGGTGATAGATTATATTTGTGGTTAACCCAATCAGTGAGTATTCTGTATTGTGATTTTTCCGAAATCCTGTCTGATTGGGATGCAACACATTTGTTGCTTCGATAAAGTCAGATAACTGTTCAAAAACTACTCGTTCCTTTAGTTTTTCCAAGAAAGGGATATTTGTGATGGACACATTGAGGGATACGAGTGACTAAGGTATTCGCCGGGGTACGCCTGGCTGAGCCTTCGCATGTGCGGATCAACGGACTAGATGGACCCCAGGTCTGATCCGGTGCAGGCTTTTCTTATGTTCTTATCCTCCGGCGAATTTTAGCAGGGGTCAGTCAGAGAAAAGCATATCTACCCTAAGCACCCCTCTCATTTAGAAATAATGGGCCCGATACTGAGCCAGCCTGCCTAATGCATAACATAAACTCCATTTGGATACCCAGCCCTCTGAATTGTACTACTGAACATACATGGAGCAGTGCGATGTCTTTAGTTCACCTACTCATAGGCACCAACATTTCCAAATGATTTGGAGTGTCAACCCAAATATAAATTACTCTTCCTTAGACATAATGAAGGAACTTGCTCTGTAGTCTAGGGAGTGCGCAACACCTACAGCACTGGTTCCTCTGCTCTTCCCCGGCACCTTTTCTGTATCTGTTTATTTGTATTTATTTAAGCTCTTATATAACCTGCCTGAAAGCTGTTTGAAACTGTGTACCTGCAAGTACAGTAGGTACTTTTTGTGTTTGTAGGGCTCTTAGCTTACTTATTAATGGCAAACTTTGTTATCTTCCATCTAGTTCTATAAATCATTAATACACAGAAGGTACAGCCAGAACAGTAAAGTCATCTCCTTAGAACCAAGCGCTGGCAGAAGCCTTCTTTCCTATGAATGTCCTTGGTTTTAGTTTTGCAGTAGGTAGAATTCATGAAGACCTATTAAAGCAGCACAAAATAGTGCAGGGGGAGCTGAGCTCACCTGGGTAAGGGTGGGGAATGAGTATCCCAGCTGCAACATCACTCGTGGTGTTGGGAGTGAACTTGTCTGCAATGACAGTAACTGAGCATTGTGGCAAGCATTTGGAAATGCAGACTGCAGTGGAGAAGCCCACCAACCCACCGCCAATCACTGCCACTCTTCTCGCTGGCATTAGCTGGGGGGGAAGGAGATATTTCACGTTACATGTATTTATTTTAAATTATTTATATTCCACTGAGCACTACCAGTACTCGGCACTTTTCAGAGGCAACCTATGACAAAACAGTATTAGATTTAACCTAAAACACAACATGACAAGACATAATCAACACAAGAAATTACAATCTAGTTTTTCGTCACAGTACTTACAATGGGATTTCATTATTTTAAGAAAATCACAACCACCACAAAGTCCACTAGCAGTGTGCCATCTTCAGCTTCAAGCAGGCTTGAGGTCCCTTATGGAATGGGGACTTAGGGCACTTGCCCTGTATACCCCTCTCCCCCCCCCCAAGGTTGGCCCTAATGAAAACTCTGTCTGGCCAATATTCCAGAGAGTGGGTATAAAACTGGAACGCTCTTCCGGAGGCTGTTATAGGGGAAAACACCCTCCAGGGATGCAAGACAAAGTTAGACAAGTTCCTGTTGAACCAGAACGTATGCAGATAGGGCTGGTCTCAGTTAGGGCACTGGTCTTTGACCTAGAGGCCGCCGCAGGAGCGGACTGTTAGGCACGATGGACCACTGGTCTGACCCAGCAGCGGCAATTCTTATGTTCTTAATTAAAACTAAA
The DNA here is from genome assembly GCF_902459505.1 of Geotrypetes seraphini. Lineage (NCBI taxonomy): Eukaryota > Metazoa > Chordata > Amphibia > Gymnophiona > Dermophiidae > Geotrypetes > Geotrypetes seraphini. The sequence goes on along the minus strand of NC_047086.1, from coordinate 5,737,162 downwards.
CCTTAAATTTATAGACTGGGTTATCTTCAAAAAATGAAGCTCGACTCGGTTAACAATCATAAGGTGAACCAGTAATAATAAAACAACAAAAAAAATCAGATAAACCTAAATATACAAAAAAGGAATTTAAACAGAGTGAATTGCTAAATATTTAGAAAATAAAAAGGTTTTTCTAATACTTAAGTAAATGTTCAGTGAAAAACATTACCATTTTTCTTAACTAAAAAAGTTATTGCTTAATATATGACTTTTTGAGTAAAAAGTACAGTGAATGCAATGATTAATATTTTTATCCCAACTTTACGCATTGCTCTGCAGTTTAATCCACACTGCTTTTAGTAAAACTAAATTTTTGAAAATGACTTGCACTCTTGTGCTTGAATTCATTAATCCAGCATAGATAAAAAAAACAGTGTTCTACAACTGCACAGGGACTGTTCAGTCTGATTTTTAAAAAAGTTCCTTCAAATTAGGTGAAGCTGCAGTATTACTGATATCTTATGACTGATCAAGGGAATCTCTGTCTGAAACATTTGACTTCCATATAGTAAAGAGTATTTTATCATCACTATCGTCTGCATTAGTAGTGCTTTCTAATTCATCACTTGCATCTTTATTGTCATCGTCATGGTGTCCAATTAAAAAGAAAGCTTTCATAATGTTAGAATCATTGTTCTAATAATTTTTCATCTCACAGCAAACTCAGTTTGAATATTTTTGAGAACTGATGCGGGAGCCCTTTAGTCTTATGGACAGATGAGCAGACTTCCCCTAAGACTCTACCAATCCAGTGGACAGTCACCCCAATGTAAGATTTTCAATGCCAGTGGCTAGATACGCCTTGAATCAGTCCCCAGGATTGCCATGGACCATGGGAGATAGATGGGCTGCCTCGTGCAGTCTCAATATCAGGTCCTTAGTATCCAAGAACATGTGTGTTTCTATACTGAGGCAGACTGAAGGTCCTTCAAGCCTACTATCCTGTTTCCTGCAGTGACCAATCCAACTCACAAGTACCTGGCAAGATCCCAAAAGAGTAAAATAGATTTTATGTGCTTTATTCTCGATAGAATATTATCATTCCAAGCAGGCAAATGGAATAAATGTTTAACCAACTTTATCTCAAACGCACTTTCTTACCAAACTTTCAGGAAGTAAATCAAAACTTATCTCTTTTATAAAGTCCTCTGACTCCATTTCTGCCTTGATGTACTTCTAAAACACTTCCAGGAAAAATCTGATTAATCTTACCATGCTAATGTAATTTTGGAAAGTTTTTTGTATTTAAGTATTTTTATTGATTTCAATATATTATCAAGTATAACTTGTATAGAAAGCAAATTTAACCAAATATTAATCATTAAATAATAAATCCTTACTTAACAAAAGTTAAGTAAAATTACAAGAAGAATTATTATGGTGAAATTAGCTCAAGTCCTCTTTAGATCCAAGAATTATATTGGCAAGAAATAAGAAGGGGTATAATCAATACATCAAAGTAATGCTGTTCTAAACATCGGGAACAAAGCTACTATTTTCCTTTTAGAGCTCAAGATTGAATTTTATCCTTGTCCAGATGGGACATAGCCACAAAATTAGCCACCTCCGTGTCTGATTTCTCCAAAATTTCAGTAATATTTAATGCTTGTCCTTGAGTAGGTTCAGGTTGCTGTTGATGCGGAATTTTGCTGGGGAGATAATACACCTGAGAGAATGGTGGAAGATTTCCCTCCTGAACTTCCAAAATTTCTGTTAAATATCTCCTAAGCATGTCTCTAGGTGAAACCATGATTACTCTTGGAAAATTTATCAATCTCAAGTTATTAATACGTGCATGGTTATCTAATGTCTCTACTTTTCTTCTAAGATTTAAATTATCTTTAATTATAGTTTCCTGAAGTTGTTTTACTGAAGCCATGTCTTGCTGAGTCTTTTGAAGTATATTTTTTGAAGAAGTCATGTCCATTTTTAATTTTTCTAGCTCTTCTGAATGGTGAATCAGTTTATTTTCAATTTGTTGGAAATTGGGGCTAATTGTCTTCCCAAAATTTGCTACCAGGTCCCAAAGGGCTTCTAAGGTCACCTCAGCAGGCCTATCCCAAAAAGAAACTTGTATTGAAGTGCACAGTCTCTCACCTTCCTTAAGATATCCATGATTCTGTTCCTTCTGGGTCAAACCTCCTCCTGCTGCTGTAATTTCCACAGAGTCCTCTTCAGAGATTACCCGAACCGGGATCTCCATTTCCAGGCTCCCTGGTGTTGAATCTGCCTCTGGGGATAGAACCGCCCCTTCATTCGGGATTTCCTCGCCCCTGGGAGTTAAACGTTTTTTGTAATATCGCTGTCTGTATAGTCTCTTCCTCTGTAAACCGCTCTGAACTCTTTGTGGTATATAAAAATAGTTATTATTATCCTAGAAAAAAAGCAGTGGATTTTCCAAAGTCCATCTTAATAATGGCTTATGGACTTTTCTTGAAAAACCATGTCCAAAACTTTTTAGAACCCTACTAAACTAACTGTTTTCACCACATTCTCTGGCAACCAAATTCCAGAGTTTAATTATACGTTATGTGAATAAGGGGGCAAACCAAAAATTAAAGGCAGTAGCTAAATGATGCAATAACTGGAACAGAGCTAGCAAAATGCAACATTTGTACTCTTATATTCCCTTTTGGATAGTTCATCCACGCACAGTGCAGTGCTTGGCCTTTAGTCATGTGGCAGCCACGAGATCAGAAACATGGACGATCCATTGCAAGATTGCACCATCAAAAAACAACGTGTAGTAATGCGCTTTCTTTGGGTAGAGGGAGTGAAACCTGTGAAAATTCACTGTCAGATATTGACTCAGTATGGACATAGCGCCACAAATCAACAAAAGGTTTATAAGTAAGAAAAAGGTTTAAAGTGGGAAGAACAGGTGTAATTGGCGAAGGTTGTTCTGGTTGCCCATCAACATCTTGACAGGGCAGATGCCTTGATTAGAGAAGACCGACAGATAACAGTTTCTCACGGGGCTGCAAATGGGGATATCAGCTATGGATCTGCATTTGCCATAATGCACGATGACAATGGGTTCCCAAACAGCTTACTGATCTGCACAAGCAACAGTGTATGGAGGTTGTGGCCCAGTTTTTCAGACAGCAGTGAGATATGGGTGCATCACTGCGACCCACAGAGCAAAAAACAAATCATGACGAAGTAAAGGAAGCGTTGATCACCTGGCTTCGGGAGCAGCTTAAAAAATTCTCTGCAGGAACGATACAGCAAATGCGTCGTCTTGCATGGTGACTATGAGAAAAAGTGATACGTTCAATTGCTCAGTTACTTCTATTAAACCCATTAAACGTATTTTGCCTTTACTTTTTGATTTACCCTTCTAAATATTTTCTCCAGTTTATTTTAAATCTAATACTTAATAGCTTCACTGCATGCCCCCTTGTCCTTGAATTTTTGCAAAGAGTAAACAAGTAATTTTTACCTGTTCTACTCCATACAGTATTTTATAGACTTCTATCATATCTCTTCCTCAGCTGTTGCTTCTCTAAGCTGAAGAGCCCTAGCCTCTTTAGCATTTCCTCTTAAGGAAGTTGTCCCATTTTCATCACCCTTCTCTGTATCTAAAATAATTTCAGTTTGCAATTTCACAGCTGACACAAAACACGGATCTGAGTGTCTGCTTTACAGAGGGAACCTGCAATAGTTCCTGATCCAGAGAATGAAGGGTCATAGCCAGCTAATAGAGGCAGATCTGATGTCAAGTGTAGAGGGACAATCCACAAAGCACACCATGTGGAGCCAGTCCTAGGACACAGGAGTAAAGAATGCAAAAAATTGTATTTCAAAATATGAAAATAGGCACTGAAACTTAGACCCAACACATGTTCCAGCAATGTGAGCCTTCCTCAGGGGTCCTGTCTCTTCTACAGATGCTGCAAATTGTGCCTTTCTACCAAGGCGCCCTGGATGTTACACAAAACTAAAACAATCAAGGAATGTAAATTAGCTATTTAATATTGAACACCATGCAAACTAGCTAAGTGATTAATGACCAACATCACTTAGCGATGCACAAAAAAATCCATGAAGAGATCCCACATGCCAATCCCATCTTTTCTTAAAATCTGGCACACTGCTTGCCTCAATTACCTGTTGTGGAAGATTATTCCAGTACTGGGGTTCAAGAAAGGATTGGACAATCTCCTGCTGGAAAAGGGGATAGAGGGGTATAGATAGAGGATTACTGCACAGGTCCTGGACCTGTTGGGCTGCCGCGTGAGCGGACTGCTGGGCACGATGGACCTCAGGTCTGACCCAGTGGACGCATTGCTTATGTTCTTATGTTAAATCCAATGGACTCTACTCTATCATCATTCTTCTCGATCTAACCGCTGCCTTCGACACTGTTGATCACCACTTCCTTCTCGACACGTTGTCCTCACTGGGATTCTGCTCTCTCCTGGTTTTCTTTCTATCTCTCTTGTCGTACCTTCAGCGTATGTTACAGTGGATCCTCCTCTGCCACCATCCCACTGTCTATTAGCATACCCCAAGGCTCTGTCCTGGGTCCTCTCCTTTTTTCCCTATATACCCTCTCTCTTGGTACACTGATCTCCTCATAGAGCTATACAAGGCATTAGAACATTATCTTTGTTTTCCAATCCTTTCCTCATAAATCCTAAGATTCTATTTGCTTTCTTAGTCACACATTGAGCTAAGGGTTACAATGTATCCTCAATGATGATACCTAGATTTATTTCTTCCATTTGTGTGTCGCAAATACTTATTCAAGCTCTTGGCGACATTACAGAGGAAGGGGTTAGAAGAGGGTAGGGAGGACAATGCAGGGCAGGAAGATACAGGAGGAGAAGAGGATACAAGTGATTAGGTGCCAAATAGATGAGTTTTCAATTTCTTTCGGAATTTGGTGTGGTTAGGTTCCGTCCTGGTCATTTTAGTAAGGTCAGTCCAAGTTTTTACGCCTAGAAAGGTGCGCATGGAGTGGAAAACACGTTTATATTGCAGATTTTTTGTGGAAGGGAGATTTAGAAGTATTCTGTTGAGGGTTTTGCCTTGGAGAGGAACTGCGGAGTTTCCGTAAGGTGTACGGTGAATGATCCTTTTCCTGGGCAGTGACTCCTCACACAGAACCCAGAGTTGGAGTTCCTCTTTCCCACATGCATCACTTTGCTCTTGCTGCCATTTTGACGCCCAGTCTTCCTCTTGCAATTTTTCACCATTTTCTTGCGTTTTAACCAATATGAATAACCTTGTGTCATCACAAATGTAAATTATGTCATCTCATTGAGAAATATGTTTAAAGAAATCCCACTATTTACCCCTCTCTCCCCAGTCAGCATTCGCCCTTACACCCACCTCCCCCCCAGCCGCTACCGGGAATTCTGTTCGGGACGTGGCGCAGGTGCAGAAAAAGTCGGGCCCCAACATGGCGGCGGTAAGTTAAGCGCGCGGCATCCTCGGAGGTCACGTGCTCGCGAAGGCCTTGCCGGCTCCCGCCACCTCTGAAGTATTTGAAACGCGTCATAGAGGCGGGGTCAGAGCGAGCCCTCTGAGCCAACGGCGGGGTCGGGGCTCTCGAGCCGCCTCGTTCTGGCTCCGCGGCCTCCCTTCGCCGCTGCCGTAAGCAGAGCAACTGGGCCTTCCTTCCTTCGAACTCCCGGTCCCGCCACTAGGAAGTGACGTCAGAAGGGAGCCGAGGCCGGCGCGAGCTGCGAGGGGAAGATGGTGCTCGCGCCGGAGAAGTTGAAGGGGGAGGGGAGACGGCGGTTAGTGGCAGCTCGCGCGGTGTTTCTTCTGGAGCAGCAGAAGTTGCTCTCCTGCTCCCCCTGCTGGCAGGTGGGCAGAGGAGGGAAGAGCTGCTGCGTGGAAGTAGGAGCTTACATTCGACCTTGGCCAATGCAAGTTCATGCGTTTGGGCTGCCAAATCCCCAGGGAACGGTACAAATTAGACTAGAGCAGGGGTGATCATGCACTGCTTTCAAGGCGTATTCATCGGGGAAATCCTGAAACCCTCGAGGACCCTCTGGACTAAAGTAAAAAGCTGATGTGCACGACGGAAGAGCGGGACTTGGGTGGGATTGGATGTGATGATCTTAAGGTGGCCAAACAGGTTGAAAAGGTGGCGGCGAAAGCTAGAAGGATGCTAAGTTGAATAGGGAGAGGTATGGCCAATAGGAAAAGGGAGGTATTGATGCCCCTGAATAAGACTCTGGTGAGATCTCATTTAGAATATTGTGTACAATTCTGGAGGCCGCACTTTCAAAAAGATATAAAAGGGATGGAGTCGGTCCAGAGGAAGGCTACTAAAATGGTGTGTGGTCTTCGTGATAAGGCTATAGGGACAGACTTAAAGATCTCAATCTGTATACTTTGGAGGACAGGCAGGAAAGGGGAGATTATGATAGAGACATTTAAATATCCACAAATCAGAGTGGAATTGTCCAGGAGAAAATGATGTGAACTAAAGAAGTATTCTCCAATATGCCTGGAATTCTCTACTAGAAGATGTTGTGGCGGAGACAACTCTTCGGGGTTTCAAGCACAAGTTGGATATACACCTTCTTGCAAATCATATTGAGGGATACGGTAATTTTAGGTTTTCATAATAGAGAACCTAAATGGGCCGCCGCGTGAGCGGAGCGCCGGACTTGATGGACCTCGGTCTGATCTGGTGAAGGCATTTCTTTTTTTTGTTTTAATCAATTTTTATTAGAATTTTATAATGAATATAAACAATACAGTCACCATTTGTAAACCAATCCGTAATATTACAATCTTTCAACAAAGCATATAAAAAAAGAAAAAACCCCCAACATAAGTATATCTCAATCCCGCCACCCTACATAAAGTAAACCAATATAGTCAATAATAACCCCCAACAAATTAAACACCATGAGGAAGTCCTTTCGTTGTTCCTTCAAAAAGACTCCCAATTAACCACACCTCTCCTCCCCCTCTATCCCACCCTCCCATCCCACATGAGGAAATAATTAAATGTACTGAAATATTTTGTCCCAAGTCCGCCTTTGTAAGTCATAATAACCATAATGCTTAGCAGCTATACATTCCATCTGTGCAAGTTTTTGCAATTTCTCTAACCATTCCCCTTCTGGTGGAGCAGCTAACTTCTTCCAATATAATGCTATTAAACATTTGGCCGCTGCCAACCCCATTCTGACCAGTTTTGTCTGCCAAGGAACATCTCTAACATTATGTAACCCTAACAGACAAACTTGAGGTGAAAGTTGCAATGGATCCTGGATCCACAATGTCAAAGATCGTGTAACAGTAACCCGAAATTTCTGAATCACCCCACAGTCCCACCATATATGCATAAAAGATCCAGGGCCCTTACCACATCTCCAGCAAGAGCCTGAAACTTGAGGGTACATAATATGTAACCGTGCAGGTGTGAAATACCAGCGTGTTAAGATTTTATAAGCATTTTCTTGGACCAATATACAATGAGATGCTTTCTGTACCTCTATACAAATACGGGACCAATCATCCGCAGAAAGATGCAGCCGGAGGTCCCGTTCCCACTGTTGTTTAAAAGGAAAGGAAATCACCACTCTACCGCGCAAGAACTTATAAAGAATGGAAATCGGTCTCGGTACGTTACTCAACAAAAGCCATAAGTTTTCCAAAGATTCAGTCCCCTGGGGATTCCCTTTATCCCAACTTTCCGAGATCATAAAATGTCTCAATTGCATGTATGCAAAAAATTCGCCTCTTAACCCAGGCTTCTTAGTCACCAATGCATCAAAAGTAGGTAAGCATCCCCCAACAAGTACATCTCGAAATGTAAGAATCCCCATAGATTCCCATTTCCGAAACGCCCCCCTTTCCAAACCTGCAATAAACCGCGGTTCCCCCTTAATAGGAGCAAGCGTGGAAACTCCCCTACCACTCTTTTCCCTTTGACATAAAGAACCCCACATCCGTACTAAATGACAAAAGAACGGGTTCCCTTGCCCCTGCAATCGCTCTGACAACGAGAAAGAGATCCACAGCCAATTATTCAATGTACAATGCGGAACATAGCTTTGTTCTATTTGAACCCCAGGTTTAAACACCGCAATCTTCCAATCCAAAATAAAACGGAGTTGTGCAGCCTCGTAATACCAGTGCAGATTGGGCACTGCCCGTCCCCCATCTTCCCTAGCAGACCAAAGTACTTGTTGACTCAACCTGGGATGTTTCCCTTGCCAAATAAAATATCGAAATTCCTTATGCAATAGCTTCAAAAGTCCCCTCGGCACCGCTATGGGAAGCGTTTGGAATAAAAATAACAGACGGGGTAAGATATTCATTTTGACAACAGCTATACGCCCCCACCAGGACAACCACAAACCCTTCCAAGCTTGCAAATCTCTCCGCACTAAACGCACTATCCTAGAATAATTGAGTTCATAAAGACATGATAAATCAGATGGAATCAAAATACCAAGATACCTAAGATGCCCCAGTACTCGCCTCACCGGAAAGGTGTCCGCCAACCTCTGCGCCTCCCCCTCCTCTAAAGAAATATTCAAAAATTCGGACTTGTCCATGTTGATCGTAAAGCCAGACAGACTTCTAAATTTCCCAAATACCTCCAACAACTCAGTAAGAGTAGCCTCCGGGTCCGTCACATAAAAAAGAATATCATCTGCAAATAGCGCCAATTTATGTTCCCGACCTCCTATATGAATTCCCCTAACTGCCCCCAAATCCCGAATATAACAAGCCAAAGGTTCTAAATACAAAGCAAACAGTAAAGGGGAGAGTGGACAACCCTGTCGGGTCCCTCTTGTAATAGAGAAGAAATCTGTATAAAGCCCATTAATTTTAATACAAGCCCTCGGTGTCAAATAAAAATTCCTTATCCAGTTTTCATACATTCCCCCAATTCCCATCCGTTCCATTACTGCCCATAAAAAGTTCCAATTGACCTGATCAAAGGCCTTTTCAGCATCTATGGATAATAGGACCATTTTACTATGTTGTTGCTGTGCCTCCCAGATCAAATGTAAAGTTCTACGTATATTATCTCCCACTTGACGCTTCTGGATAAATCCAGCCTGATCAACATGGACAAGTCCCGGAAACACTCGTCCCAATCTCAATGCCAACACCTTCGCCAAAATTTTAGCATCAACATTTAATAATGAGATGGGACGATATGCTCCACACTGCTCCGGGTCCCGTCCCGGTTTCAACAATACTGTGATCCCTGCTTCTCCCATAGTAGATGGTAAAGAGCCCCCGTCTCGCACTCCATTACCAACCCTCACCAACAGGGAAACAATCTGCTCCCTAAAGGTCTTATAGAACACATTCGGTAACCCATCTAATCCCGGAGATTTCCCCCCTTTCAAACCCCGTATGACCCCAGACACCTCCCCCTCCGTTATGGGAAGATCCAACCCCTCTTGTTCCAAATCCGAGAGCTTTGGCAAAGGGACCATGTCTAAAAAATCTGTAATCTTAGAACCCTCACTCAAGTTGTCCCCACGATATAACTCTGCAAAAAATGTAGCAAACTGGTTATGAAATCCTTATCAGTCCTATACCTAACTCCATCAGGTCCACGAATACTCTGAATAGTAGCAGACATCCTTCGAGCCCGCAAATAGCGGGCTAGCATAGCACTAGACCGATTTCCATTCTCGAACATAGCCTGTTTCAATTGTGTCTTTGTGAAGGCATTTCTTATGTAAAACACATTCATTGACTCGACATGTACATGTTTCGGCCGTCAGGCCTGCCTCAGCATCTTAAAAATTGCAAATGATGATGTAAGAAGTATGCTGGTACTCAAGAAGATATACAACCAAAAATCAATCAAAGAAGAATATCATCCTGCGCATAATACGGGAGTTGTCAACTTCCACCTTACTCCCGTATTATGTACAGGATGATATTCTTCTTTAATTGATTTTTGGTTGTGTATCTTCTTTGAGACCAGCATACTTCTTACATCATCATTCGCAATTTTTAAGACTCCTGAGGCAGTCCTGATGGCCGAAACATGTACATGTCGAGTCGATGAATGTGTTTTATTGATGTTTGAACAATAAAGATCTTCAAATCACCAGACATATTGGAGGATACTTCTTTAGTGCACATCATCCACTCTGATTTGTGCATATTTGTGGTTGTGGTGTTGTTTTTTCCCCTGTTTTTTTCTGTGATGTTTAAATATCTACATAATGTAAATGCGCATGAGTCGAGTCTCTTTCATTTGAAAGGAAGCTCTGCAATGAGCAGGCATAGGATGAAGTTAAGAGGTGATAGGCTCCAGAGTAATCGAAGGAAATACTTTTTTACAGAACAGGTGTTGGATACAGAGACTCTGTCTGAATTTAAAAGGGCCTTGGATAGGCACGTGGGATCTTTTGGAGAGAGATAGAGATAATGGTTACTGTGGATGGGCCATTTGACCTTTATCTGCCATTATGTTTCTTCCAGTGTCCTTATTTGTAATCCCAGTTCTCTTACTGACTCCAAGTGGCATTGAAACAAGCCATTTTATCTCACTGTGCTTCTGCTTGATTTACTGCGCTGCATTTGAGAAATAGTAATTCTGTTCTATTTTTTTCTCTTTGGGACCCATCAGCCACAAATAGCACAGAAGCAGGCAGCTAGACTTTGTACCTTTAATGTTAGCTGCTTGGATAATATAACATTTTTGGGATTCTGTTAATGCAGGACACCATTTAATAAAGATACCATGAAAGAAAGCAAGAAAATGTTCCTGTGAGACAGCTGCACATAATGTAATTAAACCCTTTTTGACCTGGCTCTGCTGCACCTCTGATGGCTCTTGAACAAGGAGAAATCAAAAATACAAACCCTACCTTTCAAGACTGAGCCTTGAGCTGCTTGGTATGATTAAAGAAACCACAAGCACGCACAGAGGAGCAGGTGGCCTCGGGATCCTTTCCTTGGTGAGAGCTGAAGTTGCTTGTCCTCCATGCATGGGTTGCTTTTCTCTGTGAGCGCAGCTGCTGAATTCTGCAGTCACACAACAATGGCCTCCAGGGGCAGCTCCTAGTGACACAGTATACAGGCTGTTAGGCAGCCCAGCACACACTGCTCTCACAGCACACACACACACATAGATGGATGCACATGTGCACAAGAACAGTCACGTGTGCGTTTGCACAAATGCCCATGTAGTTATGCAAGTATATGCACAAGAAGGAAGCCACACTTCCCACGGTAGAGAAATAAAATAACTTCAGGCTCACTTAGTATTCTGCTTAATGCTTACGTACAGTTTTAGATCCTTGAGCAGCCAGCTGTCTTGGGCCATGTTGGCACCAATGATGTAAGAAGAAACAGGAGAAAGTTGTTGTAAGATAAATTTAAACTGCTTTCAGAAATCCTCCCTGTTCCATGCACAGTCTCAAGAGGCAGGCTGAGCTCATGCTATGTGTGGATAAAGTACATGGAGAAAGGCTTTAGATGCCTTAGAAACAGGGTAACATTGGAAAATGGGGATTATCCCAGGCAAGCAGGCAGCATATTCTCAACAGTGGGTGACGTCACCGACGGAGCCCCGCAGCGGACAGCCTCGAAAGCAGACTTGCTTGAAGATCTTTATAAGAGCTTCCGAGTGCTGCACTGCACATGCGTGAGTGCATTCCCGCCCGAGTTAGGGCGCGCGTCTCCTGTGAGGTACCTCAGTTTAACGTTTTCCGCGGAGCCAAGAAGTCCTCTTTTCAGCTCTGCAGCCTTCGTTGCCTTCTCATCATCGCGGCTTTTTATTATTTTTATTATTAAGTCGCTGTGCTTGCGTTTTCATTAAAAGGATTCTTTTGTAAAAAAAAAACAAAAACTAAACTAGACTAAACCTTAAGTTTATATACCGCAACATCTCCACAGAAGTGGAGCTCGACACAGTTTACAGGAATTAATAAAGAAAGGAACTCCAATGGAAAGAAGAAGGGCTTGGTAAAAAGGAAGGAAAGAGGGGACTTAGTATAATGGAGAGGGAGGAAGTAGTTACATTTTGGAGAAAAGCCAAGTTTTCAAATGTTTCCTGAAGCGTTGGAGGGAGGTTGAACTTCGAAGATGGGCAGTAAAGCTGTTCCACAGCTCGGTGATCCTGAAGAGGAGGGATGTTCCAAATTTTCCTGTATGGGATATGCCTTTTAAAGAGGGGAAGGATAGTTTGAATTTTTGAGTGGATCTGGTGGAGTTCGGATTCGAGGAGAGCCAAGATAGTGGAAAGAGGGGAGGAAGGATGCCGTGAAGAGATTTGAAGGCTAGACAGGTACATTTGTAGTGAACCCTGAGGAGGACTGGGAGCCAGTGAAGCTTAGACAGAAGCGGGGAGACATGGTCGAATTTGCTTTTTGCGAAGATTAGCATAGCTGCGGTGTTCTGAATCCGCTGAAGTCTTTTATTTCTGTTTTTTTTTTTGTTGTTTTGTTTTCTTCCGGTCAGCGGCCTTTTGGCCTAGGCCTGCCCGCTCACCTTGTTCGATATGTCGGACTTTGTTTTTTCTATGTCCCGGCCTCTTACCGGGTTCAAAAAGTGTAGCCAGTGCAACAAAACCATTTCAATCACCGATCCTCATAGTCGGTGTATTGCTTGTTTGGGTCCTGAACATTGCCCGGGCGCTTGTTTGCGCTGTGCTACCCTTCAACCTCGAGCTTTTCGTCAACACCATGCCAAGCTTCTCCAACTTTTTGGCACTATGGACCAACCGCCTGAGAAGGTCTCGACCTCCAAGCCAGCTTCTGCTTCCACCAAGGCCTCGACCTCGACATCTTCGGTCTCAAAGGCCTCAACGGCAGCTCCTCTGAAGTCTTCCTCGACGGGTAAGTCTCCTGTCTCCTTCAGGTACTTCTAAGAAGCCTCCAGAGTCTCAGGCATCCCAGGCCATATCTACGGTCCTGCCAGCCTCTTCTAGACCTCCAGCTAAGCATGTCTCCAAGCATCGGGAATACTCATCCTCGAGGTTGCCCTCCTTGAAGTGCACTGCTGCACCTTTGAGACCTGATCCCTTCGTCTCGGTGCCTATGTTCGAGGACATGTTAAAAGCCATCCTGACCACTCATATTTCTTCGGTCATAGCTCAACTCCTTCCGTCCTCAACCCTGCTTCCTGCGAGTTAGCCTGAGCAACAGTCTGAGACTCCTGTAGCAGCACCTCGAGGCAAGCCTCGGAAGTCTCGCCGGTTCTCATCCATTGACTCTACACCTACTCCTCGGACACAGTCTCCTCCACCTTGACCGAAGCATCATTCGAGGCATCTCGCTTTCCAGCTTCCTCAGGAGACATCTCTATACAGCACAAACCCTCTCCTTCTCTGGATACTGAGTCTTCTATGCCTCATTTATCCAAGGCTACTGAGACTTCTTCCAAATCTAAACATAAGTCTTGCAAAGCTATTACACTGGCTGCTTCTCCTCGTAGTCCATCGAGGTCGAAGACTCCTCCATCGAAACCGCCTCCAAGGGAGCCTTACCCTTCTGCCTTGACCCAATCTGTTCCTCGAACCCCGAGGACTTCACCATCGAGGATTTTGAAATGCAAGCACTCACTGACTCCTCCTCATGCAGGTAGTGCAGCTTCCTCAATCACTGTGCGCCTGGACTCTGAGCCTCCGTCTCAGTATTCCAGAGAGGCTTCTCCTTCCTATTCAGTAGTCCCTCGGTCTCGCACTCCTTCTCCTGAAGGTAGCTCGACCTCGAAGTCTGCCTCTTTTGACAGGTTTGTCTTCGACATGAGAAAAGCTCTTCAACTGGATCTCCACTCTGATTCAAAGTATACACCTGAATACTTGGCCGACATGGAGTTGCCTCATCCACCCAAGGAGACATTGAGACTTCCTATGACTCCAGTATTGAAGCAAACTTTCTTAAGGAACATGGAAACTCCTTATTCCATTACAGCCATTCCATCCAAGCTGGAATCCAGGTATCGCACAGTACCTTGCAAAGGCTTCGAGAAATCTCAATTGTCCCACCAGTCTTTGGTTGTGGAATCTTCTTTAAAGAAAACTTATCCATCTAAGCTTTACGCTGCAGTCCCTCCAGGCAGGGAGGGCCGTACCATGGACAAGTTTGGCCACAGATTATACCAGAATTCCATGATGGCTAACAGAATTCTCATTTATAACTACATTTTTACAGCTTATTTTAATCATTTCCTCAAATTGATGCCTAAATTCTACTCGGCTCTTGAGGAACAAAGTCTTCCTGAATTCAAACAGATCACCATATGTCATATGGATCAGAACTCTGTCTCAACTTCGACTCTTCATGCTGCAAGCCACATACGATGCTTTTGAGCTCTCTTTTAGAGTTTCTGCCCTTACAGTAGCCATGCGCCGTCTTGCCTGGCTCCGCATTGTTGATATGGATCCCAATTTGCAGGACCGTGTAGCAAACTTGCCCTGCCAGGGGAATGAGCTCTTTGATGATTCTATTGAAGCTACTACAAAACGCATATCTGAACATGAGTGCTCTTTTGCTTCGCCTGAGCCTAAGACTCCTCCTGCTCGGCCATACAAGCAACCACCACGTCATTATCCTCAAAAAACACCAGTTTTCTCCAGGCCTCCGCCTAGAAGCCCTCCACAGCAACAATGGCAGCAGAAGGCTTAAACTCCTGCTGTGACTAAACCTGCTCAGTCTTTTTGACATTCCCAGTCTGAGCATGCCAACCTCCCTGTATCAGAATTCTCTTCTGCCCATAGGAGGTCGTCTTCACCACTTTTACCACTGGTGGGAGATGATCACCTCAGATCTCTGGGTTCTCACCATTCTTCGGGAGGGATACTCACTACACTTTCTTCAGGTGCCTCCAGATCGCCTTCCAAGAGTGTCCTTCAACATTGTTGCAACTTCCCCTTCTTCAGGAAGCTCAGGCTCTACTTTGCCTTCGAGCTGTCGAGGTAGTTCCCTTAAACCAATGGGACATGAGCTTTTATTCCCGTTATTTTCTCGTCCCAAAGAAGACGGAGGATTTGCGACCCATTCTGGATCTCAGAGTCCTCAACAAATTTCTAGTCAAAGAGAAGTTTCGGATGCTTTCTTTACCAACTCTGTATTCCCTGATGAATCAGAGAGATTGGCTATGCTCTCTGAATCTCAAAGAGGCTTATACTCATCTCTCGATTCATCCAGCCTCTCACAAGAATTTAAGATTTCGGGTGGGGAATCTTCATCTCCAATACAGAGTTCTTCCATTCGGACTCGCCTCATCCCCCAGAGTCTTCACGAAGTGTCTGGTGGTGGTGGCTGCAGCCCTCCGTACCCAGGGTCTTCAAGTTTTTCCGTACCTGGACGATTGGCTTATCAAAGCCCCCTCTCAACAAGGGGTTATTGCAGCGACCCAACAGACTATTATGTTCCTCCAAAGTCTGGGGTTCGAAGTCAACTTTCCAAAATCCCAGTTGACCCCATCTCAGTCTCTCCAGTTCATTGGGGCCACTCTAGACACTGTCCAGCTCAGAGCGTTTCTACCTCCACCACATCAGGATACCCTCATTCGCCTTTGCCATCAAGTGTCTCATCTCACATCAATTTCAGCAAGACAAATGATGGTTCTGCTCGGTCACATGGCTTCTACTGTTCATGTGACACCTTTTGCTAGACTTCACCTTCGCATACCTCAGGTGACCCTGGCATCTCAATGGCAACAAACTACCTACCCGCTTTCTCAACAAATTACATTTAATTCCTTTGTTGAAGCAGTCTCTCCACTGATGGATGCTCTCTTCCAATCTTTCCAGAGGTTTGCTGTTCTACAATCTCCCTCATCAGAAGGTTCTCACAACAGACTCTTCAACCTACGCATGAGGAGCCCATCTAGACGGTCTCCGTACCCAAGGTCATTGGTCTCCTGCGGACCGTCTTTGTCACATCAATCTATTAGAACTCAGAGCAATTTTCAATGCCCTCAAAGCTTTTCAACACCTTCTTCACGACAAGGTAGTCCTTGTCCGGACGGACAACCAAGTCGCTATGTACTATGTCAACAAACAGGGAGGGATGGGATCTCATTCCCCTTGTCAAGAAGCTCTGAAGCTATGGGATTGGGCAATCCATCACAACATCTTTCTCAGAGCTGTCTACATTCAAGGTCAGCACAACTGTCTGGCGGACAAGTTGAGTCGTCTTTTGCAACCACATGAATGGACACTCGATTCTCGCCTCTACGTCAAGTGTTTGCTTGATGGGGGATCCTCAAATAGACCTCTTTGCCTCTCCCCTCAATAAGAAGATGCCTCAATTCTACTCCCGAATATATTCTCCCCAGCGTCTCAAGGCAGATGCTTTCCTACTGGATTGGACGGGTCAGTTTCTCTATGCTTTCCCTCCATTCCCTCTGATTCTCAAGACTCTTGTCAAACTCAAGCCAGAAAATGCCACCGTGATTCTGATAGCTCCTCGGTGGCCCAGACAACTGTGGTACTCCCTTCTACTTCAATTCAGCACCACGGAGCCTCTACTTCTACCGGTTTTTCCATCTCTGCTTACTCAGAGTCAAGGTTCCTTGCTACATCTCAATCTGCAGTCTCTACACTTAACAGCTTGGTACCTTTCCACTTAACAGACTCTACAATTTTCTCAGTCTGTACAGGATATTTTGGTAGCTTCCAGAAAGCCGTCCACTAGGCAGTGTTACGACCAGAAATGGACTAGATTTTCTGCTTGGTGTTCCACTCGACATATGGAGCCAATATCTACCTCCTTGGTGTCTGTTTTGGATTATTTACTTCACTTATCACAGTCTGGCTATCCAAGTCCATCTCAGTGCGATTGCTACTTTTCATCAGCCTCTTAATGGGAAACCCCTGTCTGCGCACCCTGTGGTTTCCCGCTTTATGAAAGGACTTTTTAATGTTCATCCACTGCTCAAACCACCTCCAGTGGTCTGGGATCTCAATGTTGTCCTGGCTCAATTGATGAAGCCTCCATTTGAACCAATTGATAAGGCTTATCTCAATTACCTTACTTGGAAAGTAGTTTTCCTGATTGCCCTCACGTCTGCTCGAAGAGTCAGTGAGTTACAAGCTTTGGTTGCGGATCCTCCTTTCACAGTTTTCCACAATGACAAGGTGGTCCTCCGCACTCATCCTAAATTCTTACCTAAAGTTGTTTCAGAATTTCACATCAATCAATCTATTGTTCTTCTAGTATTTTTTCCAAAGCCTCATTCTCACCCTGGAGAAGTGGCGCTCCATACTTTGGACTGTAAACGTGCCTTGGCTTTCTACTTGCAACACACTCAATCTTACAGAACAGCCCCACAACTTTTCATCTCCTTTAATCCAAATAAGTTGGGACATCCTGTCTCAAAGCGAACCATATCCAACCGGATGGCTGCTTGCATCTCTTTCTGCTATGCTCAGGCTGTCTCCCTCTGCAGGGTCGAATCATAGGCCACAGAGTTTGAGCAATGGCGACGTCTGTAGCTTTCCTCAGATCAACTATTGAGAAAATCTGCAAGGCTGCCACTTGATCCTCGGTTCATACATTCACCTCTTATTACTGTCTGGATATTTTCTCCAGAAGGGATGGCCATTTTGGCCAATCTGTTTTGCAAAATTTCTTTTCTTAACTTGCCAACTCTCCCTCCATCCCATTATGCTTAGCTTGGAGGTCACCCACTGTTGAGAATATGCTGCCTGCTTATCCTGGGATAAAGCACAGTTAGTTACCATAATAGTTGTTATCCAGAGTCAGCAGGCAGATATTCTCACAACCCACCTTCCTCCCCTGGATGGCTTCTTAGCTAGGTATCTGAACTGAGGTACCTCACTGGAGACACGCACCCTAACTCGGGCGGGAAGGCACTCGCGCATGCGCAGTGCAGCACTCGGAAGCTCTTACAAAGATCTTCAAGCAAGTCTGCTTTTGATGCTGTCCGCTGCGGGGCTCCGTCAGTGACGTCACCCACTGTTGAGAATATCTGCCTGCTGTCCCTGGATAACAACTGTTACGGTAAGTAACTGCTATTCAATTGTATGGTTCTGTTTTGGTTAATAAATAGGAGATGAGCACCTTTTAAACTAAATAATGGGAGAAAGCTCAGTCATTCAGGAGACACCCCCCCCATTACTTACAATTAGTTGGACACCCCTCCTTACTTACAATTAGTTGGACAGATGGGTCCCAAGCCCGGCAGGCCCGCCATCGCCCAAATGGCAGGCCTTAGGGTCTGATTGGGCCAGGCGCCTAAGGCCCCACCCACAGGAGAGGCCTTAGGCACCTGTGCCAACTGGAATTGGCCCAGTTGTCTTAGGCCCCTCCTGTGGGCGGGGCCTTAGGCACATGGGCTGGGGAGCCTGGCCCAATCAGCCCTTAAGGCCCGCCATTTGGGTGATGGTGGGCCTGCCGGGTAGACGGGCTTGGGACGGGATCGCAGGGGCAGGAGGGGTTGGGATCCCTCCTGCCCGTATCTTAGGGGGGGTGGGGGGTCACCGGGGCAGGAAGGGTTGGGATCTCTCCTGCCCGTATCTTAGGTTGGGGGGGGTCATCGTAGGCAGGAGGGGTTGGGCTCCCTCCTGCCTGTATTGGTTCAGGAGGGGTCACGTCTCAGCAGGAGAGGTTGGGCATCTCTTCTGCTGCGATGGCGATCACCCCTCCCCCCAAACTGTTACAAACCGCAGCAGGAGAGATTGGGCATCTACTGCAGCAATCGTTGCCGGGGGGGGGGGGGGGGGTTGTGGATTTTGTTTTTACAGACGCCGGTTACAGAATCCAGCTTTTAGGCGAAGGACTGGCCCCTCCTTTGCCTAAAAGGTCTTGTTTTGGGCATTTGGGACAGGCTATTTTTTGGTTGATAATGTGTTGTAAGTGTAGATGTAGTGGTGGTCTGGGCATTTAAACAGCTGAACGTAGAGGTAGGCCATTCTCAAAAAAACCCACCTCATTTTGGACTGTTCTTTTTGAGAATGGACATTTTCCTTGCTTCTACTTTCAGCGTTTAGGGCCTTAGGCAGGCCCAAAGGGGACTTAGACAATTTTTTAAATTATGCCCCTCCACGAAAATAAGAAGAAAATCCCTGCTTGTGGTTAAGAGCAAGTCGCTGTGTCTGATGCAGAATCTTTCAGGAAGAAATGTAAAAACGTATTGTTTTAAAAGATGTTTTTGCTTAGTAGATATATGATTGTATCAGTATGGATTTTTTTTTGTTTTTAATTAGCCCAGTTTCTGTTTTTTGGGACTTGCTATCTATCCCTCTTAGGACCAGTTGGATTGAGCAGTCTAGAAATGCTAAGATTTTATTAATTGCCTCTGAAAAATTAAATATTATCAATCACCTCAACAATATTCACTTATTTGCACTTTCAAAAACATCTACTAAGTAAGGGAAGACTTGAGACATGAGACATGAGAAAGGGAAGGGAAGACATGAGAAAGACATGGGAGAAGCCCATTAATACTGAAATTGTATTTTTAAAGTTCATATCTGTATTTTTATTGAATATTTGAATTTTTATGTTATCTTGTATCTCGCTGATTGTCCTGCTCTTCTTAGTGTAACCGCCAAGAACTTTTGGTTATCCCAGGACAAGCAGGCAGGTATTCTCACTAGTGGGTGATGTCATCCGACAGAGCCCCGATACGGACATCTCATAAGCATGTCTTGCTTGAAGAAACTCAGAAGTTTCGAGATGCCTGCACCGCGCATGTGCCAGTGCCTTCCCGCCCGATGGTCCGGGCGTGTCTCCTCGGTTCTTTTTCTTCCGCAGAGCTGTGAAGTCTGTCTTCAATTTTGCGCCCATTGAATCTTTTTTTGCCTTCTATTTTTGCCGCGGGTTGAGTTCTTTGGCTTTCCTGTGCGTTTGTTTCTTTCTTTGATTTCTTTTTACTAAAAAAAAAAAAAAAATTTTCTTCCGACACCGGGTTGGCCGCGTGGCTGGGGCCCCACGCCTTCGACCTTGTGGCGGAGCTTTTCCGGCCTATGTCCCGGCCGATCACCGGTTTTAAAAAGTGTAGCAAGTGCCAGCGCGCGATTTCGCTTACGGACCCTCATCGACGCTGCTTACAGTGTCTGGGACAGGATCACTTTCCGAAATCGTGCCGGCCTTGCTCCACATTAACAGCGAGAGCGTTTAAGCGCCGCTGTCTGCTGTGGGAGTCCATGTTCAAGATGGAAGCTTCGTTGGATCCGTCAGCTTCGACATCGACATCGACTGGTGCTTCGACTGCATCGGCGAAGCCCTCTGCCTCCCCGGCTGCTTCGGGCCTTCTGAAGCCAGCATCGTTCACGCTGGTCTCGGCCTCGACTTCGGCGCCGGTGCCTTCCTCCGTCTCCTCGGAGCAGGTCTCGGCCCCTACGGTTCCACCGATGGTGCTTAAAGTGCCGAAGGCTGGCAAGCAGAAGCACGTGGCACCGAAAGAGCGCGGAGACCGTGCGGAAGGGCCCCCTTTTGGTGCGGATCCCTCCATATCGGCTTCGTTGCGGTCCATACTGGAGGCTCAGTTTGTGGAACTCATGACCACCATGGGACCCCGGCTGATTGCCTTGATCCAGGGTGACCTCCCCGTTCCGATCCCGAGGGGCGGACCACCCCCTCCTCCTCCGCTGCGCCGCACAACCTCGTTGCTCGGCGAGGAGGAGCGGCGAGCGGTGTCCGGGTCCTCGGTTGGTACTATGCCTCCTTTGAAACCGATTCCCTCGAGGAAGGCCTCCCTTAGTGATATGCCTCCCTTGGAGCCTATACCCTCGAGGAAGGCTTCGTTTAGTGATTTGCCTCCGTTGGAACCTGTGACCCCGCCCCATGACACTGTGTGGCGTCCACCTTCGAGGCCTCCCAGTCCGGGGCATTGCAGAAAGCAGGACGAGTTCTTCCGGACCCCCTATCAAGCATGGGTGGCGTCGGGGGAGGCACCAACTCTGCTGCCTCTTCGTTCGACGACCTCGAGTCCGATCTGCTCCTTGGAGGCTTCTGATCCGGTTTCTCACAGACGGACTCGATCCCCTTCCAGGCATCGTGAGGGGCATCGATCCAGACACTCCTCGAGGCATTCCTCTCGACACTCGACCGTCTCGCCTCAGAAGAAATTGCCTCGGTTGGGATATGCTGCTTCGGCTGGGTCTCTTCCTCCGGGCCCGGAGTTCGAGGACCCCGAGGTTTTCTACTTACCCTGTTGCTCACAGGCCTCTATGGAGCCCGAAGCCTCGTCTTCTTCTAGCCCTTCTTGTAAACCGGCGACGGCGGACCAACTGTCCTTTTCCTCGTTTCTCAGACAGATGGCGGATGACATGGACATTACTCTCGATGCTGGCTCTCGATACTCTAAGGAGTACCTCGACACCATGCACTTGCCTCGTCCTCCAGCCGAGTCCTTGCGCCTCCCTCTGCACAAACTCCTCGACCAGACCTTCATGAGGTGCTTTGAGTCTCCCTACTCTATCCCTGCGGTCCCTGGAAAATTGGATGCTCGGAACTGCAGGGTGCATCATAAGGGCTTCGAGGGTCCTCAGCTTTCTCACCAGTCCCTTCTGGTCGAATCTTCGCTCAAGCGGTCTCATCCTGGCCAGGTTTATGCTTCAGTGCCTCCGGGACGCGAGGGCAGAACCATGGATAAGTTTGGTCGACGCATCTATCAGAATTCGATGATGACGTCCCAAGTCCTGAATTACAATTTCCACTTCACCGCCTACTTGGAATTTTTTCTGCCTGTGCTTCGGAAGTTCACACCATACATCGAGTCCCAGGCTCGGTTTGAGTTTGAGGAAGTAGTTGCTTCGCTGTCCCAGCTTTGTCTTCAGTTGATGCAATCTGCCTATGATGCTTTCGAGCTCTCGGCCCGAGCAGCGGCCTGTTCTGTGGCGATGCGCCGGTTGGCCTGGTTACGGACCATTGACATGGACCCGAACCTTCAGGACCGCCTGGCAAACGTCCCGTGTGCTGGGGCGGATCTTTTTGACAAATCCATCGAGACAGTCACGAAGAAATTGTCCGATCATGAAAAGTCCTTTCAGTCCATTCTTAGGCCGAAGCCTAAGCCTCAACAGTCTCGACCCTCTCGTCCACCGTTGATTTATCAGCGGCGTTATCAACCGAGGCAAGCTCCGCCTGCGAGGCAACCGGCGAAGCGACAGCCTCCTCAGAAGGGTCAGCAAAAGTCTCAGTCGCCTGCTGTCCCTAAGGCCACTCAGCCTTTTTGACTGTTTCGTTGAGGACATAACCAACCTCGTTCTGCCTCCCCCTGTTTTTCCCATCGGAGGGCGCCTCCGTCATTTTTACCATCGCTGGGAGGCCATAACCTCCGACCTCTGGGTCCTTACTATCGTCAGGGAGGGATACTCTCTTCATTTCCATCGGGTCCCTCCAGACCACCCTCCAAGAGAGTATCCTTCCAACTTGACACAGGCCGCCCTTCTTCTTCAGGAAGCTCAGGCTTTGCTCCGGCTTCGTGCCGTGGAGCCAGTCCCGTCGGACCAACAGAACCAGGGGTTTTACTCCAGGTATTTCCTTGTTCCGAAGAAGACGGGCGACCTGCGACCCATTTTGGACCTCAGGGTCCTCAACAAATTCCTAGTCAAAGAGAGGTTTCGCATGCTGACCCTTGCTTCTCTCTACCCCCTCCTCGAGCAGAACGACTGGTTATGCTCTCTGGATCTCAAGGAGGCCTACACTCACATTCCCATTCATCCGGCCTCTCGCAAGTTCCTCAGATTTCGGGTGGGACATCTGCATCTGCAGTATCGAGTGCTTCCTTTCGGCCTGTCCTCGTCTCCCAGAGTATTTACGAAGTGTCTGGTAGTGGTGGCCGCTGCACTCCGGAACCAGGGTCTTCAGGTACCTCGACGACTGGCTGATCAAGGCTCCCTCAGCCTCAGGGGTCATCTCGGCGACCCTGTCCACGATTCTGTTCCTGCAGAGCTTGGGATTCGAGATCAACTTCCCCAAATCTCATCTACAGCCTACCCAGTCGCTCTCCTTCATCGGGGTGGTTCTGGATACCGTTCGCCTCAGAGCATTCCTTCCCCCTCAGCGCTTGGATGCTCTTCTTCATCTCTGCCAGTCTGTGTCTTCTCGCCAGTCCATCTCAGCGAGACACATGATGGTCCTCCTGGGCCACATGGCCTCTACAGTTCATGTGACGCCGTTCGCCAGACTCCATCTCAGAATTCCTCAGTGGACCCTGGCATCTCAATGGACTCAGGTGTCAGATCCATTGTCTCGACACATCCTCGTCACTCCTGCTCTTCGGCAGTCTCTACTTTGGTGGATGATCTCTTCGAATCTATCCAGAGGTTTGCTGTTTCACACTCCACCCCACCAGAAGGTTCTCACGACCGATTCCTCGACCTATGCCTGGGGGGCACATCTGGATGGTCTTCGCACTCAGGGATTCTGGACCAGTGCGGACCGACTCCATCAAATCAATCTTCTGGAGCTCAGAGCCATCTTCAATGCTCTTCAAGCGTTTCAGCATCTGCTTCACGACATGGTGGTCCTCATTCACACAGACAATCAGGTTGCCATGTATTATATCAACAAGCAGGGGGGCACGGGCTCGGCCTCCCTCTGCCAGGAAGCTCTCAAAGTCTGGGATTGGGCGGTTCGCCACAATGCCTTCCTCAAGGCTGTCTACATTCAGGGGAAGGACAATGTCTTGGCAGACAACTTGAGTCGTCTACTCCAGCCTCACGAATGGACTCTCCATTCCAACCCCCTTCATCAGATCTTTGCACAGTGGGGAACGCCTCAGATAGACCTCTTTGCGGCTCCCCACAACTTCAAACTGCCTCAATTTTGCTCCAGGATCTACACTCCTCATCGCCTCGAGGCGGATGCCTTTTTGCTGGATTGGGGGAATCGCTTTCTGTATGCGTTTCCTCCATTTCCTCTCATTCAAAAGACTGGTCAAGCTGAAGTCCGACCATGCCACCATGATTCTGATAGCTCCTTGGTGGCCCAGACAACCTTGGTTCTCCCTTGTACTTCAACTCAGCAGCAGGGAGCCGGTCCTTCTTCCAGTGTTTCCTTCTCTACTTACTCAACATCAAGGATCACTGCTTCATCCCAACCTGCAGTCTCTCCACCTGACAGCTTGGTTCCTCTCAACTTAACCCCTCACCAGTTTTCCCAGGCGGTGAGGGACGTCTTGGAGGCTTCCAGGAAGCCTGCTACTCGTCAATGCTACTCCCAAAAGTGGTCTAGATTTTCTTCGTGGTGTATTTCCAACTCTACAGAGCCTCGGCGAGCCTCTCTATCTTCTGTGTTGGACTATCTTCTACACCTCTCTCAGTCTGGTCTCAAGTCAACCTCTATACGGGTCCACCTGAGTGCGATTGCGGCTTTCCATCAGCCTCTGAAGGGGAAACCTCTCTCTGCGCATCTTGTGGTTTCCAGATTTATGAAAGGACTTTTTCATGTCAATCCTCCTCTCAAACCGCCTCCAGTGGTTTGGGATCTCAATGTTGTCCTTTCTCGACTTATGAAACCTCCTTTTGAGCCTCTCAACAAGGCTCCCCTCAAGTTTCTCACTTGGAAAGTGGTTTTCCTAGTGGCCCTTACTTCTGCTCGCAGGGTCAGTGAGCTTCAGGCCTTGGTGGCGGACCCACCTTTCACAGTATTCCATCATGACAAGGTGGTCCTCCGCACTCATCCTAAATTCCTGCCTAAAGTGGTTTCTGAATTTCATCTCAACCAATCCATTGTACTTCCAGTGTTTTTCCCAAAGCCTCATTCTCATCCTGGAGAATCAGCTCTTCACACTCTGGACTGTAAACGTGCTTTGGCTTTCTACCTGGATCGTACCAAACCACACAGAACTGCTCCTCAACTATTCGTCTCCTTTGATCCAAACAAGTTGGGACGCCCTGTCTCGAAGCGCACCATCTCCAACTGGTTGGCGGCTTGTATCTCTTTCTGCTATGCCCAGGCTGGATTACCCCTTTCCTGTAAGGTCACAGCCCATAGGGTCAGAGCGATGGCAGCCTCTGTAGCCTTCCTCCGATCGACACCGATTGAGGAGATTTGTAAGGCTGCCACTTGGTCCTCGGTTCATACATTCACCTCTCATTATTGTCTGAATACTTTCTCCAGAAGGGATGGACATTTTGGCCAAACAGTGTTACAAAATTTATTCTCCTAAGTTGCCAACTCTCCCACCATCCCATTGAGGTTAGCTTGGAGGTCACCCACTAGTGAGAATACCTGCCTGCTTGTCCTGGGATAAAGCAATGTTACTTACCGTAACAGTTGTTATCCAGGGACAGCAGGCAGCTATTCTCACGTCCCACCCACCTCCCCTGGGTTGGCTTCTCTGCTAGCTACCTGAACTGAGGAGACACGCCTGGACCATCGGGCGGGAAGGCACTGGCGCATGCGCGGTGTGGGCATCTCGAAACTTCTGAGTTTCTTCAAGCAAGACATGCTTGTGAGACGTCCGTATCGGGGCTCTGTCGGATGACATCACCCACTAGTGAGAATAGCTGCCTGCTGTCCCTGGATAACAACTGTTACGGTAAGTAACATTGCTTTATGGCAGTATAAAAGAATAAAGTTATTATTAGAACAACCTCACATCCCCGCTCAGAAATTCAAACTCCCTCCAATTCTTCCGCAAACACCTGAAAACTTGGCTCTTTTCAAAAATCTAACACCTCCTGCTCTCTGGGACCCTTGTCCCTCTCTTTCTTCTTGTTCCTTTCCTATAACCCTTCATTGGAGTTCCTTTCTATCCTAACTCTAAACCGTACCGAGCTCTACGCTTATGGAGATGGCGCGGTATACAAACCTAAGGTTTAGTTTAGTTTAGAACACTAGTGTTTAAGCCTGTTACATTAACGGGTGCTAGAATATATGTCTGTCTTTCTTTCTTTCTGTGTCTCTCCCTGCCCCTGTCTCTCTCTTCCTTTCTTTCTTTCTCCCTCCCGCTGTCTGTCCTTCTTTCTTTCTGGTTCTCTCTCTGGCACCCTGTCTTTCTTTCTGTCTCTCTCCCTGCTCGCTGTCTTTCTGTGTGTCTGTCTTTCGTTCTAATGCGCTGCCTGCCTGCCTGTCTTTCTGTCTCTCCATGGCCCTCTTCTGTCTCCCCTCCCCCAAAGCAAACCAAGATTGCTCCCAGGCCCCCTTTCCTTCTCCGTCCCCTCCACTTCCTTGTGCAGCAGCAGCATTCCCCCCCCACACACACTTCCCTGTGCAGCAGCAGCATATCCCACCCTTCCCTGTGCAGCAGCAGCATTTCCCAGCCTTCCCTGTGCAGAAGCAGCATTTCCCCCCCACACACACTTCCCTGTGCAGCAGCAGCATATCCCACCCTTCCCTGTGCAAAAGCAGCATTTCCCTCCCACACACACACTTCCCTGTGCAGCAGCGCATTTCCCGGCCTTCCCTGTGCAGAAGCAGCATTTCCCCCCCACACACACTTCCCTGTGCAGCAGCATTCCCACACACACACACACACTTCCCTGTGCAGCAGCAGCATTTCCAGGCCTTCCCTGTGCAGAAGCAGCATTACCCCCCACACACACACACACTTCCCTGTGTAGCAGCAGCATTTCCCACCCTTCCCTGTGCAGAAGCAGCATTTCCCCCCCACACACACACACTTCCCTGTGCAGCAGCAGCATTTCCCACCCTTCCCTGTGCAAAAGCAGCATTTCCCTCCCACACACACACTTCCCTGTGCAGCAGCGCATTTCCCGGCCTTCCCTGTGCAGAAGCAGCATTTCCCCCCCACACACACTTCCCTGTGCAGCAGCATTCCCCCCCACACACACACACTTCCCTGTGCAGCAGCAGCATTTCCCCCCCCCCACACACACTTCCCTGTGCAGTAGCAGCATTTCCCGGCCTTCCCTGTGCAGCAGCAGCAGCATTTCCCGGCCTTTCCTGTGCAGCAGCAGCATTTACCGGCCTTTCCTGTGCAGCAGCAGCATTTCCCGGCCTTTCCTGTGCAGCAGCAGCATTTCCCGGCCTTTCCTGTGCAGCAGCAGCATTTCCCGGCCTTCCCTGTGCAGCAGCAGCATTTCCCGCAGCCCCCTTCCCAGCCGCCGCGTTTAAATTCACAGAAAAGCGCTGCGCCTACTACCGCTGTCTTCGGCGTCTTCTATCCATTGCGGCCAACCCTTGCAGAAACAAGAAGTAGTCAGAGAGGGTGGGCCGCAGTGGACAGAAGACGGCGAGGCCAGTGGTGGTGCGGTGCAGCGCTTTTCTCTGAATTTAAACGCGAGTGAGCCAGCAAGAAGGAGGAGGCTTAAAAGTAGCTGGTTTTGGTGGTGAGTGAGGGCGGGAGGGGGGAGTCGCCGGCTGTGCTGTGTCTCTCCGTGTTCAAATTCAAAAATGGAATTCGGCACGGAGGGACACAGCACTTGTCAGGTACTCAAAGCCTCTTAAGTGTGCATGCGCGCTTAAGAGGATTATTATTATAGATAAGAAGTGCCATCTCCGGAACAGACCCTAGGTCCATCAAGTCCGGCAATCCGCCCACGCGGTGGCCCCACCAGGTGTACCCTGGCATAGTTTTAGTTCCCATATCGCTCTAAGCTTCTCGTAAAGAGAAGTGCATCTAGCTTACCCTTACCCATGTCACTTCATGCCACTCATAAGGAGATGTACATCTAACTTACCCTTAAATCCTAGAACGGTGGATTCCGCAATTACCTCTTCTGGGAGAGCATTCCAGGTGTCCACCACTCGTTGCGTGAAGCAGAACTTCCTGATATTTGTCCTGAACTTGTCCCCCCTTAGCTTCAGCCCATGTCCTCTTGTCCGTGCCACATTGGACATTGTAAATAATGTTTTTTCCTGCTCTATTTTGTCGATTCCTTTCAGTATTTTGAAAGTCTCGATCTTATGTTCTTATATCCCCTCGCAGTCTCCTTTTCTCAAGGGATCCCCAATCTCTTAAGTCTTTCCTTGTAATCCAGGTTCTCCATACCAGCTTTGTTGCTCGTCTCTGCACCCTCTCTAGCAGTTTTATATCCTTCTTTAGGTATGGAGACCAATCCTGGACGCAGTATTCCAAGTGCGGTCTGACCATTGCTCTATAAAGCGGCATTATAACTTTCTCCGATCTACTCATGATTCCCTTCTTTATCATGCCTAGCATTCTATTCGTGTTCTTCGCTGCCGCCGCACATTGCGCCTACAGCTTCAGTGTCCTATCAATTAATACTCCCAGGTCCTTTTCCTGTTCAGTTTTTCCCAGAGTTGCACCTGATATACTATACTTGTGTTCCTTATTTTTTCTGCCTAAGTGCATCACTTTGCATTTTTCCACTTTAAACTTCATCTACCATTTATCTGCCCAATTCTCCAATCAGCTCAAGTCACTCTGGAGTTCCTCACTGTCCTTCGGCAATTTTATGGCCCGGCATAGCTTTGTGTCATCTGCAAACTTGATGATCTCACTGGATGTTCCATCCTCTAGGTCATTGATGAAAATATTAAATAAGATGGGCCCAAGTACCGAGCCCTGGGGCACACCGCTAGTCACATTTTCCCAGTCCGAGAACTTCCCATTTATGCCCACTCTCTGCCTTCTGTTCTCCAGCCATTTGCCTATCCATCTTAGTATATCTCCTTCTATTCCATGGCCCTGCAGTTTCCTGAGGAGTCTTACATGTGGAACTTTGTCGAACGCCTTCTGAAAATCCAAGTATATAATATCCACCAGTGACAGATTAGAGAAACTGGGCCTCTTCTCCCTAGAACAGAGGAGATTGAGAGGGGACATGATCGAAACATTCAAGATACTGAAGGGGATAGACTTAGTAGATAAGGACAGGTTGTTCACCCTCTCCAAGGTAAGGAGAACAAGAGGACACTCTTTAAAGTTGAAAGGGGATAGATTCCGTACAAACATAAGGAAGTTCTTCTTCATCCACAGAGTGGTGGAAAACTGGAATGCTCTCCCGGAGGCTATCATAGGAGAAAACAATCTCCAGGGATTCAAGACAAAGTTAGGCAAGTTCCTACTGAACAAGGTCGTTCGCTGGTAAGGCTAGTCTCAGTTAGGGCCGCCGCGTGAGTGGACTGCTGGGCGCGATGGACCACTGGTCTGACCCAGCAGCGGCATCTCTTATGTTCTTATGTCAAACATGACTTCCCTTTCCTGAATCCATGTTGGCTGGCTTTCATCAGGTCGTGTGTGTCTAGGTGCCGGGTTATGCTATCCTTGATCAGCGCCTCAACCATCTTCCCAGGGACTGACGTGAGACTCACAGGTCTATAGTTGCCCGGTACTCCTCTTGATTGAGATGGATAACCTGGACATACAGATGGATAAACTGGGCATATTGGCCTCACTTGTGTATGCTTGACACTACAGACATTTTTAAGCTATATTTTCCCATAGCCTAAACCAGCTTTCCTTTCAGATGGAATAGCTTGTACCTTGCTGTCTGTGAACACATGTATCCTTTGAAATGCTAACCCAGCTGGCCTTTGCTGCAAAGTTCTTGTCTCCATTCCCTGCTGGGAGGATACTTCTCCAAGGTTCTGCTGAGCTTTTATCAGTGCTGTATGACTTCACATAGGCCAGGCACCCTGAAAAGCCATAAAACATTTATAACAAGCAACAATCCTTGCAGGATGACGGGGGCGTAGAGAAATGAGGGAGCTTAGTACCAAGACAGCACTTTTAACCAGATTGGACATTTGCTGCCTGTCTCTGAAGCAAGTTATGGGAACCAAGAACAGCTGGGGTGCTGAAAGGTCACCCTTGCCAACTTTCTGCATAAGACTATCTACAAGGTCACCATCCTGAAGATGCACAGCGTTGTAAAACCACAAATTAGCATCTGCAAGGTGATAAGGATCTCAGAGCTGGAGGAAGAAAGTTCACGAAGAATTCTATGTTTCTGCTCGGGCCCCCCTCCTGGGGGAGGAAGTGAGAGAGGCGTGGACTGGGAGAAGGAATAGTTAGGTATACATTTTTGTACCAATAGGGAAGTACATGACCAGAGTTCGGGGATGTGCTTTTTGTAACAAAGGAAGAATTTCTCTATATAACAATCCATGCATCACAGGTAGAGCCAGAGAGATTTATTTGCTTATGCCAGCGGATGTGCTAGCCCTCTTTTTGGCATATGGGTGTAAGTTCTACTCTCCATTGCATATTCTGAACAGACAATATATTTCTTCTGCTATACCTTTGCTGCTGTAATTTTGTAAGTCTTTATTCTAACAATAAAAATATTGTCTGTTTTGGAAAATACAATGCCGTCTCGTAGTCATTCCAATGAGGTAAACGAAGAAGCATTTACTTCATGATCCTTTTTTTAATATCGGCGTGACGTTCACTATCTTCCAGTCGTCTGGTATCTGCCCTGTTTTGATTGACAGGTTGGCAAGTTTTTGCAGTAGTTCTCCGATTTCCACTTTTAGCTCTTTCGAGACTCTCAGATGAATTCTGTCCGGTCCAGGAGATTTGTCGCTTTTGAGTTTGTCGATCTGGCGGTAGATCTGGTCCAAGTCCACTTTTACTGTGGTAAGGCTGTCCTCTGTTACTCCTTTGAACACTTTCACTGCTTCCAGAATTGTTGCAGTGTTTTCCTTTGTAAAGACAGACGCAAAGAAGGAATTTAGTCTGTCTGCGATTTGTTTGTCTTCCTTGATGTACCCTTTCCTTCCCTGGTCATCCAGCGGTCCCACTGCCTCTTTTGCGGGTTTTCTCCCTTTCATGTACCTGAAGAAGGGCTTGAAGTTTTTGGCTTCATAGAAACATAGAAATAGACGGCAGATAAGGGCCACGGCCCATCTAGTCTGCCCACCCCAATGACCCTCTCCTACCTTTCTCTGTGAATAGATCCCACGTGTCTATCCCATTTGGCCTTAAAATCAGGCACGCTGCTGGCCTCAATAACCTGAAGTGGAAGACTATTCCAGCGATCAACCACCCTTTCAGTGAAAAAGAATTTCCTGGTGTCCCCGTGCAGTTTCCCGCCCCTGATTTTCCACGGATGCCCCCTTGTTGCTGCGGTACCCTTGAAAAATAAGATATCTTCTTCCACCTCGATGCGGCCCGTGAGATACTTGAATGTCTCGATCATGTCACCCCTCTCTCTGCGTTCCTCGAGTGAGTACAGCTGCAACTTATCCAGCCGTTCCTCGTATGGGAGATCCTTGAGTCCCGAGACCATCCGGGTGGCCATTCTCTGGACCGACTCCAGTCTCAGCACATCCTTACGGTAATGCGGCCTCCAGAATTGCACACAGTATTCCAGTTGGGGCCTCACCACGGATCTATACAATGGCATAATGACTTCAGGCTTACGGCTGACGAAACTCCTGCTTATGCAACCTATGATTTGCCTTGCCTTGGATGAAGCTTGCTTCACTTGATTGGCAGTCTTCATGTTCTCACTGACGATCACCCCTAAGTCTCGTTCTGCTTCAGTTCTTGTTAGGATCTCGCCATTAAGGGTGTAAGTCTTGCATGGATTATGGCTGCCCAGGTGCATGACTTTGCATTTTTTGGCATTGAAGCTGAGTTGCCAGGACCTAGACCAGCGCTCCAGTAGGTCCTGTGCTATTTTCTCCTCTTACTCCTTTTTGGCATCCCTCACCGCCCTGTGACACTTCTTCTGATCACCCTTGTATTTGTTCCAAGTTTCAGTTGTTTTCGTGCGTTTCCATGCTTTGAAGGAGTCCTTCTTTTCTTTTATGGCTTCCTTCACCTCTTTAGTAAGCCATGCCGGCTCTCTTTTGCCTTTGGTTTTCTTTGCTTTGGACATCCACGGAATGTAGAGGCTTTGTGCTTCTGTGATAGTATTTTTCAGAAGGGACCATGCTTGTTCTACCGTTTTGACTTTGCTAATTCTTTTCTTGATCCGTTGTTTCACCATAGCTCTCATGCTATCATATCTTCCCCTTTTGAAGTTTAAAGTTATGGTTGAGGTTTTGGTACTTTTCCCCTTCCCGACATTGAGTTTGAAGTTGATCATGTTGTGATCGTTCGTCCCCAGCAGGACCATGACTTCTACTTCCTTTGCCGGCCCCGTAATGCCATTTAGGACCAAGTCCAAGGTGAGGTTTCCTCTTGTCGGCTCTCCCACCAATTGTTCCAGGAAGCAGTCCCCTAGCACTTCCAGGAACATTGCCTCCTTGCCACAATTTGAAATATCCAGGTTCCAGTCTATTCCTGGAAAATTGAAATCCCCCCAAGATAATGACATTACCTGTCTTACATTCGTGTTTTATTTTCTCTATCATTTCCAAGTCTGTTTCTTCCACTTGTCCTGGCGGTTGGTAGTAAAGGCCAATCTTTGTGTCAGCACCGTTGTGTCTGGGAATCTTTATCCAGAGGGATTCCAGCTTCTCTTTCTCTTCTATCATAGGCTCTCTCACAGATTCTATTTCTTCACGAACATATAGGGCAATACCTCCACCTTTCTGCCCCACTCTATCTCTTCTGTACAGTTTGTAACCCTGAAGTACTGTATCCCATTTGTTTTCGTCATTCCACTAGGTTTCTGTTATGCCAATGATTTCCAGTTCGTCGTTCTTTGCTATTGCTTCTAATTCTCCCATTTTGTTTCTCAAACTTCTAGCATTCGTATACATACATTTGAGTTCCCTTTGTGTTGCCTTCTTGGACTCTTTAAGCTTAGCAGTCTCCCCTGGTTCCTTCACAGTATCCTTTCATGCTCCTCTATTGTCTCTCTTATATGCTTTGTGGTCGTCCCCTCCTGTGTCTGAGTAGTTGTCTGTAGTTCCTTCTTTGGGACATCCTGTCGCCCGGACCATCGACTGGTGGTCGACTGTTGGCTTTCCCCTGTTCTTTAGTTTAAAGCCTTCTCGATGGCCTTCTTGATGTTGCCTGCCAATACTCTTGCTCCTTTCTCGTTGAGGTGCAGTCCGTCCTTCATGTAGAACTTTCTTCTTCCCCAGAACGTTGTCCAATTGCGCACAAAGTCAAAGCCTTCCTCTTCGCACCATCGTCTCATCCAGGCTTTGATCGCTTGAAGTTCCCCTTGCCTCCTTCCATCCGCTCTTGGTACCGGGAGGATCTCAGAGAAGGCCACCTTCCCTTCCCTGATCTTCAGTATTCTTCCAAGTAAGCGGAGCTGGCCCTTCATTTCTTCCCTGTCATACTTCCATCCGCTCACATCGTTGGTTCCCACGTGGATAAGCACAGCAGTGTCCTTTCCCCCTGCCTGTCTATGATCCTGGAGATCCTGTTGGCCACATCCTTCACTCTTGCCCTGGATCGGTAGCATGGAATGTTGCTACTCCTTGGGTTTTGGCCAGGTACTTGGTACCTGGATTGGCCACCCTGAGAACGGGCTACTGGATTTGATGGATCATTGTTCTGACCCAGTAAGGCTATTCTTATGTTCTTACTTTGTTGACCCATGCTAACTCATTTCCATTAAATATTAATTCATAGGGTCAGTAATTCTGGAGTTAATATTCAGCTAAACAAATAGAAAATGACATGTGTTCCCAAAAGGGAAAACAATCTGAACACCAAAGCAAAGTGGAATAGCAGATCCAGATAAAACACAATTTAATAGGACAATGTGAACAACATAAACAGTCACAATAAAGATATAGTCCATCAGTTAATATTCAGCTGGCCAAGGTTAGCTTTCCTTATATCACCAGCTAGAACAGACCCAGATAGTCAGTGACGATTATTATCTGGGCACCATCAATGAATACCCAGATTGTTATGTGGGTATAGCCAATATTCAGTGCTGTATCATTTGGACCAGTTAAACAGCAGTCCTGCTCGCCTGGTTAATTATGCAGGCATCAGCATTGAATATTGCTGGTGCCAGCATAAGGCTCCATCCAAACTGTTCCCACACATTCTCTGTGCAAACTGGGGAGTGCCACAGCAGTCAGAGGGGATATTCAGTGGTAGTGCCCAGATAAATGCTGCTGAAGAGCCCCTAATGACCCACCCTCTTAGCGTTATTTAAGTAGGCAAGAACCCTTTGTATTTTTAATCTAGCTTAATTTGTTTTGCGTAATACCTGTGTCATGCTCACTGGTCTGTAGATTCCCGGGTTACCCAAATAGCCCTTTTAAAAGGGCTGTTTCACCAAGGAAGATATGGGGGAGATACTAGTGCCAGAAATGGTACTCAGTGCTGATAAGTTGGAGAAACTGAAACAAATCTCTGATCTCTGTAACACTGGAAGATGTAATAGGTTAGCTTGACAAATTGAAGAGCAACAAATCACCTGGACCAGATGGTATACATCCCATAGTACTGACAGAACTGAAAAATTAACTTGCAGAGCTATTGCTGGTAGTTTGTCATTTATTTTTAAAAATCCAGCATAGTACCGGAAAACTGGAGGGTGACCAATGTAACACCAGTTTTTAAAAAGGGATCCAGAGGTGATCTGGGAAATTATAGACCGGTGAGTCTGAATTCTAGGCTGGGAAAAAAGGTAGAAACTATTATAAAGAACAAAATGACAGTACATATATGTAAACATGAATTAATGAAACAAAGCAAAATGGATTTAATACAGGGAAATCTTGAATCACCAATCTAGTACAATTTCTTCAAAGGGGTGAATAAAGGTGAGCTGATTGTTATTGTGAATCTGGATTTTCAAAAGGCTTTTGACAAAGTACTTTATGAAAAACTTCTGAGAAAATTATAAATTCATGGCACATGAGGTAATGCCCTATTATGGATTAAGAACTGGTTAAAATACTAAAAACGGAGAAGGGTAAATAGTGGGGTTCTCCAAGGGTCTGCTAGGAATGCTGCTTTTTACATTTTATCAATGATCTAGAGCTGGGAATAACTAGTGAGATAATTAAATTTTCTGAT
Source organism: Geotrypetes seraphini (assembly GCF_902459505.1). Classification (NCBI taxonomy): domain Eukaryota; kingdom Metazoa; phylum Chordata; class Amphibia; order Gymnophiona; family Dermophiidae; genus Geotrypetes; species Geotrypetes seraphini. The sequence continues at coordinate 5,702,425 of NC_047086.1, read as the reverse complement.
GACTCAAAGTTACTAAATTGCAAGAGGATCTTGGGAGATCGGGCCTCAAAACGGGAAAAAGGAACCCAAACTAAAGCTGAATGATGCAGGATTCCATATTAGGAGTCAAGGATAAGTTGCAGTGGCAACTAAGAAAGCAAACAGAATGATCAGGATCATAAGAAGAGTCTACTGGGTGTGACCAATGGTCCATCTAGCCCAGTCCTATTTCCAAAGTGGCTAAATCAGATCACAAGTACCTGGGAAAAAACCCAAATACCTAGATCCTTTTCCTGGGCGGTGACTCATAACACGGAAACTATAATTTGGGTTTCTCTTTCCCACATGCATGAGTCTGCATTTGCTCATATTAAACATCATCGGCCATTTTGATGCCCTGTCTCACAAGGTCCTCTTGCAATGTAACAACTTTGAACAACTTCGTGTCCTAAGAATGTAAGAGTTGCCTTACTCTGGGACAGACCGAAGGTCCCTCAAGCCTAGTCTCCAACAGTGGCAAACACAGGTCACAAGTACCTGGTAAGATCCCAAGGAGTAAAACAGATGTTATGCTGCTTATCCTAGGAGAAAGCAGTGGATTTCCCCAAACTATCTCAATAATGACTTTTGTATTATGAAATTATCCAAACCTTTTTAAAACCTTGCTAAGCTATCGGCTTTCATCATATTCTTCCTCTACGAAGTCCAGAGTTTAATTATATGTTGAGTGAAGAAATATTTTCTCTGGTTTGTTTTAAATCTACTACTTAAAAGCTTCATCACATGCCCCCTAGTCCTAGTAGTTTTGGAAAGAGTAAGCAAGTGATTCACATCTACTCTTTCCACTCCACTCAGTATTTTATAGACCTCTTATCATATCACCCTTGAGTTGTCTCTTCTCCAAGCTGAAGAGAACAAGCTACTTTAGCCTTTCCTCATAGGAAAGTCGTCCTGTCCCTTTTATCATATTCATTGCCCTTCTTTGTGTCTTTTCTATAGTAATTCTGCTATATCTTTTTTTAGATATGGCAACCAGAATTCTACACAGCATTTGAGGTACAGCCAGAGCCAGATTTTCCTATAGGCTAACTAGGCTTCAGCCTAGGGCCTCAAGATCAAGAGGGGCCTACATTCAAATTGTTAACAAAATTAAAATTACACTATTCTAAAAACAGTGAACACTAAAACACTGAACCGAAAATAAGGAGAGATTCTATGCTTCGGGATCGGAACTGGCTCCGGCCGCAACGGGGCGCCGACTCGGCTTCTCCCTTTCTTTTTCTCGCCCTGGGAGGAGGATCGGGGAGGGAAAGACGTCAGTCCGGAAAGAGTTGGGCAAAGCTCAGCTGCGCGGGGAGAGAGGCAAAACGTGGATCCATCAGGACAGGGCGGCCCAGATTGGCATCGGGGGGGGGGGGGGTTTCATTGGAAGGGGGATGGAATGTAGGCAGGCTGGCATCGGAGGGGGGGTGGGGGGGGTTAATGGAAGGTAGGCAGGCAGGATGGCATGGGGGTGTTCAATGGAAGGGGGATGGGAGGCAGGTGGGCATCGGAGGGGGGGTGAGGTGAGGAAGGACGCACTGGGGGCACTATGGACATAGGAAGGGGCAATGTTATGTGTTATGTTTGATTAGTTATTATTACAAGTACTATATATGGTGCTGAGAATAAATGTCCAAATAAGTGTTCTTGACTTTTTTAAATTTATTATCCGTGTCACATTTTTTATAAAGGTTAGTACCAATAACTTATAACATATTGATATATATCACAGTAATGATGTATTTTATTATCTCTCTTGTAATTTACAAACTTAAAAAATGGGAGGTGAAAGGGCCTCTTTTCATCTAAATCCGGCCCTGGGTACAGCCATATCAAAGAGCAATACAAGGGCATTATAAAATGTTCATATTTGTTTTCCATTCCTTTCTATTTGCTTTCTTAGCTGCAGCCACACATTGAGCTGAGGGTTTCAGTTTACTTGGGAACAGGATACTGGGCTTAGTGGACCTTCAGTCTGGCCCAGTATGACAAATCTTATGTTCTTATAATGACGCCTAGATTCTTTTCCTGGGCAACGACTTCTAACATGGAACCCTGTATCACATAGCTATAGTTTGGGTTCTTCTTTTTCACATGGAAAACAAACCTGATAATGTTCTAATGCCTCTGTATTGTTCAATTCTGGTCACCGCATCTCAAAAAAGATATAGTGGAATTAGAAAAGGTACAGAAGGGTGATGAAAATGATAAAAGGGATTGGACGACTTCCCTAGGGATCATCGAAACATATGGTGGTCCTGTAATATTTTCTCATACACATGAGCAGTACTACATAGGTTATAGTTAGAAATAGTACTAAGAATCGCCTTACTGGGTCAGACCAAAGGTCCATCAAGCCCACTAGCCCGTTCTCATGGTGGCCAATCCAGGTCCCTAGTACCTGGCCAAAACCCAGTGGGCACAGAGAAAATGCCTCAGAGTTAATGCCTTTGTATCTGCTGGTGAAAGTAGATATAGCCTTAAATAGATGAAGTTTTGATGTGTTTGTATCATGAATCAGGGTCTTATAAGTGATATAACTAGGCTACCTACAGGAAACACAAAAGCTTCTTTTTTAAAAAAAAGTTATTCTAAATATCATTAGATTGGATTTTTAGCGGATCTACAATAATGTAAGACATTCACTGAGGCCTTGTTTGTAAGGAGTTGAACAGCATTGCAGGCTTTATCCTGACTACGTATCTCAAGACGATATTGAATGCTTGAGTGTTTGGTACATTAGTGGTAGATGACTACTCCAAAGTGAATGCAAAATATGTTAATATCTGGAACGCGTTGCCAGAGGTTGTGGTATAAGCAGTTAATGTAGCTGGTTTCAAGAAAGGTTTGGACAAATTCCTGGAGGAAAAGTCCTTAGTCTGTTATTAAGACATGGGGGAAGCCACTGCTTGCCCTGTGTCGAAAGCATGGAATATTGCTAATCCTTGGGTTTTGGCCAGGTACTTGTGACCTGGATTGGCCACTGTGAGAATGGGCTACTGGGCTTGATGGACCATTGGCTATTCTTATGTTAATTTCTGTTATTTTCCACAATAAAGTGTAGATATTGCAGGTTCTTTTAATAAAATACTGCTAGATTTTTTGCATAAAATGTCTTTTTATCAATGTATCATTTCTGAGTGTGAAATAAGAAAAATGGAGCTTTAGGTAATCAGTGGCTTTGAGTGACTCCAGGATGGGCTCAACAAATTTTTTTTTTTTTAAATTTCTGATCAAGCCCAATCAAATTCATGTGCAAAACTTCAATTTGTGCAGTTTTTCCAACTTTAGGTTTTTCTGGACAACCCTACTGATCATGCAAATTTTAACATTGTGACACTGGTCTGTCCTTAGAAATCTGCTAGATCATTGAGAGCAACAGCTGAGGTTGTGGGTTCAAACCCTGCTCTGATCCCTGTGACCCTGGGCAAGTCTCTTAATCCTCCACCGCCCCAGATACATTAGACAGAAAGGGAAAAATGCTTTGAGTGTGGTTGTAAAGTCCCTTTCCCGTTCCTCTAGAATGATTCGTAGTAAAGCTCTCTCCTATGTGGGTCCATTTTTCTGGAATTCTCTGCCCAATTATCAGAGAGAGATTGGAGACTTTACATTTTTAGACCTATGGTTAAATCTAAACTCTTTTAATGTCCTTACGGGGCTCATTTTTGATTCAAAACGATAAGACGTTTTCCTGTTTTGAAAATGGTGGTGTTCACAACTGGATTTTTGGATGTTTTCTGCAAAATATCCAAACTTGGATTTAGAAGTTATATTGAAAATGCCCTCCTCCCCCCCCCCCCCCCCACACACACTTGTTTCTGGTTATTTCAATCAACTGTTCAGTGTTTTTTAAATTTTATTTTATGTTTTAACAGTTTTTATAAACTTTTTCATTACTTTTGTTCTGTCTAGAATTTTAGTTTTCTGCTGGGTGGAATTATTTATTTCAGAAATGATCATTTAACTCCCCTTCCCCCCCTTTACTATGCTGTGGTTGAGGTTTCTACCGTGACCCAGAGCGCTAAATGCTCCCAACGCTCATAGGAATTCCGTGCTCTGGTAGAAACCTCAACCACAGCTTAGTAAAAGGAGGGGGGGGTCTAAGCTTAGATTTGATGGGCAGGAATCAAAAGAAGTAAATGTTTGGCTTAAGTTACATAGTGGTCCTTTTATTAAGCCTCCGCATGCCCTTATGTGGGTCTTTTCCACATGTTGAGGCCACTTTTACCTTGGTTGTAAAAATTGGGTTTTTTTTCTGCATTAATGGCCATGGGCTAATGTTGCCGTTAGCACACAGCTATTTTTTAAAATTACCACGTGAGCACTTAGCACCCATTTTGTAGCTGGTAAGGGTTCACATGGTACCTGTGTATACACTTCTCCCTCGGTATTTGCGGGGGATAGGGGCAGAGCCGGACCGCGAAGTGTGAAAAATCGCGAATAACTTCTCGTCCTGCTCTGACCCACCTCGTCTCCCTCCCGCCTTCCCCCCAGCATCCCAGTCTTACCTGGTGGTCTAGCGGGCTTTCAGAGCAGGAGCAAATTTCCTACGCTTCTGCCCCGTGCAGATCGCCAATAGGAAATGACTGCCGTGAGTTCCCATAGTCTCTCGAGACTACGATGGGAGCTCACGGCAGCCATTTCCTATTGGCGATCTACATGGGGCAGGAGCGTAGGAAGATCACTCCTGCCCCGAAAGCCCGCTAGATCACCAGGTAAGGAGTAAAACTATGCTTTTCCCCCCCAAAAAAAAATCACAGATAATCGAAACCGCGAACCCCAAAACCACAAATAGGGAGGGGGAAGTGTATTATCCTTCTCCTCAAGTCCCTTCATTGGCTCCTTGGCAGATTCCACACACAGTGGACCTAAAAGTGAATTCACTCTGCAGCTCCTCAGTATCTCTCCCTGTACTCTTCCCCTGGAACTCGTAAGTCTCTCTTCTCTACTGCCAACTCCCGACTCATCCCTTGTTTTGCTATATCGTATGTCTGCGACAAACTGCCTGTCTCGATATGTTAGGCTCTTCACATCCATGCTATAAGCTGACTCTTTTGAAGCTGCTAACTCCAACCTACTGTTTCTCATTCCCTTTATAGTTCCCTACCTGAGCAGTGGGTATAGATTCATCTTTTTTGTCCTGTTTGCCTCATAATTATAAGCTCTTTAGTAATAACCAGTTAACTGCTAACTGATCAACTTAAGAATTCCTACTCTCGGCCATGACATGCCTGCTCAAAACTTTTGAAAAATTATTTAACCCGTGGTTAGCATGCAGAGAGCTTTCCACAGGACGCCTGGGACTCCATATGAGTTGCTGTATTATGTATGCAGAAGCACCTAGCACAGGTTAATAAAAGGATGATCCCTTAGTGTGGTTATACGGAAAAGCAAAAGTGATGGTGAAAACCAAAAAAGGAAAGAAAGAAACCCTGACGTAGACTAATGAAGTTCTAACCAAAAGGTAAGTAGATGCTCTTTTATTTAGAAAAAACCACAGCAACAGCTGAGAGGACCCAACCTGGGCTGCCTGCCTCAGGGGTCACAAAGATATCAACAAATGCAATGATGAAATCCAAATGCATGCCTGGCAACAAATGGTGACCAACGTCGAAAGTTACGTTTGTTGCCAGACGAGCATTGGGATTTTGCATGATATCTTTGGGGGTTTTCACCATTGCATTTCTGAATATGTTTCTGATCCCTGAGGCAGGTGGTCTGTGCTGCAAAAACAGCAGAAATTGCAGCAGTAAGCTCTTTGGGGTGTGAATCATGGTGATGCAGTAGACAATGGGATAGACTGGGTAGTTCCCAGGATCATTACATGCATGTATATTATATCCTGTATTTATTTGGGGCCTGGCAACTTCGTCCCATTCTTCTGTTGTTGCAATTCAGTTGGAAGCAGACCCAGTTAGCCTATGACACTCCTACCTGGCGTGTTTTCTTCTATTTTATATCAGACTTCAACTCACTTTAGCACCATCGTTGTGGTGATGGTCCTCAGGAAGGGATGTAGCATGTATAAGCCTTAGTGTCAGTGGTAAGGTACATGTGTGTGCTTCACCCATGATCTGCCACTAGGAGGCACCATTGCACAATGACTGGGATCTGCTTGCTTCCAGGGATTCCCAATCAAAAGTGGCTGGGAAAGAGGGGACCTGAGCTGGGAATTCAGCCTAAATCCCTTCCCTCTGCCATTGATTGTAAGCTCTTCAATTGTTTACCAGGTGTTAAATTATTCATTTTCTGCCAGCTGATGTATCTGGGTTCACCCCACATAATGCTAGAAGTGAAATATAATGATACCACATAGCCGATTGTCTTAATCACATTATCTGGCGATTCATGTGGATGATTAGACCCCAGAGCAATGTTTTGCTATAACAGTTTATAAAAGGATCACAGATAAGGATGAAAAGTTTTCAAATAAATCAAAGAGATAGACACTGGAAATTGGGACTCCTTCCTGCAGATCAGATGCAGCCATTCCTCAGAGACGCTCCCTTCGTGGTCCAGTAGAGTAGCAGGCAGTTGTTCCCAGTCTGAGTAATGGTTGTGGGATTAACCTAGGCCTCTGCCCTTACTCAGGGCTACAGCCTGTATCCTGCTCCAGTTGAGTTGATGGAAGGGATACTGACACTGAAGCTCAGACAGGGGCCTCCAGTTTTTCTAATGCCACATCACTGAACACCGTCTCCTCCTTCTGTGTTCTCCTGTCCCTCTTTTCTCCCAGTGCCGCCGCTTCCTCCATGGTACTGGGCAGTGCCTTTCCCAGAGTCTCCGGGAGCATCAGCGTCAACACCCCAGTAAGAAGGGCCATGAAGCCTACCAGCAGCTGTAAGACAGCAAATTATACACATATTATATGACTGATGAGGCGAAGCCTGTGCGACGGCTCATCACTCTTCTTCATGCACATATCCAAGTACACCCTTTCCTTTACACCCAATCCCCAATTTCATGTTTACCCCCTCATTAAAATCCCTGCTCTCCCCTCCTCACTTGGCCCAAAATTCTTGCTCTGCCCTCAAAGTTCTCATTCCCTCTCTCAATGCTCTAGTCCCTGTTGCTTACCCATCCTTACCCCTAGAACCAAATTGAATCCCCACTCTTTCCTTCCTCTCAGTTCCTCTGTTTGTGTATTCCCCCTCAATCCCATAATCTCCAAATCACCATTGGCCTCTCTTGCTCTCTCCTTTCCCTTCTAGTCTCAAACACAGCCTCCTGTTCTACCCTCAATCTCAGAGTCTCTAAACATTCCCCAGACACCTTTCCCCTCAACCCATCTCCCAGGTTCTTCTATTTCTCCTAATCCAAGTTCCCAATCCCTGTTTATCCCACTGCTATGTGCCTTCTGACTCCTCAATTCCCCCCACCTCTGTCCCTCCCTTTCTCCTTCACCTACCAAAAGCCTGTTGCTGTTCCTTCCTTCCCTCTGTCTGAAATCTGCCACAGGTCCACCTTGTACCTGAACGGCGCATATCCTTAGAATTCATATTGCAGGCACTTATGCTGATCTCGTTTATCAAAGATGTGCCTGCTATAAATGCTCTGTATGCCTGAGTGCAGGCAGCATGTGAGACAGAATAAAAGCAGCAGTGGGAAGGACTCCCATGGGCCTGAGGTTAAAGTGCTCCTTAAAGGGAGCTGTGCATTTCATCGGGAGGGCCAGGCTTTTCCAGGCAGGTGGGTGGGGAAGCTGTCTGGCCAGCCCAACTCATGGTACAGAGAAAGGCGATCTGTGAGGCAAGCCCGAGGCTGATTTACCAGCCCTAATGAACTGGATTCCTCAAGGTCACAAGGATTTGAACTCTTGAGTTCCCCAGTTCCTGCCCTCTGCTGCAACCATTGGGCAACTTCTGATCTCTGCTTAAGGGCCTATTGAACCCCACACTTCCTCTACATTCTGCAGTACTACATTATTGAGCTAAAGATACAGACCAGACCATCTATTGAATGCGTACACCTTCAGCGCTATAGAGATAAGTAATAGCAGTAGCTCCCCTGGCTGAACTAGTAGGAAATTATGGCTCCACACCGTCACAGACCCTAAAAATAGCTGACTACAAGCTCAGGTTACTAAGCTTTCCTGTGCCTTGCCAAGATGTTACTTTACACACACCGATTTGGGGGCTGAGGCGAGGGGGAGTGATCAGAAACACTATAGTATACCCCAGGGGGTGAGAGTTGACATCAGAAATTGTGCAGAGGGCTCTAGAAGTAACTAGTCAATGTAATGAGTTGCCCTAACTAATCCTAGGAAGTGCCTTTTGCTCTCCTAAGCGATCACAGTAAAGTGATCCGGTTTTAATTTTAGAGCTGAAATTACTTTAGCAGCTATTTTTGACTGACTTTCCTCCACTCTTCTGCAGACAGATCAGGGACTCTGGAAGATCCTTTTCTGTTGAGTAATGACCTTACGCATGATCTGGGTGAGAGTCAAATGGGTGGGTCCTTTCTGTGTTCAAATCCAGTGTCTCACAGAATCATGTACAGAGAAGTCCATTGGTCTGTCTCTGAGCAGAATCGGAGCTATGTCCACCCCTGACACTGGTTAGTTCATACAAAGATGTTTTCTGTTGACCCATAATCAGTAAAAGGTTGTTAAAGAGCTGGCTGGCACATTTTCAAAGCACAGGTATGTTCTGTATTTGTCATTCATTACCTGTGGCATGAAGACCCAGACATCAGTCAAGTAAACACAGAAAGGGGCCACCACGCTTCCAATACGACACATCATGCTTCCGCTTCCAACAGCAAGAGACCTGAAATATCACCCATAACAATGAATTAGCCCAGAGCTATAGCCCCAAGAAAGCCCATTTCTATGCTCCTAAATACATGCAGAGTCTTCTCACGCCATTATTATTCTAGACCACTGGCATACCTAGCATATTTGACACCTGGGGCTGATCATTTTTAACACTCCCCTCCTCTATATTAAAAAAATTATTTTTAGTAATAATTCACAAGTCCCATAACAAGAGTGCACCTAGGAAAAGGTAGCATTTTAAACACCGTAGTGAGCACTAGAACATCAATACACCCACTGTAAAACTCAACAGTCAATGCTAATAGAGAACTTAGGAAAGTTCTGGTGGCTCCTTTTCAATGCTTCTTTAGAGTCGGGAGTGGTACCAGAGGTCTGGAGAAGGGTGGATGTGTATCCACCCTTCTCCAGACCTCTGGTACCACTCCCGACTCTAAAGAAGCATTGAAAAGGAGCCACCAGAACTTTCCTAAGTTCCTTCAGCACCCTTGGATGTACACCATCTGACCCCTTCGCTTTGTCGACCTCACGAACATCGATCAAAGTCTACCACTACTCCATCCTTATTCGTGTTTGTCTTCTGTAGTCCCACTCCTGGTGCTTCAGCCGTGAACACAGAACAGAAATTTTTTCAAGTTTATTAGGTTTTTATATACCGCCTATCAGGGTTATCTAAGCGGTTTTTACAATCAGGTACTCAAGCATTTTCCCTCTCTGTCCCGGTGGGCTCACAATCTATCTAACGTACCTGGGGCTATGGAGGATTAAGTGACTTGCCCAGGGTCACAAGGAGCAGCGCAGGGTTTGAACCCGCAACCCCAGGGTGCTGAGGCTGTAGATCCAACCACTGCGCCACACACTCCTCCTTATTTGTTAAGCAATTGTGCCTTTTCTTTATCAGCCTTTACATCAGGGATGTCAAAGTCCCTCCTCAAGGGCCGCAATCCAGTCGGGGTTTCAGGATTTCCCCATTGAATATGCATGAGATCTATTTGAATACACTGCTTTCATTGTATGCTAATAGATCTCATGCATATTCATTGAGGAAATCTTGAAACCCCGACTGGATTGCGGCCCTCGAGGAGGGACTTTGACACCCCTACTCTACATGTTCCTCCCCTTCATTTTTGAGTCTCAAAACTTTTTTGTTTTATGCTTCCTACGAACATCTGTAGAAGTTATTTAGCACTTCTGGTTATAGTTGAGGATTTCATACCAAAGAAAACCCTTTGAATAATTGGGACAATAGAATCATAAGATACAAACACATAAAACCTATAAGCAAAGGATTTTCCTGGGAGGTGATGGACTATTTTGTAAAGGTGATGCTCAAATTGTGCATACAGCAGAGTCACAGGATGATGCAAGCCAAAAAGTCTCTTACCGTACAATAGTTGGGTAGAGCTCTGCTGTGTACAGGTATATGAGACCGAATGCCACCCCAATGGAAAACTTTCCCATCATGCTAGCAGCAATGTGAAGAGCACCGAAGTCCTGAAGAAAGAGGAGGACAGGAGCATTACTGTATGGTATCAGCTTCCCTCCTCACAACCTATGAGTGAAGGAGCAGATATTAATGATCTGGCTAAGTTCACCAAAATAAGCACCCTGGTATGAAGGATTTATATCTACTGGCAGAGAACAGAGCTGATATTTCTTAACTTATCCAACTCTTAGGAAATTTGCCCTTTCCAATAACTGATGGTTTTCCATTAATGTTACCTCCAGTCACTACTGGTTCCAGTGACAACCCCACCCCATAAGACAATAAGCATTGCCATACTGAAGACCCATAAAGCCCAGTTTCTGTTTCCAACAGTGACCAATCCAGGCCCAAACACCTGGTAGGATCCCAAGTAAATCAAATTTTATGCTGCTCATCCTAGAAATAAGTGGTAAATTTTCAAAAATCCATCTTAATAATGGCTTACGGACTTTTAGGAAATTATCCAAACTTTTTTAAAACCTTGCTAAGCCAACTGCTTTTACCACATTCTCTGGCAACAAATTCCAGAGTTTAATTACATATTGAAGAAATATTTTCTCTGAGGAGGAACTGAAAGAAATCTTGGTGAATCTGGAAGATGTACTAAGCCAAATCGACAAATTAAAAAGTGATAAATCATCTGGACTGGATGGTATACACATGAACTCAAACATGAAATTGCTGACCTGCTGTTAGTGATCTGTTGCCAAATTTGTCTTTAGTACTTGAAAATTGGAGGATGGCCAATGTTACGCCGATTTTTAAAAAGGGTTCCAGGGGAGATTACAGGGGATCCAGAAAATTACAGACCGGTAAGCCTGACTTCAGTGCCGGGCAAAATAGTGGAAACAATAATAAAATTGTGGAACACGTAGACAATCCTGATTTAATGAGACAGAGTCAGCATGGGTTCAGCCGAGGAAGATCTTGCCTCACAAATTTTCTTGACTTCTTTGAAGGTGTGAATAAACTTGTGGATAAAGGTGAGCCGGTTGATGTAGTGTATCTAGATTTTCAGAAAGCTTTTAAGAACATAAGAATTGCTGCTGCTGAGTCAGACCAATGGTTCATCGTGCCCAGCAGTCCGCTCACGCGGCGGCCCTCTGGTCAAAGACCAGCGCCCAAACTGAGACTAGCCCTACCTGCGTACGTTCTGGTTCAGCAGGAACTTATCTAACTTTGCCTTGAATTCCTGAAGAGTATTTTCCCCTAGGACAGACTCTGGAAGAGCGTTCCAGTTTTCTACCACTCTCTGGGTGAAGAACTCCTATTTGTTTTTAAAAGACAAAGGACATAAGAAGATTTGAAGCAATCCAGAGGAGGGCGATGAAAATAATAGGAGGTTTGTGCCAGAAGACGTATGAGGGGAGACTGGAAGCTCTGAATATGTATAACTTAGAGGAAAGGAGGGACAGGGGAGATTTGATTCAGATGTTCAAATACTTGAAAGGTATTAACGTAGAACAAAACCTATTCCAGAGAAAGGAAAATGGTAAAACCAGAGGACATAATTTGAAGTTGAGAGGTGGTAAAGAGCAATGTTAGGAAATTCTACTTTAAGGAGAGGGTGGTGGAGATGAAAATGGTGACGGAGTTAAAAAAAGCGTGGGATGAACACAGAGGACCTAGAATCAGAAAATAATAGTAAATATTGAAGAGCTCAGGCCAGTACTGGGCAGACTTCCACGGTCTGTGTTTGTATATGGCCGTTTGGTGGAGGATGGGCTGGGGAGGGCTTCAGTGGCTGGGAGGATGTAGATGGATTGGAGTAAGCTTTGACAGAGACTTCAGTAGATGGAACCTAAGCACAGTTCCGGGCAGTGCTTTGGATTCTTGCCCAGAAATATCTAAGAAGAAGAAAAAAAAACCCCAACAAATTTTTAGATTGAATCAGGTTGGGCAGACTGGATGGACCATTCAGGTCTTTATCTGCCGTCATCTCCTACGTTACTATGTATAAAATACTTTTGATGCACAGCATGAAAAATGAGAAATTTGTTTTGGTCACTAAATATAGAAATGACAATTGTTGAGGCATTCTTGATGCAGGTTCACAAAGTAGAGACATGTGCATGCAGCTACAGTTTCAACGACATGCGTACAACTCTTGCAGAAGTAGATTTAGACAGTTGGTTTAGACTTTAGAATTTGGAGGTGTCTTTATGGGCAGGAGTTAGGTAAAAAGGCGTTAACTGTATACAGCAGTGGTTCCCAACCCTGTCCTGGAGGAACACCAGGCCAATTGGGTTTTCAGGCTAGCCCTAATGAAAATGCATGAAGCAAATTTGCATGCCTATCACTTCCATCATATGCAAATCTCTCTCATGCATATTCATTAGGGCTAGCCTGAAAACCCGATTGGCCTGGTGTTCCTCCAGGACAGGGTTGGGAATCACTGGTATACAGTATATAAGAGAGAATTGGTAACTGTGGCTCTACCTTTGGCATAGTAGTAACCTGCAAGATGGCGCTGGGAGTTGTAGCTCCATGTCCCCTCTAAACTCAATGGAAGCCTGTAAGAGGGAACTGGGATTTATAGCTTCGCCCCTTGGCACAATATGAGCCTGTAAGAGGAAGCTGAGAGTTGTCACTTGGACTATAGAGGGATTTGGTAGCCTTTTTGCAATTTACAAGACCTCTCGGTGCTCATTCAGTTTCAATTCCAGGTGTAAGCCAGGTCACTTAAAGAAAATAGTGATATTCTGAGCTATGAATGAGCGTCCTGCAGGAGTTCAGACCTCAAGTGCCCTAAACAGGTTTTCAGGATATTCATAATGAATTTGCATATTCATTAGGGAGTCCTGAAAACAAGGCCTGGACTCCTGTATCCCTGTCCTATGGTCAAGGGAACAAAAGAACAATCCTGATTTCATATCTTACCTAATTAGAGATCTACTGACCTGGGGAATGACCATAATTAAGCCACAGATCACGGCACTTAGGAGGAGGAAGGGAGCCAGTGTGTTTCTTCGGCCCAGTCTGTCCATCCCCAGGCAGGCTACGATGTACGACGGCAGCTCCACGGCACCTGTAGTTCATGACATGAAATGCTTGTATTAGTACTGCTTGGTGGCGCTGCAGGACACAGTTTGGTGACCAGTGGATCCCACTACCATGCGCACTCTCTCTCTGCCTTCTTGCTCATCTTCAAGGTGTCAGCACTGGGCTAGACCACGACCTCTATGTTCCTTCTTGTTTTGTTCCCCTTTGAGTGACTTCTATTGTCTCTTTTTCCCGCTTACTGTCACCTCTTTTAAATCTCCTTATAATTCAGCCCTCTATTCTCAGATCAGTGGAGTTTTGAGGGTAGGAGGCACCTGGGGCAGTGGTGCCCCCCTGCTCGCCACCCCCCATGCCACACTCACGCCCTCCCTTCCCACCCCCGTACCTCTATAAAAAAAGGTTTGGACAAGTTCCTAGAGGGAAAGTCCATAGACTGTTAGTGAGCCTAGACTACTGCAACCTGCTTCTCACTGGCCTTCTGCTAAACCATCTCTCTCCTCTTCAATCTGTTCAGAAATCTGCTGCATGCCTCATATTCCATCAATGTCACTATGCCCACATTACCCCTCTCCTCAAGTCACTTCATTGGCTCCATATCCGTTTCTGCATACAGTTCAAACTTCTCTTACTGATCTACAAGTGTATTCACTCTGCAGCTTCTCAGTATCTCTCCTCTCATTTCTCCCTACTCTCCTTCCCCCCTTCTCATTGGGTAAGTTTCTCTTATCTGTACCCTTCTCCTCTACAACTAACTCCAGACTCTGTCCCTTCTACTTTGCTGTACCGTCAAGGCTGGATTATTGTAACTCAATGTAGTTGGGTCTTTCAAAGGTCAGTCTGCAGAGACTTCAATTAATACAGAACACTGCACATGTAACCCCTCTGCTCAAGGAATTACATTGGCTGCCAGAGTATCTCAGAATTCAATTCAAGTGCATTTGTATTGCATTTAAGATCCTATTTGGCATTTTTGCTACTTTGATTCCTTTAGACCGGAATGTTCATAGATCTCATCTTGCCAGAAGTTCTCAAAAATTAAAACTTACATTGCCCTCTCTCAGTGGTAAAAACAGAACCTTTAAGAAATTTAGTCATTCTTTTGCTTTTAAATTAACTGAATTCTGGAATGCTTTACCGCTTACATTAATAAGTTTAGGTTCTTTTGTTTTTTTTCTGGAAAGCTCTGAAAACCTTTTTGGAAACTAACTATTCTAGTCTACTTTTCCTTGTCAAGTTTATGTATTACATTGCTGTTAACCGAGTCAAGCTCCTTTTGGTTGATGACCTGGTCTACAAAAGTAAGTTTTAGTTAGTTAGCGAACAAACTGTCTGACTCGATATGTCAGGCTCTGTCTCTGGCAGTATTCAATTCCAAACTCCAACCCACCTTCTAGGCCTCAATATCCCTCTTACCATGCCCTCTCCTGAGCACTGTATAGAGATGCATCTTCTTGCCCAGTTTGTCTGTCTTGACTAGATTGTAAGTTCTTTTGAGCAGGGACTATCTCGGCTATGTTTTGATGTACAGAGCTGCGTATGTCTAGTAGTGCTATAGAAATAAGTAGAAGTAATAGAAACAACAGGCTGTCACAGTCTTTTGGATGTGCATAGAAAATGAGAGGTCGGAATCGAAGACAACTGCGAGGTTACGAGTAGAGGAGACAGGAACAGAAGAATTGCCCTACTGGGACAGACCAATGGTCCATCAAGCCCAGTTTCCTGTTTCCAACAGTGGCCAACCCAGGTCCCAAGTACCTAGCTAGATCCCAAGTAGCAAAACAATATTATTGACAGGGAGGGAGAGGGGCGGAGGGTTTAGGAGAAAAGATCAGCAGCTCAGTCTTAGTTATGTTTAGTTCTAGGTGACAATCCAGGTAGCAATGTCAGACAAACAAGAGGAGACTTTTTCTTGGAGTTTTGGTGAACTCTCAAGTGTAGAGAGGTAGATTTGGGAATCATCAGCATATAGGTGATACTGGAAGCCATGGGAGGAAATCTGGGGACTGAGATGTAGAGAGAAAAGAGACAGAACCCTGGGGTGGGATGGCAGCAGAGGAGGATCCACCAATGCATATGCTAAAGGTACGATGGGAGAAGTAGGAGGTAAACTATGAGAGGACAGATTCGTGGAACTAAGCGAAGGCAGTGAATCAAGGAGTAGGTAGTGATTAACAGTATCAAAAGCAGCAGACAGGTCAAGAAGGATGAGGATTGAATAAAGACCCTTGAATATGGCCAGGAACAGGTTACTGCAGACTCTGTGGAGTGTAGGAGGCAAAAGCCAGGTTGTAGAGGATCAAGGGTTGGTCAAGATGAAGTCAAGGCAGCGGCAGAGGACAGCATGTTTGAGTAGGAAAGGGTGGTGAATGCTTGGATCGACTTTCCAGTGGAAGTGGTGGAGACAGGACCTGAATTCAAGAAAGCTTTGGATAAGTGCGTTGAATCTCTAAGGGAGAGGAAGGGATAGTAGGTGGACTGTATGGTTGGATCTGCTTCTGGTTTTCTCTGTTTATTTCAACCACCAAGAATTTTATGGTTGATGGTATAGAAATATTTTAAATAAGATAAATAAATGCATTTTAAATAAATAATTGCTGGCGTGATTGGTATAGAAGTGTCTTTCTTAAATTCCAAGAGTGTGTCCCTAAAGCCCATGGAACAATTCCCCCTCCCCCCACTAAGGAGACCCTACTCATGGGTTGCTGGGTTGTGTGATAGCTCAGGAGCTCTGAACTGTGCCCCCTTTTCCAGCCTTGGTGAGAAAGGAGAGATGGATGTGGTTTTGAACTCTCCTGTGCTAAAAATAGAGGGCTCAATCTTCAAAGCACTTTAAGTGGGCAGGAGAGGCTTCTGCCTACTTAAATGGTGCTTAACCAGGCAGCACTCTGAATATTGGCAGGAATCAGTCAGTCTGAAAGCAGGCATGAGGTGTAGAGTTCTACAGATGCTGGCAATATTCAGTGCCAGGGCACAAAAAGCAGTCCTAACTATGCCCTCTTACCTTGGAAAAGAACTAATAAACCAGAAACCATCACAAGCACTTGGCAGAACCTTGTGATTCCACATTACCTTTCTCCACATCTGTCTCACTAACAGTCCATGGACTTTCCCTCTAGGAGCTTGTCCAAACCTTTTTTAAACACAGATACCACATGCTCTGGTCAAATATTAAACGCCAGTGCCAGTGGACATGCCAGCATTAAAAAGAACCCAAATAAACCCAAAAACTGCTGACTGCCGCTAGCTGAAGATTGACTGGAGAAATTTTTGTTGGACCTCTAAATGTTTTCACACCTTTTGAATACTCCAGTCAAGTAATATTTTAAAAACCCCACCATGTGTGACAAGTGGACAGAAGATTTGCAAGCTAAAACCAGGATTGACCCAATTGTCTTTCCTGTCTTGGTTACTGTAGTCCAGAGAGTCAAACTCCTGTCCTCAAGGATCACTCACTGATCTGAATCATAGGATAGCCAAAGCAAAGCATCATGTCGCTGCTCTAGAGGAGTAAAGACATCATAACTACAGTCAAATCTTTTTTTAAGAGGGGAACTTACCAGACAGAAACAGATTTAAATATTCATTGCCTCCTAGATTGACAGAGCTTAGAGAGAAAACGTAGTAACCAAGGCTACCGGTGAACCAAACTAGCCAAAGAGAGAAGGTCCTTCGTGCCATGCTGCAGGTGCGGAACAGGTCCAGGATATTGTGATTTTTTACTGAGGGTGTATTCTTTTCTCTCATTTCACTGACTGGCCCATCCTGGTGAGCTGGACATAGCTCTGAAAGCTTACAAGGAGTGTTAATATTGTTCCATTTTTCCATCACATTAATTAATTTTTCAACTTCCTCATGCCTTCCCTGTGAGAGGAGCCAGAAAGGCGTCTCTGGGAGAAGCCAGCAAAATATAATGAAGGGCAGTGTTGTTATAGACAGGCAGACCTGATAGATCCACCAGGTGCGTACCAAGTACCCCACAAGGGCCACAATCATGACTCCGACGGCGAATGCAGCGTGGACATGCATGGAGGCCCAGGTCCGAGCCTTAATGCCCACGTACTCTGTCACATAGACAAAAACAACCACCAGGTAACCACTGGAGACCTGAAACAAAAACAAAAGAGATTAAGATAACTTTCTTGGAACCAGTACTGCGGCCACTTGGGACACCTTTTCAGTCAGCTGCCACAGATTAGAGAGGTGACACAGGATTTAGGTTGAATATAGAAGAAATATATTAAGGAAAACAATAAAAAAAAACTTAGCATACACACATAATCTTAGAAGAACCTCAACAGGGGCCAGGATTGCTCTAGAGCAGGGGTAGGAAATTCTGGTCCTCGAGAGCCACAGGCAGGTCAGGTTTTCAGGATATCCACAATAAATATGCATCTCAAGGAGGCAGTGCATGCAAATCCATCTGATAGACATTCATTGTGGATATCCTCAAAACCTGACCTGCCTGTGGCTCTCGAGGACCGGAATTGCCTACCCCTGCTCTAGAGAAAGGGAGCTTTAATACAATTGAAAGAATTGTAGAAACCTCCAGAAGCTTTACCGTAGTATTGTATGTTGACTTTTGCATTCCTCTCCCCCCCCCCCCCCCCCCCACAGCTTCATGATCACCTTTCAGTAATTGACAGATGCAAGAAGAGACATCCTTTAAGGCAGGGATCTCAAAATCCCTCCTTGAGGGCCGCAATCCAGTCGGGTTTTCAAGGTTTCCCTAGTGAATATGCATTGAAAGCAATGCATGCACATAGATCTCATGCATATTCATTGGGGAAATCCTGAAACCCCAACTGGATTGCGGCCCTCAAGGAGGGACTTTGAGACCCCTGCTTTAAGGGATTGGATTGATTGTTTTGGATTCATCGCTATGGACAATAGTATTAAGTGGAGCTGAGAGAGGATCTGCAAAGGGGAAGAAAAACTCCGTTGGAATATCTTACTTGATAAGGGGAAGAGAAACTTAATCGGAATATCTTGTTGCATTCAAACTCAGGAAAAGGTAAAACTTGGGCTTCAGGAGGTTATTTCATTGTACTTCTCTTTTTTAGTTCAGTACTCTGGAAGATGTACTAAGCCAAATCGACAAGTTAAAAAGTGATAAATCACCTAGACCGGATGGTATACATCCCAGGGTACTAAAAAACTCAAACATGAAATTCCTAACCTGCTGTTAGTGATCTGTAACCTTTCGCTAAAATCGCCTGTAGTACCAAGTGGCAGATGAAATTTAATGTGGACAAATGCAAAGTGATGCATATTGGGAAGAATAACCTAAATCACAGTTACCAGATGCTAAGATCCACCTTGGGGATTAACGCCCAAGGATCTGGGTGTCATCGTAGACAATACGATGAAATCTTCCGCCCAATGTGTGGCGGCAGCTAAAAAAGCAAACATGATGCTAGGAATTATTTAAAAAGGGATGGTTAACAAGACTAAGAATGTCATAATTCCCCTATATCACTCCATGGTGCGACCTCATCTGGAGTATTGCGTTCAATTCTGGTCTCTTTATCTCAAGAAAGATATAGTGGCGCTAGAAAAGGTTCAAAGAAGAGCGACCAAGATGATAAAGGGGACTAAAAAAGTTAGGACTTTTCAGCGTGGAAAAGAGACGGCTAAGGGGAGATATGATCGAAATCTACAAAATCCTGAGTAGAGTAGAACGGGTACAAGTGGATTGATTTTTCACTTTGTCAGAAATTACAAAGACTAGGGGACACTCGATGAAGTTACAGGGAAATACTTTTAAAACCAATAGGAGGAAATATTTTTTCACTCAGAAAATAGTTAAGCTCTGGAACACATTGCCAGAGATTGTGGTAAGAGCGGATAGCATAGCTGGTTTTAAGAAGGGTTTGGACAATTTCCTGGAGGAAAAGTCCATAGTCTGTTATTGAGAAAGGGAAAAGAAGGTACCAAGATGGTTTAATCTGCTGAGTTTTTCTGACTTTGCCGTTATATTGTTGGGTATTATTCATGTTTCTCTTATTTAAGTCTGGTTATCTCAGGGGTGGGAGAGTCTATATAACTTGATGACTTGTTTCATACTGGTTCCATTTCTTGTAAGTGTCATTTGTAATGTCACCAATAAAAAGATGTTAAAAGTTAACGATTCCCCTGGTAGTCTAGTGCCTCTCCAACAAATCCACATGAACTTTACGTTTCTCTGGTTGTCTAGTGATGCCAATCCATTCTGTGTAGTGCCATTCTGAGCCTTTAGAAGCGGCAGGAGTGATTCCACTGCCCCTCCACTCCCAACACCATCATCTTGAACAAGGGCAGTGTCCTGCCCTGCCCTGCTCATTGCATCCTAAATAAAGCAAAGAGTGTTCTAGAATGTTGCCCAAGTAAGACCTGGGCTTCAGTGTCTCTCCCTTATATTTTTAAGTTTTTAGTTCGATTTAGTTTTATTTTGTTGATTTCTACTTTATTTTGTTCCTTTCATCTACCATATTCATAGTTTTAAAGGGCTCTGTACTTTTTTCTTTTAGTCAGAAAACATCTTGGATAGGAAGAGTTTGACATTTGTAGAATCACAGCATAACGGTCTACTAACCTAAAGGCCTGGAACGGTTCATTTTCAACAGAGACCCTTCCTACCTGCGTGTGGTGACTGGAGATTGTTGCTGGAGGCGGGAACAGTGGAGGCATGGTTGATTGCTGCTGGTTGTTGCCTAGGATGGGGCGGCGTCTGCTCTCTCATTGGGGAGGAGCTGGTGGTGTCTCCGGATCCATGGAGTGGGGCCGTGCCGTGAACTCCTCCTCCCAGGTGCTGTATTCTTCGGGAGCTGCCCATGAGCATCCACCGCTCACCGAGAGCACTGCGGCCTGGCGCTGGATTGTTCTACCTCTGTGCATCTTCTGCCTGGAAGTGATGAGTCGGGGCTGCAGCAGCTGGAAAGCCCAAGCTGATATCTGTCCCGTCTGGACTTTTGCCGTTGGGATTATTTAAAACAGGGATCCCCAAAGTCCCTCCTTGAGGGCCGAATCCAGTCGGGTTGTCAGGATTTCCCCAAAGAATATGCATGAGATCTATGTGCAAGCACTGCTTTCAATGCATATTCATTGGGGAAATCCTGAAAACCCGACTGGATTCGGCCCTCAAGGAGGGACTTTGGGAACCCCTGATTTAAAATATGCTGAGGCAACAGAGCTGCTTCAGGAAATTGGACTTCTGCCAGACTTATTCCAGTTTATGAATTATTTTAAATTTTATTCCATTGTTTTTACCCCTATTCTTTTAATTTTATTAACTGAATTCTATTGTTTAACGGTTCCTTCCTTCTATTCCTTTTTACATATTACTTTAACTCATTTAGGTATCATTTACATAGATGGTGCTCCTAGCTGTAAAGTTAGGAATTTCTATGAAATATTCTACATGCTTCTCTCCTCTCCTTCCTGCCCTCCATAGTCCTCCCTACCCCTTCTTCTAACCCCTTCCTCTGTAATGTCGCCTAGAGCTTGTATAGGTATTTGCGACGCATAAATGGAATAAATAAATAAATATGTACGCATTTGCCGATCAACTCTAATACTAAATTGTGAATCATATTTCATAGGGGACATCCTTGAGGCAGCCAAGTAGGCGAAACATGTTGGGTGAGAAGAGTTCCCAGCCGACACTGAGGAAGCAGCACAGATAAGTGCTATGTTTAAAAAAAGAAAAATATTGAAGAGTAGGGAAAGTTTATAGAAAATTATCTATTTATATAAAATCGGATGTATGTATGTGCCGCGATCACGCAAAAACAGCTTGACCGATTTGAACGAAACTTGGTATGCAGATCCCTCACTACCTGGGGTGATATGTTCTGGGGGTCTCGCGGCCCACCTGCACACGTGGGTGGAGCTACAAACAGAAAATCAGATTTCACCCATTCATGTCAATGGAAAAAATGTAAAAAGCTGTGGGACCGATTTGAACGAAACTTGGTATGCAGATCCCTCACTACCTGGGGTGATATGTTCTGGGGGTCTCGCGGCCCACCTGCACACGTGGGTGGAGCTACAAACAGAAAATCAGATTTCACCCATTCATGTCAATGGAAAAAATGTAAAAAGCTGTGGAACCAATTTGAACGAAACTTGGTATGCAGATCCCTCACTACCTGGGGTGATATGTTCTGGGGGTCTCTCGGCCCACAACTCTATGTTGCTTGCTGAAGGGTGGGTTCACCCAAGAATTTATATGTTCTTGCTCCAGGAGGTGAAACTAAAAATGTTTATAATCAAGTTTTGTGTTAGTTGTATTGTATTCATTTTGTCAAATATTTCACATTATAATTTGAATATTGTACTTTTTATAAAGCTGTAAAAAAATAATTTCATTCACCACTATAAAGTATCTTTATTTGAATCCATTTACAGTGTTATTGCTATAATTAAATACCCGTGCAATGCCGGGGCATCAGCTAGTTACATATAAAAGAAGAAAAGAGAAAGATAAATTACTTCAACAGCCGGTCAATAAGGAGTGGAGAGCAGCGATTCAAATCATAGACGTTGCATATTTTCTTGATCGTCAAAGAGATCATGAACTGAAAAGCTTGGCTAATAGGGTTTAGAAAAACATGGCCTACTTTGTTATAAGGTGGTTAAGCAGGCTATAAATGTGGAATTAAATTAAATTAGTTTCCAATAAAATGTCATTTCTTAGTGTAAATTTGAATAAATTAGGATGCAGAAAAAGCAAGGTAGGAGTGAGGAGTTATATACTGACCATGGCAAGCAGGAAGCGGACAGTCACAAAGCTGTAGTAGTCAAAGGTGAACGCCACTGCCACGCCAAAGAGAAACTGACCAGCACTTGTGAACCACATCACTGGGCGTCTTCCGACTCTACGTAGCAGAAAAAGAAGGAATAGCATTACAATAATAGTACACTCTCCTCAATTTGAGCAACAGCTCTGAAAACTGGGGCTACGCTCCAATCTAAGGGATGGGAACAGAGGCCAAAGATAGATTAACCCTCATCCCTGACAAGTGTCTCGTTCAGACTGCAACTTCATTAAATAGGGTTGAAACCCAATTACCATGATTCACACAAAGTACTTCCCACCACAGTCTATATTTTATTTGATTAAAAAAGTGTCTGAATTAATAGAGTCATCCTTTACACTGCAACACTTTTAAAGAATAGACTTAAGATGAGATTGTGCTGTATGAACTCTGGACATCTCACAGGTCGTATAGCTGAAGGCAGCTAGCTTTTGTATCAGAGAAAGCTGTGCACAGGCTGGATAATGTCATACCAACGGTATGTTGGTAGTTGGCCATCTAAGCACCCCTCCAGCCAATGATTTTGATATTATCCCCTTCTATTTAGGGATCTTTTGTGTCTATCCCACACACTTTTGAATTCAGTCATTACCTTCCAGGCATCCACCACTCTCTTTATGGAAAAACATTTCTGACAGATGAAATTTAATGAAGGCAAATGCAAGCCTTCAGCGGTCGAGTCACTAGAATTCATTCAGTTGGTCACTGGTCTTCAACCAGGCAAAACCGTATTGACTTGCAAGACTTTTACTGGGCATGTTGAGGACCAGTATCATAAGATGACAGACGACCTTCAGAATAAACTGTCACTTGTGACTGAAGTCTGTACAACACCTGACATATGGACTTCCCACAAAAGAAGGTTTTTGTTTTTTTTAGTTACCGTACACTGGATCGAGATCAGCACACTGGAATAAAAGTCTGCAGCATTGGCATGTTCACATCTGCGAGGACGACATACTTTTGACCTGATTGCATCCACATCATGGGAGTTCTTCTGCCAACGATTTCTTCCCTGTGTACACATCTTACCTCCATCAGGCCTTTGCTCAAATTTGCCAGCCCACTTGTTGATGCTCTAATGGATGGAATCATTAAGTGCTTTGGTCCACTTGAAGCTAAGGAAGATTTGATAATAGCAAGTGTTTCAGATTCACAATTCAAGCTGTGCTGGATCCAGTCAGATGCTGCCAGAGCTCGTGCCAAATACTTGCTGATGCAAGCAATGGAGGCTCAGGCTGTCGCTACAAACACAACTCCTAATGCAGCACCAACTTCCAGTGAAGACACCAGCTTCTTCTGCTTCTATAAAGGGAACAACGCTGTGCAGTCGGAACTAGACCTCTTCTTGAATGATGTTGCACGTGACAAACTTGTATCAAGTCTCCAGCTCTATCCAACTTTGAAAGAAGTGTTTATTCTGAAGAATACGAGCTTTACATCAAGCGCACCACTAAAGAGACTCTTCAGCATCGGTGGACAGATTCTTACACGACGGAGGAACAGTTTAACCGATGAACATTTTGAAATGCTTTTAATGCTTAGAGCCAATAAGAAACTCATTTGAAAATTAAAGTACCTGATGCTGTAATGTTCATATAGTTATAATTAATAAACAAAGTAACTAGTAAAGTAACTATTTACATTTAACTGAAATCAGTAACTAGTACAGTACTGATTTATGACCCTCCTCTTAAGGAGAACCATTCTGTAGTGGTCAAATGAGCCAGAAGTACGAGGAAACATGCATAAGAACATAAGAACTGCCGCTGCTGGGTCAGACCAGTGGTCCATCGTGCTCACACGGTGGCCCTTTGGTCAAAGACCAGCATCCTAACTGAGACTTGAATCCCTGGAGGGTGTTTTCCCCTATGACAGACTCCGGAAGAACGTTCCAGTTTTCTACCACTCTCTGGGTGAAGAAGAACTTCCTTACGTTTGTACGGAATCTGTCCCCTTTTAACTTTAGAGAGTGCCCTCTTGTTCTCCCTACCTTGGAGAGGGTGAACAACCTGTCCTTATCTACTAAGTCTATTCCCTTCAGTATTTTGAATGTTTTGATCATGTAACCTCTGTCTCCTCTGTGCTAGCAGGAAGAAGCAGAGAGAGGAGCAGAGAAGGCGGTGCTAGCAGGGGAAGAGGCGAGAGCTAACTCCGCCCACCCCTGACATCACCAGCCAAACTCCCCCCATAAAAGGGGACGAGCCAACGGCGCGCAGCCGTTCGGCGCGCGGCAAAGGTGCTCGCCTTAGTGAGAGCGCCTTTGCGAAGAGCCTTGAGAAAGGCCTTGTACAAGGCCTAATCTAAACTTTTCATTCTCATATACAACCAAACACAAGGCCTAATCTAAACTTTTCATTCTCATATACAACCAAACACACTCCCAAACTCTCTAGTATCTCTATCTTCCTCTTTCTCCTTGCATACTCTCTGACATCTCAAACTTTCTCTTTACAGAAATAAATGTAATGTAATGTAATTTATTTCTTATGTACCGCTACATCCGTTAGGTTCTAAGCGGTTTACAGAAAATATACATTAAGATTAGAAATAAGAAAGGTACTTGAAAATTTCCCTTACTGTCCCGAAGGCTCACAATCTAACTAAAGTACCTGGAGGGTAATAGAGAAGTGGAAAGTAGAGTTAGAGGAAAAATAAAAATAAAATAAACATTTTAACAAGACAGCATTGATCTAAATACTTTGGAAGGTAGAAGAGAGGAGAGAAAGGAATAGAAGCAGAAGGGGGAGCCGTTGAACAGTAGAATTCTGGAGAAATTTAAATGATAGAAATAGAACAAAACAAAGTTTTCTCTCTAACTTGCATACTCTCTGACATCTAAACCTTTCTCTTTACAGAAATAAATCCCTCTAACTTGGAAATGGCAGGGAGGACACGGAGTACCAAAGCTACTATCAAGATCGACACTCCAGCATCCGGAGGGACCCAGGGGATGGTCAAGGTCTGTACACAAAAGGCAGAGGGCGACATGGATCAGAGGGCAGAGGTCTCAGTGCAGACCGAGACCTTCCCCCCCCTCCCAAAGTGCACTACAGTCTCTACGCAGACAGAGGAGCTAGGAAACTTAGGCGAGGATATCTTGCAGGAACTACTGAGCCTCAGGGAGGAGGTAAAGCGCCTGAGGAGCATCAGGGACGACGAGGCCTTCATCGACGACGCCATCCTGGAACTGTCACACATCACAGAGAGAACCCACGACAGGTCCACCCTCGTCACGCCCAAACCTACAGCACTAAACACAATGATTGGAGTAAAGGAGATGATTGGAAATGCTGGCCCCTGGCAACTAGTAACATCCTCTATGGGCAAGAGAAGTAAACCCACCTCATTCTCACTCTCTTCTTCTTCTTCTTTTTCTCTTCAACAGGATAGCTGTTCATCAATACCACAGCTAACTCTCAGAAATAGATTTCAGATCTTACAGGATGGAACCACCGAGAAAATAGCAGAAAGGACTCATGAGAATACCCAGCTCACAACGTCAAATCCAGAGCATGCAGACCGGCCCCCTCGGAAGGAACGAAGAGTGGTAGTCATTGGTGACTCCATGCTAAGGGGCACCGAGGGACCAATTTGCAGGCCTAATTTGCAGTCAAGAGAGGTCTGCTGTCTCCCTGGAGCCAGGATCCAGGATATTACCACTAGCCTAGAAAAAATTCTAAAACCTAATGATCATTTTCCCATGTTTCTCATCCATGTAGGCACAAACGATACTGCTAGGAATGCCACAGAGAACATCCCCAGAGATTTTGGAGCGCTGGGAAAGAAGTTGAAGCAGATAGGAGCACAGGTGGTCTTTTCATCAATTCTTCCAGTAAGAAACAAAGGCAGCGCTAGAGAAGAGCGTATTCAACGGACTAACGAATGGCTCCGAGAATGGTGCATAGAAATGAACTTTGGATTCCTAAACCATGGCGAGACGCTCCAGGGACTACAAGGACCAGACGGACTCCACCTAACCAGAAGAGGTAGAAACGTATTTGGACATCGATTGGCCCACCTACTCCATAGGGCTTTAAACTAGGTAAGTTGGGGGAGGGTACATACTTATATCCCAGAACAGTAAGAAACCACCCTGAGGAGGCAAGTCGCACTCACACTACCAAGTCTAAGGTAAGTACCAATGATATCCACAATAATTCAGGGAGAAATATCACAGATCATTTAGGAGCCACACTAGCTCGTAAAGGAATCTCTTCACAGATATGGAGGGCTATGTATGTTAATGCACACAGCTTGGGCAATAAAATTCTAGCATTAGAGACTGAGATAACAAACGCCGAGCTTGACGTGATAGCGATATCCGAAACCTGGTTCACGGAATCGCATGGGTGGGATATGGTTATACCAGGGTACAACCTACTTCGTTGCGACCGAGAGGGTAAATTGGGAGGAGGAGTAGCGCTATACACTAAGGAAAGCATCAAAACCACCAGAATCACAGATGTTAGATACACCGGGGAATCCCTCTGGGTGAACCTGGCCAGAGGGAATGAAAAATGCCTATACCTTGGGGTGATATATAGACCTCCCAGGCAACAGGAGGACAAAGACATGGAATTAATCGAGGACATAGAGAACATCACACTACGCGGGGACACAGTAATGCTAGGAGACTTCAACATGCCAGATGCAGATTGGAACACACTCTCCGCGACTACGGGTAGCAGCAAAAGAATATTAACCTCCATAAAGGGTGCACGTCTCAAGCAATTGGTATTGGAGCCCACCAGGGACCAGGCTTTACTAGACCTAGTTCTCACCAACGGAGATAGCGTCATGGAAGTCTCAGTAGGAGACACACTGGCCTCCAGCGACCATAATATGGTATGGCTCAACCTCAAGAAAGGTTTCCCTAAGACAAACACAGCAACAAGGGTTCTCAACTTTAGAGGCACAGACTTCAACCGCATGGGAGATTTTGTCCATCAGGAGCTACATAAACAAGCAATATCTGACAATGTGGAGGATATGTGGTCGTCTCTGAAGTCCATCCTACACGAAGCAACAGACCGATACATAAAGACAGTAAGTAAACGCAGGAGAAACAAAAGACCCCAATGGTTCAGTAAAGAAATTTCAGACCTAGTTAAACAGAA
The DNA here is from genome assembly GCF_902459505.1 of Geotrypetes seraphini. NCBI lineage: Eukaryota > Metazoa > Chordata > Amphibia > Gymnophiona > Dermophiidae > Geotrypetes > Geotrypetes seraphini. Next base: position 5,675,227 of record NC_047086.1, on the reverse strand, counting down.
AAAAGACGCATTTATCACCTACAAACATTTAGGCAGAGAGGGGGCGAAAGAGGACTATCTAGACAGATCTAAAGCTGTCAAAACAGCAGTCAGAGAAGCCAAACTCCGAATGGAGGAAGAGCTAGCACGGAAAACTAAGAAAGGGGATAAATCTTTCTTCAGCTATATTAGTGACAGGAAAAGAAACAAAGATGGGATAGTATGCCTGAAGCAATCGGACGATAACTTTGCGGAATCAGATTCTGAGAAGGCAGAACTACTAAACCAATACTTCTGTTCAGTGTTCACCCGCGAAGCGCCGGGAGCTGGTCCACAGCTGCAGACGGGAGATAACCAGAAAGACCCGTTTCAAGATTTTGAATTTACGCCCAGTAGCGTCTATGACGAACTATCAAGACTCAAAGTAAACAAAGCCATGGGACCGGATAACCTACACCCCAGAATGCTCAGGGAGTTAAGGGAAGTCCTGGCAGAACCATTATCTGTTCTTTTCAATCTTTCCCTAAGCACAGGAAGGGTCCCCTTGGACTGGAAAACCGCCAACATAATCCCACTCCACAAAAAAGGCTGCAGGACAGAGACAGCAAACTACAGACCAGTGAGTCTCACGTCTATAGTGTGTAAACTCATGGAAACACTGATCAAACAGAATCTTGACACAATCCTAGACAAAGAAAAACTGCATGATCCACACTAGAGAATGACACGGTGACGGTTTACCCGCGGCCACCGCATTTAAGCCGCGGGTCACCGCCGAAAACGGGGAAGAAAACTAGCAGTCGCTGCGGTGACGGGGACAAGGCCATTCACCGACCACGGAAACGGTGAACAGGTTTGTCCCCGCGGGCCAATGTACCCCCTTCTAGGAACCGCTATTTACCTGTGTTTCACCGTGCTCCTCATTTGTCAGATCAACCCTTCCTGCCAATCGCAGCAGAAGGGTACCCAACCCCTCCTGCCGGTCCTCCCAATGGCCTCCCCTAAGATCGCCGGCAGGAGGGTACCCAACCCCTCCTGCTGGACCCCCCCCCCCAACGAACCCTCCCACCCCGGAACCCCCTTAGTCTTACTTTCCAAGTTGGACCGGACAGTTCCTCGCTCGTCTGGCCAGCAGGCCTGCCTCCGTCCAAATGAGGCGGGCCCGCCCCTCCCCTCCCCTGCCTAACCCACAGGATCCTAGGGCCTGATTGGCCCAAGCACCTAAGGCCCCTCCTATAGCGGGAGTGGCTTTAGGTGCCTAGACCAATCAGGCCCTAGGATCCTGTGGGTTGGGCAGGGTAGGGGCGGGCCCGCCTCATTTGGACGGAGGCAAGCCTGCTGGCCATACGTGTGAGGAGCCGTCCGGTCCAACTTGGAAAGTAAGACTAAGGGGGTTCCGGGGTGGGAGGGTTCGTTGGGGGGGGGTCCAGCAGGAGGGGTTGGGTACCCTCCTGCCGGCGATCTTAGGGGAGGCCATTGGGAGGACCGGCAGGAGGGGTTGGGTACCCTTCTGCTGCGATTGTCGGGAGGGCCGTTGGGGGGGTCTACAGGAGGGGTTGGGTGCCCTCCTGCCGTGATCGCTGGGGGGAGGGGAGACTTGCAGCCGTAGCCGCGGTCACTATGCTAATCACGGCAGCATTTAAAGTACATGTCGTGTTTGTTTTTGCATTGCTAGCCCCAGGGGTGGTGGAAGATTAGTGATTGAAAAACTGTATAAAAAATAACTATTTTAAATTTAGTGATCAAAATGTGTCAGTTTTGAGAATTTTTATTAATTAATTTTTTCTCTGCGTGTTTTGTTTTTGTATAGTTATTAACTAATATTTAACTAAGTTTTAAAGTTTTAAAGTTTTAAAGAATGTTTCCTTTATACGTAAATAAAGAAAAGTGAATGGGATTGCAGTGGCGGTGACGGGGCGGTGAATGGGGTGGCAGTGGCGGTGACGGGGCGGTGAAGAGGATGGTGAGACGGGGACGGGGCGGTGACGGGGATGGTGAGACGGGGACGGGGCGGTGACGGGGATGGTGAGACGGGGACGGGGCGGTGACGGGGACCAATTTTTTCACCGTGTCATTCTCTAATCCACACCAACACGGGTTCACCCAGAGTAGATCCTGCCAATCTAATCTGATTAGCTTTTTTGACTGGGTTACTAGACAACTGGACGCCGGAGAGTCACTGGACGTGGTATATTTGGACTTCAGTAAAGCATTTGATAGCGTCCCTCATCGAAGATTACTGAACAAGCTGAAATCGATAGGATTAGGAGACACTCTAACTACATGGGTTGGGGATTGGCTGAGCGGTAGACTTCAGAAGGTGGTGGTGAACGGTACCCCTTCCGAAGCATCGGACGTGATCAGTGGAGTGCCGCAGGGCTCGGTCCTGGGCCCGATTCTATTTAACTTATTCATAAGAGATATGATGCAAGGACTTAGAGGAAGGGTATCACTGTTCGCCGACGACACCAAACTTTGCAACATAGTAGGCAAAAGCTTATTACCTGATAATATGACACACGACCTACTGTTGCTGGAACAATGGTCAACTACTTGGCAGCTAGGCTTCAATGCTAAAAAATGCAAGATAATGCACCTGGGTAAGAGAAACCCGCGTAGAACTTATGTACTAAATGGTGAGACCTTGGTTAATGTTCCCGCTAAGCTGCGCTGGGGTGCGCTGACGCACAAAATATTACCTCGCAGCGCACAAGTTTCTCGTCAAAGCGCACACAGTGTAGAGCACAGTTCTTCAACCGCCGGTCCGCAAACAAAATCTTGCCGGTCCGCGAAGGATTCGGTCCCCGCCGCAACGAAAGGCCGGTGTCAGCTGACTTGCAACTTCCTGTTGCAGTCGCTGTGCCGGGACTCCTGCCTTCCACCGCGTTTGCCTCCTGCCTTGTCTCCGCACCTCCAGACCAGCAGCGGCAGCTGTGTATGCTTTTAACTTCGGCACAGAGCTGCCCCTAATCAATAGTTTAGCGCGGTTTCATAAGGCAGCCTCGGGGCCTTTGCTAGGCCGGCCCACATCGCATCATCGAAGCGGGCCGGCTATCAAAGGCCCCGAGGCTGCCTCATGAAACCGCGCTAAACTATTGATTAGGGGCAGCTCTGTGCCGAAGTTAAAAGCATACAGAGCTGCCGCTGCTGGTCTGAACTCTTGGGCCGCTGAAGGAGGGCAAAAAGCAGCTGTCCTGGAGGTTTCCCTTCCTCTCGCCTTTACAGGTTCCTTTTTTCCACCTTTTTTTTTTTTCCTTCAAACGGCAACGGGCCCCAGCATCGACATCAATCAAGTAAGTTCCACTGTCAATCAAGCGGTTCTGCTCGGCCAAAGCTTCCCCTGTGACATGAGCCACCCTCAGGGGAAAGAAAGTGACCCACAAAGGTGAGGGGAAGGGGGGCAGATGATGGAAGTTGGGGGGGGGGAGAGAGAGAGAGAGAGAGAGAAGGGGCAGATGATGGAATGGAGGAGATGAGAGAGAGAGAGAAGGGGACAGATGATGGAAGTGAGAAGAAGGGAGAGAGAGCAGAAGGCAGATGGATGTCAGTTGAGAAGGGAGAGCAGATGCTGAATGGAAGTGGGGAAAGAACACATACTGGATGGAAGGAGGAGATAAATAAAGGGGGAAGAAAATAGTAAGATAATGGAGGGGTGAGGGAAAGGGGTGACAAGCTGTGTGTAGACACAGTGAAAAGAGGGAAACGGGACTAAATAGTAAGAAAGAATTTAATTTAGATGGAGGCAGAAAATAGAGAAGGAAGACCAGAGAAGAAAAGGGAAGAGAGAGCAGAGAATGATCAGATCTGAGTGGAGGAAATGAGAAGAGAGATATGCTAAAAACCACAGGGGGGAGGGAAGGATAGAGATGCCAGACCATGAGGGGAACAGAAGGAAGATGATGGATGCTAGACCAAATTGGGGGGTGGGGGGGGGGGCAGGAGGAGAGATGGCAGGGAAAGACAGACAGTGAATGGAAGGGGCAGATGCTGGACTGAAGAGACAGAGAAGGTTATCATGCTGCTGTACCGGGCCATGGTACGCCCTCACCTGGAGTACTGCGTCCAGCACTGGTACTTTAAGAAGGACACGGTACTACTCGAAAGGATCCAGAGAAGAGCAACTAAAATGGTTAAGGGGCTGGAGGAGTTGCCGTACAGCGAAAGATTAGAGAAACTGGGCCTCTTCTCCCTTGAGCAGAGGAGATTGAGAGGGGACATGATAGAAACATTCAAGGTACTGAAGGGAATAGACTTAGTAGCTAAGGCAGGGAGAACGAGAGGGCACTCTCTAAAGTTGAAAGGGGATAGATTCCATACAAACGTAAGGAAGTTCTGTGGTAGAAAGCAACATATTTATTTGGCTCATAACTTGCTGGCGCCCGATATTTTTAGCTCACAGTGAAAAAAGTTTGCTCACAACACCCGCCCGCTTAGAGGGAACACTGGTTAGGACCACGGCGGAACGCGACCTAGGGGTGATCATTAGTGAGGATATGAAGGTTGCCAATCAAGTGGAGAAGGCTTCCTCCAGGGCAAGACAAATGATGGGGTGTATCCGCAGAGGTTTCGTCAGCAGGAGACGTGAAGTTATGATGCCGTTGTACAGAGCCATGGTGAGGCCTCACTTGGAGTACTGTGTTCAGTTTTGGAGACCACACTACCGAAAGGACGTGCTGAGGATCGAGTTGGTTCAGCGAACGGCCACCAGGATGGTCTTGGGGCTCAAGGATCTCACGTATGAAGAAAGATTAAAAAAATTGCGGCTATACTCACTTGAGGAAAGAAGAGAACGGGGAGATATGATTGAAACATATAAGTACATCACGGGACGCATCGAGTCAGAAGATGATAACTTCTGGCTCATGGGACCCTCGACCATCAGAGGGCATCCGCTGAAAATCAGGGGAGGGAAATTTCATGGCGACTCCAGGAAGTACTTCTTCACCGAAAGAGTAGTGGATCATTGGAACAGACTCCCACTCCAGGTGATAAAGGCCAGCAGCGTGACGGATTTAAGAGAAAATGGGATACTCACGTGGGATCTTTAAGGGAGTAAATTCAGGGGAGGGGATACTTGGAATGGGCAGACTTGGTGGGCTATAGCCCTTTTCTGCTGCTTTTTTCTATGTTTCTATGTTTCTAAGGGAGAAGAGGCCCAGTTTCTCCAATCTCTCACTGTACGGCAACTCCTCCAGCCCCTTAACCATTTTAGTTGCTCTTCTCTGGACCCTTTCGAGTAGTACCGTGTCCTTCTTCATGTACGGTGACCAGTGCTGGATGCAGTACTTCAGGTGAGGGCGTACCATGGCCCGGTACAGTGGCATGATAACCTTCTCCGATCTGTTCGTGATCCCCTTCTTTATCATTCCTAGCATTCTGTTTGCCCTTTTCGCCCAGCTCCCAGCATTTTAACTCAGGAGTTAGTTCTTTTGTTTTAAATAATTAGATGAACTTATTGAATAACATTCTTGCAGAAATGTTTCAGAGTCCTGGATTTGGGTGAATCAAGTTCAGACGAGGATAACAAAAATGGTTTAGGGTTTGTTCCAAAAGACATATGAGAAGAGACTGGAAGACCTGAATGTGTACATGCTAGAGAAAAGGAAAGAAATGAGATATGGTATAGACTAGAGAATGACACGGTGAAAAAATTGGTCCCCGTCACCGCCCCGTCCCCGTCTCACCATCCCCGTCACCGCCCCGTCCCCGTATCACCATCCCCGTCACCGCCCCGTCCCCGTCTCACCATCCTCTTCACCGCCCCGTCACCGCCACTGCCACCCCATTCACCGCCCCGTCACCGCCACTGCAATCCCATTCACTTTTCTTTATTTACGTATAAAGGAAACATTCTTTAAAACTTTAAAACTTAGTTAAATATTAGTTAATAACTATACAAAAACAAAACACGCAGAGAAAAAATTAATTAATATAAATTCTCAAAACTGACACATTTTGATCACTAAATTTAAAATAGTTATTTTTCATACAGTTTTTCAATCACTAATCTTCCACCACCCCTGGGGCTAGCAATGCAAAAACAAACACGACATGTACTTTAAATGCTTACAATGTTAGCCTATATGGTAAGTAGACGCGGCCGCTGTACCTAATCGCGGCAAAGATCTCCCTGCCGTGATTAGCATAGTGACCGCGGCTACGGCTGCAAGTCTCCCCTCCCCCCAGCGATCACGGCAGGAGGGCACCCAACCCCTCCTGTAGACCCCCCCCCAACGGCCCTCCCGACAATCGCAGCAGAAGGGTACCCAACCCCTCCTGCCGGTCCTCCCAATGGCCTCCCCTAAGATCGCCGGCAGGAGGGTACCCAACCCCTCCTGCTGGACCCCCCCCCAACGAACCCTCCCACCCCGGAACCCCCTTAGTCTTACTTTCCAAGTTGGACCGGACGGCTCCTCACACGTATGGCCAGCAGGCTTGCCTCCGTCCAAATGAGGCGGGCCCGCCCCTACCCTGCCCAACCCACAGGATCCTAGGGCCTGATTGGTCTAGGCACCTAAAGCCACTCCCGCTATAGGAGGGGCCTTAGGTGCTTGGGCCAATCAGGCCCTAGGATCCTGTGGGTTAGGCAGGGGAGGGGAGGGGCGGGCCCGCCTCATTTGGACGGAGGCAGGCCTGCTGGCCAGACGAGCGAGGAGCTGTCCGGTCCAACTTGGAAAGTAAGACTAAGGGTGGTGTTTCGGGATGGCGGGGTTTGTTGGGGGAGGGACCGGCAGGAGGGGTTGGGCACCCTCCTATTGGCGATATAGGGGGCCGTTGGGGGTGCCGGCAGGAGGGGTTGGGCACCCTCCTACCAGTGAGGGCGATCGTCGGGGGGGGGGGGCGGGTTCTATTGGCAGGAAGGGTTGATCTGACAAATGAGGAGCACGGTGAAAACACAGGTAAATTGCGGTTCCTAGAGGGGGGGACATTGGCCTGCGGGGACAAATCTATTCACCGTTTTTGCGGTCGGTGAAAGGATTTGTCCCCGCGTCTGCGGCGATTTGCTAATGAGGTCACCATAACCCGCAGCCAAACCGCAGCCACGCAGCGGTTCGCTGCGGGGATCGCTCCCCGTGTCATTCTCTAGTATAGACATTCAAGTCTTGAGAAAAGGTATTAATATATATTAGGGTGGTCCCAAAAAATTAACGCAATTTGTTTGTCCACAAAATTTTATTTTAAAGAAACAACAAAAAAACAACAAAAAAACCTACCACTAAGCTTAACAGTATATTGTAATTCTTAGCAATCAACAGTCTATGATATAAGAGCCGCCTTTGATGCAGAAGGAAACTTCTTTCGGTGGCTGGCCACTAGCTAAAGAACAAATTGCTTCTGTTCTTCATCTTTTAGGCTTATCCCTCATTCTGCTACATCATTAACAACAGTCAGTATGGATGCCCGATTGCAGAGTTCCTTGAAAACTGGATTGCCAGTCCCCTCTGTGGGATGTTTCTTCAGGAATATTTTCACATTTGTTGATCCTCCTTCAATCAAGAGATCAAAAAAACGACTCCATTCTCTGTGTTACAAGACTTTCAAAGGTCACAGGTTCGTCTGGACGCATGAGACGGACGCTGTACGTTTTGCACCATTCGTAGCTTTGTTTCTCAAGAAAGGCAAGTGCGGCTAGGTGTTTAGACAGAAACCATAGTTGTCTGGAAATGGCTTGCAACAGTTTTATTCGTGTACTAACTAGTTAAAGTTACCTAAAAAATTAACTAATTACAGTAACTACTTACTACCCAGCACTGAGTCCAGTGACCATCACATCAACGACCGTGCATGCGCCTCCGAGCTCAGGGCCTTCCAAAACCCAGAAAAATGGCTGACAAATGTCTTCCTACTTGGGGCCCTGACACCAACAACGCTTCATGACATTCATTCCTACCAGAACACCTGGCCTTGGTCACACATGTCAATTACAGGACCACAAACTAAAAGTCCTAATATACACAAACAAAACCCTAAGATGCCAGAGAAATAGAAAGAAACACATTTCTTCCCGAACAGTGCAAAATATAGACAGCAGATGTAAATTCTGAAAACTGACACATTTCAATTACTAAATTGAAAATAAAATAACTTCTTACCCCCCCCCCCCCCACCCCCATCTTTATCTGCCCCTTCCCTTTCTTCCCCTGGAGGTCTGACCTCTTTCCTTCCCTTTCCTCCCCATCCCCATGGTCCAGCATCTCTCTTAACATCCCCATGTTATTCTCCCCCCACCACATGGCAGGATCTGGTATTTGCTCACTATTTTTCCCAGTGTCACTGCTGTAACTCTTCAGGCCACTGGCAACATGAGTGAAGTAAATACGCTGCCTTCGGTGACCCGGAAGCTTTTTCTCTGCTACTGCTATGCAGGGACGGGAAGCAGTAGCAAAAGAAAGGCTCCTGGATTACCGAAAGCAGTGTGTTTACTTCACTCACGCTGCCAGTGACTAGAAGAGTTAGAGTAGTGCCACTGGGAACAAGAATGGTGAGCAAGCACCGGATGTTGCTTGGGAAGGGGGTGGGGGTAAAGGGACTCCGGATAGGTGCACGAGCCATCCAGAAGTTCTCTGCGAGTCTTGCAATGAAGACCACTGCTTTAGGGTTACTAGATGTCCGGTTTCCTCAGACAAAAGCAGTACAATAAAAAAGCCGCCTGGACTCCCGACAGAGTCCTCAAAAAGAGGGCATGTCTGCCCTGGACTTTTGGTAACCCCACCTCAATGTAAACCCTTCTGCTTGCCTCCTATGATATCACTTCCTGTGAGTAGAAGTAGCAGAGCAAAGACCCTGGAAGGGTGCAGGCAGAAGGGTTTACATCGCTGACCCTGCTTGGGTCTTTTTTGTTACCTTTCTTGCACCTTTTTAAAATGGATTTGGTGGCATACAAGTCTCTAGTATAGTATAGTATATTGCTACTTCTGTCAGTCAGCCACTGGGACTTTGGAGGATCAAGGTTGGGGGGGGCTATAGGGCGATTCAGATCCTGTAGAGAAATGATAGCAGAAAAACACTGGACCAGTGGATGAGGGGTGAAAGAGAGAGAGAGGACCCACGAAGAGATAGGGGGAACAGAAAGATCTGCCAGACTTGCACAAGGGGAGGAAGCAGCAGAAAGAAATCCCAGACCTGCAAGAGGTGGAGTAGAGACAGAGAATAAGAGATACTGAACTCATGGGGTAATGGAGGGAAGACAGAGAAACAGAGATCAGGACCAAAAAGGGGAAGAAGAGGGCTGCTGGGGGGATCAGAGGTGAGATGCAGAATGAAAGGAAGCGAGGCAAGCTGGACATGGGAAGGACACAGACAAGATGCAGGACATAAAGGGAGCACAGGGACAGGAACACAGAGGGGAGATGCCTGATAGGACCAATAAGGGATACAGAGGGAAGGGAATAGTGGAAGAAATGTCAAAAGGACAGAAGACCCTGGAAAGAGTTAAGAAAAAGCAGAAAAGAGACACAGGGAACCAAAAAAAAATACTCAGATAACATAAGCAGACAAATGACTTTTTTTCTGAATGTATTAATTGGAACATGTCAGCTTTGGGAAATGTCCATCTCTGATATCTTGTATTTCAGTTTCTATGGCAGGTTTTCTATCTAGGTCGAGAGAATGTGTTTGCTTTTGCAAGGTTGGTTTACTTTCCCCCTCCTCCCTGTACCCCCACTTCCTTGGGTTACCATGTGGCTCCAGAAAAGGGAGGATGGATTGAGGCATCCGGGTTTTCTTTCCATTGAAAGCACTGAATCTGTCCTGCTTCTTCTGCAGTCATATGGGAAGCCAGTGGCGTAGCGAGGGATCCCCCTCATGCCCTATTGTGCCTAGCCCTTTTCATATGCTCCTTTTCTATACCAATTTTGTGCTCCTATCCCTCCCTTCCTGTGCCTGAAATAAGTAAAGTTATTTAATGTTTGTTTACCCCTGATTTTATTACTAAGGAAATTGCTTAGAATTTTATAAGCATTGTATTACATTTTTTTAATAAACTCGGAAACTCCTCTCCGCACCTCTTACCACGCCTCATGCACTCCCTTCCAATCCCCATACCTCTTGAAATCTTCACCAGGGCAAGCAGCTTCTTCAGCCTGCTGTTCCCTCTGATGTCACTTCCTGGCCCTGCACCCAGAATTGAAGTCAGAAGGAGCCAGGCTGGCAGAAGCAGCAGACTAGAGATTTTAAAGAGGTACAAGAGGTGGGGAAGGGAGGGCATGGCATGGGGGGGGGGGGCAGAGAGATGCCAGTGCCTCAAACAAGATGGCACCCAGGATGGTCTACTGTGGTAATCCTACCCAAAACTATCTTAATTTTTCCAAACTGGGTTGGCCACTATTGGAAACAGGATACTGGGTTTGATGGAGCTTTGTTCTGTCCCAGAATGGCAATTCTTATGTTCTTAACTATGCCACTGCAAGAGCCAGAAGATTTGGTAATGCCAGTATTGTCCAACACCCTCACTCACATCATATTTACAAAACTCAAAGAGTAAGTGATATCTTAAGTAGCAAGTTGAATACTTTGGTTATAACAGATATTGTCCCAAGACTCCTTTATATTTAACTGCCAAAATGTGGTCTGCATGATGGCAAAGTACCAACCAGTGGTTAAGAATGAATGAGCAGTGGATGCAGCTGTAGCATCCTTATTGGGCAGACAAATTCATTGCCACAGAATGCGGTGAGAACAGCTCAGCAGGGTTCAAAAAAGATTTGGATCAATTCCTAAAACACTCAACAGGTAATTAAACTCTGGAATTTGTTTCTGGAGAATGTAGTGAAAGCGGTTAGCTTAGCAAGATTTAAAATAAGCCATTATTAAGATGGACTTCAGGAAATCCACTGCTTCTTCCTAGGATAAGCAGCATAAAATCTGTTTTACTCTTTGTGACCTGGGTTGGCCACTGTTGTAAACAGGATACTGGGCTTGATGGACCTTCGATCTGTCCCACTATGGCAACTCTTAGTTCTCACGATGACCTTTATGTACTTTAATTTACTGAGTAAAATTCTTAATCCAGAAAATCCGCTACTACTACTATTAATTATTTCCATAGTGCTACCAGATGTACAGAGTAGCAAAATGGATACAGTTCTTACCACCAAATTAAGTGAAGCGCTCTGTGATTTTCTTCTCGTAGAAGTCTGTGTTCCAAGAGCCCAATGTGGATGGTTTTCTCCAGCTGATTAGTGTTCAGTGAAAGTTCCTGCTGTGTGTAATTATGGGCTCAGCCACTAGGTGGCAGATGGAGCTGTGCAAATCATTGGAAGTCCTATTCAAAACCAGGTGCAGTTTGGTGCTTTTTTTCCCCCCAATTCCATAGAAGATCTCATGAGGGAAATTCCTATGGACTTGCTGAAACTCAATGCTCATTTAATATGTTGCATAAACCTGCTTTTGAATTTGCTTAAATCTCACAAAGGGACAACTATAAAAAGTGGCAATTTAACCCCCCCAGAAAGAAAAGTCATTTGTAGAATTTGGAAAAGTTTTGGTTGGTCTGAATTATTTTTGCCTTTTTTTTAGTGCCTGTCTTGGTCTCTGGATATGTGTACAGCACATGCAGACCTCATACCCCGTGTTCTGTTTATGTATGTGTTGCTGTTACAGAACGTGTAAAGACCTGTTTAATATTTGAACTTTAAGTCAGACACAGTGTTCTTCATTGCAAGCCCCGGCCCGGGGTCACTTTCTGAAAACATACTCCCTCCCCCTTGCTACTGACATCGTCTCTAGAAAACCATCAGGACTGTGCAGCGGTCAGTGAGTTTGGGTTATATACAGAATACAAACTCACTATTCTTGTGAACAGAATGCTGTGGCTGGAATTCTATGCTACTGCCCAGCAGGCTCCCTCCGCATAGAATTCTGCACAATCTGTCATCTCCTGCACCGACAACCCCCCCTCCCTCCCTGCATGGGTCTGGCCTCCAATCAGACCCCCTCCCTGTGTGGAGCCAGTTTCTCTTACCCACAGGTCTTCCCAAAGCTCAAGGCTGCTTGTGGCTGGCCCCACCAGGGCACCACGGCACCTTTGCCACAGCAGAGGAAAAGCCCTGGCAGGGCTAGCCACAAGCATCCTTGTGCTTTGGGAAGACCTGTGGGTAAGAGATACTGGCTCCACACGGTAGGGAGGCTGATCGGAAGGAGGGGAGGGTTGGGGCAGTCAGAGTGTGAGGAGAGATAGATGGTGGACTACAATTGAGGGTGGAGATAGGAAGGGTCATGGATGCTGGAGCAAAAGTGGGGGGAGGGAAAATAGATACTGTACCATAAGGTAGGGGGGGAAGAAAGTGACCCAGATCAGAAAGGAAAAGATGTGAGCAAGAGAGGTGGGGGGGATGGTAGAGAAAAGGAGTGACTCAGACCAGAAAGGGGTGGTGGAAAGGGAGGAATAAATCCTTGGCCATTGAAAGAGGGAGACAAGGGGGGTGGGGGGGATAACAGAGGAAGAGTGTAACCCAGACCGGGAAGGGAGGAAGAGATTCTTAGACTGTGAAAAGAGGAAGAGAGAGATGCATACCATGGGAGCTAGGGAGGGGTTGGATTTAGAGTGAGAGAGGGAACAGAGGAGGCTGGACCCTGAGAAAGGAAAAGATAGGAAGGAATTCCAGGCCTTAGGATAGGGGAAATCTATGCAAAACATGACAAATAAACTTGCAGAATTCCACCAGGAATAACAGCAAGAACTTTGGTTATCACATGGATCAAGCTCACCGAGAGCCACATGATGCTGGAAGAAAACAGAACAGCTGTCCCAGTCAATGCCTGCAGAAGGATCCTGAGAAAGGTCAGGGGGCCTGAACAAAGCAAGGACGAGGGACAGAATGATGGAGGCCAGCTGGGGAAATGTGGGCTCAGAAACAGAGAAAGTCTGGAGAAATAGTGGGATGATTGATTCTGCTGTCGCTCCTTAAGACCTTGGGCAAGTCACTTAACCCTCCAGGGCCCCCAGGTTGTGAGTCAATACCTGCATATAATATACTCGTAAGTAAACTGCTTTGGTTGGACCACAAAAAGGCAATATATCAAATCCATGACCTCTCGCTTCAAAAACAATGAAGAGAGCTTGACTCAGCTACATTATTTTTCTGGGTGGGAGAAGGTGAATGGCGAGAACTGTTTTGGGTCTTGTCAGATTTCCACAGTCATGAACTGTTTGCCAGTGGCTCAGCTTTTGGCTGAATCAGGAGTAAATTCATTAACTCATTTGTGCAGTTGGGGGGGTTCCTGGTTTATCATTCAGCTTCTTTCTTGGCAGCAAAAAGCAATCCGTGCAGCTTCTACACAGGTGGCTAAGAAGTAAGCAGAACTCAGCATGAATGCAACTGAAACTTTGGATTTGCAGTTTGAAGTCCTTTTTCAGAGACTGATTTTTGACGCAAATCATGTTCATGAAACTGAACTTTAATGAGGTGCTAACAAGGAAGACCTTTCTTAAGGTTATTTATTCAATTTTCTATACCTTTCTCCCAGGGGAGCTCAGAACAATTGTCTTGGTGGGCTTACAATCTAATGTACCTGGGCAATGAGGGATTAAGTGACTTGCCCAGGGTCACAAGGATAGGGATACCATAGGGCTGCAGAAAAAGGAGGATGGATTGAGACATCCGGGTTTTACTTCCAGTGAAAGCAATGGAAGTAAAGAGGATAGACTGAGACATCTGGATTTGACTTCCATTGCTTTCAATACAAGTAAAACCCGGATGTCTCAGTCCGTCCTCCTTTTTCGAGGAGTCATATAGTAACCCTACACAAGGAGCAGCGTGGGTTTGAACCCACAACCTCAGGGTGCTGAGGCTGTAGCTTTCTTAGAGATCAGACTCCCCTCAGGTGACCCTTGAGGGGAGGAATGCTGACCTAGTGCCTAACCCTCGGTAAGTGGTCCCTATTCACAAAAGTAGTCACAAAGTTGAAACGGGAAACTAAAGGCCAGTGTGGAATCCTTATGGCTAGAAATTCCATGTGTGAAGGGAAGGAATATAGAGGTTGGGTTATACTACCGTCCCCCGGAACAAAATGAGCAGACAGATGAAGAAATGTTTTCAGAGATTAGGAAAGTTGGAGAAATGGGCAAAACTATAATAATGGATGATTTCAATTACCCCAACATTAACGGTTAAATGTTACATCAGGGGAGTGCTAGGGAGGTAAAATTTCTAGATGTCGTAAATGCTTCTTGGAGCAACTAGTCTGGGAACCAACAAGAGGGGGTGCTCTTTTAGATTTGGTCCTTAGTGGAATGCAAGACATAGTACAGGAGTTAACTGTGTTGGGTCCGCTGGGAAAGAGTGATTATAACGTGATCAAATCTACTGTAGGGGCATTTAATTTTCGAAAGGGTGACTATGATAAAATGAGGCAAATGGTTAAGAAAAGTTAAAAAGGTTGCAAAGGTTAGGACTGTAAACCAGGCATGGATGCTATTTAAAAATACCGTCATGGAAGCCCAGACCAGATGTATTCCATGTATCAGCAAAGGTAGAAAGAAGAGGAAATGAGAGCCAGTGTGAATAAAAGTGAAAGAGGCTATTAGAGCCAAAAAAGAATGGAAAAAGGATCTGAATGAAGAAAATAAGAAGAAACACAAGCACTGGCAAGTTAGATGCAAAGCATTGATAAAGAAAGCTAAGAAAGAATATGAAGAGAAACTTGCAAAAGAGGCAAAAACTCATAACAATTTTTTTTAGGTACATCAGAAGCAGAAAACCTGTGAAGGAATCTGTGGGACCGTTGGATGATCAAGGAGTGAAAGGGCGCTCAGGGAGGATAATGCCATAGCACAGAGACTGAATGAGTTCTTTGCTTCAGTCTTTACGGAAGAAGATGTAAGAGATCTACCTGAACCGGAAATGGTTTTCAAGGGTGATGATTTGGAGGAACTGAAAGAAATCTTGGTGAATCTGGAAGATGTACTAAGCCAAATCAACAAGTTAAAAAGTGATAAATTGCCTGGATCGGATGGTATACATCCCAGGGTACTAAAAGAACTCAAACATGCTGTTAGTGATCTATAACCTGTCGCTAAAATCGTCTGTAGTACCTGAAGATTGGAGGGTGGCCAATGTTACGCCAATTTTTAAAAAGGGATACAGGGGAAATCCAGGAAATTACAGACCGGTAAGCCTCACTTCAGTGCCGGGCAAAATGGCGGAAACAAAAATTAAGTTGTGGAACACGTAGACAAACATGATTTAATGAGATGGAGTCAGCATGGGTTCAGCCTAGGGAAATCTTGCCTCACAAATTTGCTTGACTTCTTTGAAGGTGTGACTAAACATGTGGATAAAGATGAGACGGTTGATATAGTGTATCTGGATTTTCAGAAAGCTTTTGATAAAGTTGTTCATGAGAGATTTCTGAGAAAATTAAAGAGTCATGGGATAGGTGGCAAAGTTCAGTTGTGGATTAGGAATTGGTTATCAGATAGAAAATAGAGGGTAGGGTTAAATGGTCATTTTTCTTAATGGAGAAGAGTAAACAGTGGAGTGCCACAGGGGTCGGTACTGATACTGGTGCTATTTAACTTATTTATAAATGATCTGGAAATTGGAGCGAGTGAGGTGATTAAATTTGCAGATGACACTAAACTGTTCAAAGTTGTTAAAACGCATGCGGATTGTGAAAAGTTGCAGGCGGACCTTAGGAAATTGGAAGACTGGGCATCCAAATGGCAGCTGAAATTTAGGGCTCCTTTTACAAAGGTGCGCTAGCAGTTTTAGCGCATGCTAAAATGCTGCGCATGCTAGCCACTACCGCCTCTTCTTGAGCAGGCGCTAATCCAGTGCGTGCGCTAAAAACACTAGCGCATCTTTGTAAAAGGAGCCCTTAATGTGGACAAATGCAAAGTGATGCACATTGGGAAGAATAACCTGAATCACAATCACTGGATGCTAGGGTCCACCTTGGGGGTTAGCGCCCAAGAAAAGGATCTGGGTATTATTGTAGACAATGCGATGAAACCTTCTGCCCAATGTGTGGTGGCAGCCAAAAAAGCAAATAGGATGCTAGGAATGATTAAAAAACGGATAGTTAACAAGACTAAGAATGTCATAATGCCCCTGTATCGCTCCATGGTGCGACCTCAGCTGGGGTATTGCGTTCATTTCTGGTCTCCTTATCTTAAGAAAGATATAATGGCGTTAGAAAAGGTTCAAAGAAGAGCGACCAAGATGGTAAAGGGGATGGAACTCCTCTTGTATGAGGAAAGACTAAAATGTTTAGGGCTCTTCATCTTGGAAAAGAGACGGCTGAGGGGAGATATGATTGAAGTCTACAAAATCCTGAGTGGAGTAGAACGGGTACAAGTGGATCGATTTTTCACTCCGTCAAACATTACAAAGACTAGGGGACACTCGATGAAGTTACAGGGAAATACTCTTAAAACCAATAGGAGGAAATATTTTTTCACTCGGAGAATAGTTCAGCCAGAGGATATGGTAAAACCGAATAGCGTAGCTAGTTTTAAGAAAGGTTTGGACAGGTTCCTGGAGGAAAAGTCTTGTTATTGAGAAAGACACGGGGGATGTCACTGTTTGCCCTGGATCGGTAGCATGGAATATTGCTACTCTTTGGGTTTTGGCCAGGTACTAGTGACCTGGATTGGCCACCGTGAGAAGGGGCTACTGGGCTTGATGGACCATTGGTCTGACCCAGCTGATTCCCTTTGAGGGAGCATGTCAGGCTACACTTCAAATAATTGGATTGGTTGCCAGTGATACAGCATGTTGAGTTTAAGGTGGGATAAGGGTCTAGTCTATTTTGAGAGAGATTTGATATTTGTATAAACCCCTGATCACCCTACACTCAGCTGGCTCTAAGCGACAGGATGTTCCCACAGTGTTCAACCTAAGACTGAACAGGGTCAGTGAGGCAACATTTGTGGTTGCAGGTCAGTTGTTTTGGAGCACATTGCCTGTTGCTTTGAGATGTGAAACTGAGTACTTTAGATTCTGGAAGTGCTAAGGGATATCTATTTGAGGGTGTATATGGGAAGGGTCATGACAGAATGAATGTTGTTTGAGTCTGTGGTAACTCATTTTGTTGTCTGTTGAAGACAGGTGGATTGTAAGGACTTTCAGTGTTCCGTATTGTCTTTTACATTTCCAAGATTTAACTATATGTATTTATCATGTTTACATGTCCCTTGAAGAATTTGTAAGATGTATACCATTTGAGGAAAATGAGTGATCCTGCAACAGAACTGAGTGTGTCCTTTAGTAATCAAAACTGAACTCAGATTGCCCTGATCAAAAGAATGCCACCTACACCTGCCCCTCTCTATTCTGGGAATCAACTACCATAACTGCTTAGGGACACTCCTTGACTCTAACCTAGCACTTTCCAACCATACTTCTCAGGTGGTTTCTTCCTCATTCTACTACCTGTGATAACTCCAAAAAATAAGGAACGACTTCTCGGAATCTGACTTCACCCAACTCCTCTCTCCCATGGTGTACTGGAACATGCTATTTAATGGTCTCACACCAAAGGAAATACAGCGTCTCCAACATGGACAAAACACAGCAATCAGACTTCTAAAGAACATTCAAGCCCACGACCCTGTCTCCCAGGTGCTGTCATCAGCCCACTGCGACTGCGTGAAAAAGTTACCAGGAAAAAGGACATTGCGCCATCACCACAAAACAACTTGCTTATAATATGTCCAATTGCGCCTAGAGAAGCCTCAAAGCTACTAGAACAAAATAATTTGGAGCGATCAATCCAAAATTTAGCTTTATGGTCACAACCATAAATGCTACAGGGCTCATAACAATAAAAAAAAAGTCTAAAAACCCGCCTAAATCAGTACTTGGACGATCAAAAAGACAGGTCGTCCAAGTGCCGATAAAACGTGTTTTAGACATATCTAAAAACAGCATAGGTTTTTTCAGTGCTGCTTTACACCCAGAGCTGAAAGGGGCGTTTTAGGAGGAGTGGTGAGGGTGGGATTTGGGTGGCACGTGGGCCGACCTAGACTTAGTCGTACTGCAAGTATAACCGAAAGTTTAACGAGACTGCCTAGACGGAACTTATACGTATTTACTTAGGCGATCTAAAATAACCACTGCAGACACAAAGTACATACTCCCCCAGTGATCACTGACCCCCCACCACCGCCATAAAAAGGCACGTACCTACCTCCAGAATATCAGCACCTGGAATAGGAAAGCTTAGTAGAGCTTCGCAGAGGTGGTTTAAGTAGTCTGGGGGAGTGGGCGAGTGAACCATAGAGAGGAGGACCCAGGCCCATAAGCCACTCTAACCACTTTATTCATAGTGAAACATGTGCATTCACCCATACCCCCCCCAAACCCTATTGTACTGCCATATAGGTGGTACCTGCAGCCATAAGGGCTATGGGGTGGTAGACAGATAGGTCTAGTAGGTTTTGGGGGGCTCACCATGACCTATAAGGGAGTTGTGGTGATATGTTTATGTGGTACCCTTTTTGTGAAGTTCACAGTAGTGCCCTGTAAGTTGCTCCACTATTCTGTTGCCATATCTGGGTGTCCAGTCCATCACTTTGTTGACCCCTCCCACATCCAAAAGGTTTTGTCCTAGGTGTTTTTGACTTGAACGATTTTTGGGATGAGAATGGGTATAAAGATAGATGACTTAGCAGTCTGGACGATCAAACGGATGGACATACAAGTAGAGGATTCTCTGAAAAAATTTTGGATGTATTTTTCCAGAATGGACTGTAGATACTGCCGACTTTGGGCGACTAGCGACTTAGGCCCAAAACGGACTTGGACTTATTTTTTGATTAGGCCCCTCCACATTTGTAGAGTCAACAAGCCCTAAAGTATGAAGAGAAGCACACCATTTCTACTTTGAAGCATAGAGAATTTGATCAGAATTGATGAAAAGGTGAATGCAGCATCTTATCAGAAAATATTAGAGGAGAATTTGCATTCATCAGCCAAGAAGCTTGGACTTTCCAACATGACAGTGATCTGAAATAAGGCCAAATGAAGGTTCTGGCGTGGCCATCACAGGCTCCTGACTTTGGGGAGAACTCAAACATGCCCTTCATGCTAGAAATCCAAAGGCTTTTTGCCAAGAGGAATGGGCAGCTTTACCACATGAGAACCTAAAGGGCCTCATGCACAACTATCAGAAAAGCCTGCAGAAGATGGCGGCGATGTGAGGAGCCGTGAGAGACGCACTGAGATTGCTTCTCCTAACCAATTATACCTTTTCTCCAGATGCCCCATGCAAAGAGGAAAGGGGTGGTCAGGGTCGTTTCCTCGCTGGCCCTGGCGTCCACCCCGTTGCAGCAAACCGTGGATCGCTTCTTTTTGGCCCTTCCGGCGCCAGCATGTCCCAGAGTGGAGTCCGGCATTGGGCGGCAAAGTGAGGAAGTCGCTTGCCCTTTCTCTGTCTCCTCTGGTATCCCTCATACCTCCTTGTACGGCAACCACCGAGACGCTGAGGTGAGAGCCACGCGATCCCAGAAGTGGAGACACGGGGTCTCCCGACGAGAGCACAGCGTCTGTGGCTGGTCAGCTGATGGAAGCAAGCAAGAGAGGGGAGAATCTGTCCTCTCTGATGGAGGTTTCCCTGCATAGCATCTGGTTTTTGCTTCAACGGATGGAGACCAAAATGGAAAAATCGTCTGAAGAGATAACTAAAATAGTGGAGAGTTTGGATTCATTAACTAAAACTGTGGAAACAATGAAATTGGATTCTATAGTCCAAACTAAGCAGATGCAGGATGATATATTGCACTTACAACAGTTCAAGATGGCTTCAATTAAAGACAGTTCTTCTATACATAATAAATTAGTGCAATTTGAAAATTTTAATAGACGCTTGAACCTCCGTATTTTAAATTTTCCACAAATTCCGGGTGTATTGCCTCTCGACTTATTGAAAAGATATTTGATTGAAAACCTAAAGATTTCTTCAAATTGTATACCTCAATAAATAAAATTTACTATTTACCAAATAAGAAGATATCCGGAAGAGAAGGAGGAGAAAATGAGATTGGAAAAGAGAAAAGGAGGAAAAATAATGAAATAGAATTTGCTAATGTGACTGCTCTTCTTGAACAAACAATAACAGATGACACTGATAGAGCTACGCTCTTAGTATCATTAGTATTTGAGCAAGATGTAAATATGATTATGAAATTGTTCTTTAAAAATTCACAAAAATTATTTGGGGGACATAAAATATGGAAATACCCTGATGTCGCTAAGACGACTCAAGAACGGAGGAAAGAATTTCTTTCTATGCGCCAAGATACTATCAATTTGGGAGCGACGTTTCTTCTAGCATACCCCTGCAAATGCTTAGTTAGGTATTTGGGAGTTAAATACACACTTTTTTCTCCAAACCATCTGAAGGAATGTGAAAAAGATCATTAAGGACTGAGGGATAATAGAAATAAAGCCAGTGCTTAGATATTACATTACATTACATTACTGATTTCTATTCCGCCTCAACCTTGCAGTTCTGGGCGGATTACAAAAGAGACAACTGGACATTTCCAGGATAATTACAGAGAGAATTCTGGTCATTTCCAGGAGAAGTTACAAGAATAATGGAGCTGTATATTTTAAGAGCTACAAGATGCTGTACAAATAGGAAATAGTGCAGATCCAGTATATATACCGTTAGGGAAGCAGTTGACATGCTTGAGGCTAAAGAGAAGGGAACTGGTGAAGGGGGGAGTTGCGTTGAGGGGGGTCCGGTTGGGGTTAAGCCATCTGTATAAATTTTTTGAATAGGTGAGTTTTGATTTCTTTGCGAAAATGTTTGTAGTCATTTGTTGTTATCAGCAGGTTGGAGATAGTGTGGTCCAGTTTCGCTGCATGCGTCGCCAGTAGACTGTCAAAGATACATTAAGTCTATTTGTTAATAAATTCCTCCTTAAATTTTCTCTCATAATTTTTGTTTGACCATCCCCCCATTATAGTGGTCTAAGAAGGGGATAAAGGAATATTCTCGTAAGAATGAATTTGTATTACTTTTGGATTGTTTTCCTCCCTGTGTTTATTGTAGCAAGATGTATTCTTGTAAATTTTGATGAATAAATAGAAATAAATAATAAAAAAAAGAACAAACTGCAAGCCTTGATTGATGCAAAAGGGGGCAATACATGATGCTGAGAACTAAGGATATGCAAACTCTCAAACAGGATCATTTTATTCTTTCCTGTGATCCATAATAGTTTGATTTGAAACGCATTAAAATTAAAAAAGATGTATTGCCTGATCACTCATATTTTTCACCAACAGTACACATCTTACATAAATTCTGCTGGAGTATGTAAACTTATGAGCACAACTGGGGATTAGCGCCCGAGAAAAGGATCAGGGTATCATCGTAGACAATATGATGAAACCTTCCGCCTAATGTGTGGCGGTGGCCAAAAAAGCAAACAAGATGCTAGGAATTATTAAAAAAGGGATTGTTAACAAGACCAAGAATGTTATAATGCCCCTGTATCGCTCCATGATGCGACCTCATCTGGAATATTGCGTTCAATTCTGGTCTCCTTATCTCAAGAAAGATAAAGTGGCGCTAGAAAAGGTTCAAAGAAGAGCGACCAAGATGGTAAAGGGGATGGAACTCCTCGCGTATGAGTAAAGACTAAAACCGTTAGGGTTCTTCAGCTTGGAAAAGAGACGGCTGAGGGGAGATAGGATTGAAGTCTACAAAATCCTGAGTTGAGTAGAACGGGTACAAGTGGATTGATTTTTCACTCCGTCAAAAATTACAAAGACTAGGGGACACTTGATGAAGTTACAGGGAAATACTTTTAAAACCAATTGGAGGAATTTTTTTTCACTCTGAGAATAATGAAACTCTGGAAGGCGTTGCTAGAGGTTGAGGTAAGAGCAGATAACGTAGCTGGTTTTAAGAAAGGTTTGGACAAATTCCTAGAGGAAAAGTCCATAGGCTGTTATTGAGAAAGACATGGGGGAAGAAACTGCTTGCCCTGGATCGGTAGCATGGAATATTGCTCCTCTTTGGGTTTTGGCCAGGTACTAGTGACCTAACGGGCTACTAGGCTTGATGGACCATTGGTCTGAACCAGTGAAGCTATTCTTATGTTCTTGTGTAATCAACACCCCCCTCTTTTATGAAGCTGCGTTAGTTTTTTTATTGCCAGTCTTACCAGTAAAAACTCTGACGCTCATAGAATTCCTATCAGTGTCAGAACTTTTTACCCCAGTGGCCAGCGCTAAAAAAATGCTCTTTGCAGCTTCATAAAAGAAGAGGTCAATTGAGTTAAATTTTTATGCAGGACATCCTGAGAATCATGGGAGAGGCCATCAGAAACACCCTATTAAGGTTTGAAAAATCTGCCAAAATGTGACATTTCCGATCAGCGCCAGCATCCAAATATTCCTTCTGGAGTGTCTGAGTCTTTACAATTGATGAATTCCTCCTCTGTAAAGGAGGAATGGAAGGGACGTGTGTTCATTTCCAAATGGAAAATATCCCTACCACATTCTCTGGTTGGATAATCGAGTTCAGAGTTTTAAAAATGATTAAAAACATCTCTTTTTATAGAAGCTTTTTAAGTGGTTAAGAAGCAAATAACTGTGTATTGTTTTCTTTTATTATGTCTTATACTATTTTTACCTTTTGTTTGTTTTTGTGTATTCCACTTAAGTATAAGTGGGATATAAGTTTTTAAAAGAAAGAACTAAAATATTTTTTTTCATTAGAACACAACATGAAAAATAGCTCTCGGAATGGCAGGGTTATTTTGCTTTCCTTTTTATTTTGGAAAAGGAAAGGAATCATTCAAAATTGACACCCCAACCCCACCGGCTCCATTTACCCCCCGTTTGTGGGGACTCTAGAGGAAATAAGGTGGGAGTAATCCCCAGCTGCTTCTGCTCAGCCAGATCCCATTTTAAATTGTGGTGGTCAGAAATATTGATAAAAATGCCAACAACATTCACTAGAAAAGAAAGCTCCCCTTTTTGAAGGTCACAAACATAAGAACAGCTGACAAAGAGTTAACCCTAAGGACAAGAATCCTGGGACAGCTGGAGAAGAAACCGTCCCAGCTGAGGTGTCAAAGACTCCTTAAAGGGCCCCTAACCTGCAAAGAATTGAGCACTGAATCCCACCTCCACAGAAGTCAGATAAATGCACTGCTCCCTCTGATCTTTGCAACCTTAGTCACAATAGACCCACAATCTCCCTGTACTTTGTATGAACAGGGGGAGGAGAAGATCCTACTGTACCTGTCTGCTAGGTCACCAAAGATAACCGCTCCAAAGAGGACTCCCAGCATGAAGGTGGGCTGGGCTAACTTAGCAAGCCATGCTCGCTCGCAGACCAGATCCCAGTCTGTGACGATGCTGCTCTCTAGCTTGCTCTGATCGTAGAGGAATCCATCCGAGCAGGTCTGCACGCTCCTTGGCCCTTCGTAATCATATGTCAGATTAAAAGCATTCTCCCTTCGGGTCCTGCTGCACTGGGTGAGCTCCCAGATCTCGCCGTTCTCCAGCTGGACTACAAGATAGTCTGTGGCCGAAGTCCACAGTTCCCAGGCATCTTCAATTCTGCTGCTGGAGGAATTGGCCAGCAGAAAAGAGCTAACATTGCCAGCAACTGTGCACAAATGTTTAGGAGTTATGGCAATGAAAACAGAAGCCAGGTAGTGAATCCCACAGGAGATAGCTTGGAAGATGGATGCAAAATAGATGCATGCCTGGAATCTGCAGGGGCAAAAAAGATTGTGTGTTAAAAAAGCATGGCTATTGCAAACCCTAAGAATGCCACAAAATCGATAAATCATCAAATAAGAGTAAAACAGGAAAGATCACATCTCCAAGAATAATATTCATCACAAATGTACTACTGCAGATTACAACTCCAACGACAAGGCCAATTTAAAATATATGTCTTGAGTTGCCTTTTAAAAGTTCCTTGATTCCTCTTTTCACTATTCAATAAGGAGAATATTTCATAACGTTGGTGCTATGTACAAAAATGCACAATTCCTGGTCCCGATTACAGGCGTCCTACAGCTGTCTAACCATAAAAAAAAAAAAAAAAATGTTCCCCAGGCAGGCCGCCTATATTGGAGGTGCCTCCAGGAGCATAGGGAGGCCCGCAGGCGAACCTAGGTGGCCTTACGCATCTCCCTAGGCCAGCAGGAGACGCGTACAATGTAGGCTAGCAAAATGCTGGCCTACATTGTAAGCAGATGCAGCCGCTACACTTATTGTGGCATCTGCGGCCGCCAGTCCCCCCACCCCCTCCCCGAAGATCACGGCAGGAGGGATGCCCAATCCATCCTGTTGGTCGCCCCAATGAAACCCCCACACCCCTCCCCAAGGATCGCTGACAGGAGGGTACCTAAACCCTCCTGCCGGACCCCCCCTAATGAAACCCCCAACCCCCCTCCCCCCGGGCTAACCTTGAAAGTTGGTTGGATGGACAGTCTTCCCACTGGCTGGTGGGCCTGCCCCTATCCAGTCCATCCCAGAGGAGACTAAGGCTTAATTGGCCTGAGGGGAGGGGGGTGTTCCGGGCAGGAGGGATTGGGCACCCTCCTGCTGCAATGTTCGGGGAGGGGTGGGGGGTTTGGGCACCCTTTTGCCAGCAATCTTTGGGGAGGGGTGGAGGGGGTTTGGGTGTGTTCTGGGCAGGAGGGATTGGGCATCCCTCCTGCTGTGTTCATTCAGGGGGTGGGGGGACTGCCGGCCACAGCCACTATACTTATCGTGGCAGGGAGATCCCTTGCCGCAATAAGTGTAGCGGTCGCATCTATAATAACCTGGTTCTGTAACCGGCATCTGTAACAAGGACGTCGGTTACAGAATTGGGTTTATTTTAGGTGGCCTTAGGCCTGATTCTGTGTAGGATGCCCGTCGGCTTCTGAGACCAGGCATCCTATAGAAAATCCAGGTTTAGATGTGCTCTAGAAATATGTGGCACAACCATTCTCATATCGTTCAATGATCTGAGCAGCCTATGGAGGCTCCATCTCCCATAGTGCCCTGTGTACTAATATCAATATTTTAAAATCTATTCTGTACTTCACGGGCAGCTAGTGACATCTTAAATACTGTACATGAGTTCTCCCCAACATACACAGAGCTGCATTTTGAAGAATTTACAAATGCTTTATGAGATTTTCCAGACAATTATCCTGTGGACACCACATTTCCATAATCTAGCTGAGAGAACAAAAAAGCTTCTTCTGGAAAGCACCTGATTGCTCTAAGTTGCCTGAGTACCCCAAATCTTTTTTTTATTATTGTTGATACTTAGAAACATAGAAATACAAGCAAAAGATTGACCCTTAATCCCACAGAAAATGCAAATCCTCTCTGCAGATGGGGATGTTGAAGATGCAATTTGATAATCCGCATAAAATATATCTAGGACACAGTCCGTGTTTCAACAATGCTGTCTTCCTCAGGGGTCCCTAAAAGTCCTGATTTAAAAACTACAGCTGCCTAAAATTGGGACGCACTTTGCAGAATCCGGGCCTATATGTCTATGTCTGAATTCAAAAGGGCCTGGGACAGGCACGTGGGATCTCTCAGAGAGAGACAGAGATAATGGTTAGTGCGGATGGGCAGACTGGATGGGCCATTTGGCCTTTATCTGCCATCATGTTTCTATGTTTCTATTGAATTCAAGAGGGCTTGGGATAGGCACGTGGGATCTCTCGGAGAGAGAAAGAGATAATGGTTACTGTCTGCAGATGGGCAGATTGGATGGGCCATTTGGCCTTTATCTGCCATCATGTTTCTATGTTACTATTGAATTCAAGAGGGCCTGGGATAGGCACGTGGGATCTCTCGGAGAGAGAAAGAGATAATGGTTAGTGCGGATGGGCAGACTGGATGGGCCATTTGGCCTTTATCTGCCATCATGTTTCTATGTTTCTATTGAATTCAAGAGGGCTTGGGATAGGCACGTGGGATCTCTCGGAGAGAGAAAGAGATAATGGTTACTGTCTGCAGATGGGCAGATTGGATGGGCCATTTGGCCTTTATCTGGCATTATGTTTCTATATAAAATTTGCAATTGTGTATTCACATATGACAATGATAAAGAGGTCTTGAAGCAATAGGCCCATGTCTCAGCCCAGAAAGTATTCAAACTACAGTTTCCTATTCATGTATCAAAAGCGAGGAGGTGGTATAGAAAATGACCATTTTCAGTAACAGTGGTTAATGTAGATGGGTTTACACAAATTTCTGGAGGAAAAGTCCATAGTCTGCTATTGAATGTTTCTACTATTTGGGTTTTTTCCAGGTACTTGTGACCTGGGCCACTGTGGACCAAGATACTGGGCTAGATGGACCATTGGTTTGACCTCGTATGGGTAGTTTGACTCTAATCTAACTATTTTAATTTGATTGTTGATTTTTATATAAACCGAGTCGAGTTCCTTTTAGATTAGATTAGATATTTTTATCTTAAATCCCGCACTGGATGATCTGGAGGAGGCTTTGAGATTTGTTCAAAAGATCAAAGTGGATAACTGGGCAGCCAATCATTTCTTACAGCTGAACAAGAAAGTCCCCTAAATTTGTTTCAGTACTCCAAGTGGGTTTATTGAGTTCTGGAGAAATTCTTATGATAGAAGACAAATCTAGGGTTTGGGGTCTTATTTTGTGGCTTGACATTTGAGAATGAAATAAACGGATTGGTAAGGAGAGTCTTTTTCTGTTTTATCTTGAAAGAGATTTCAAACAGTGGGAAGAGCCTCAGTTGGATTACTGTAATTCTTTATATTGTGCTGTTACACTGAATTTAAGAAATAGGCTACAATTGCTTCAAAATACAGCTATGTGCTTGGTTTATAGAGCAAAAAAAATATGACCTGGTTACTCCTCTTCTGAATCAATGACACTGGTTGAAGATTGAGAAGAGAGTAAATCTTGCATTGGTTATACTTACAATATATATAAATTGTTGCAGGGAATGGGACCAGAAGAGAAGAAGAGACATTGCGGGCGAATGTCTCTGCTTTTTTCTCAAATCTCTTCTTTGGGGTTGTCTAAGGATAATTCTTTGTTAATGCAAAAAGCTTCTTTATTGGCTAGGAAATGTATACTTTTGCTGTGGCGCCAGGAAGAGGTACCTACTATTACTATGTGGAAAAATGAACTGTTCACTCTGTTACGGTATGAATATTTGGATGTTAAGAATTGTGGAGAAAGTTCTGGGCTATTTGGGCTCCCATTTGGGAAAGATTGTCCCATGGAGCCCAAAGTACCCTGTTGAATTTTTGACTTTCTTGAGGGTATAGGGTGGGATTGGGATCGGGAGATGATTTTTGAATTGTCTTGTACAGTTCTTTAGTCTCCGTGCAGAAACCTCTTATCTTCTGTTTTGCACTAATTTTGTATATGTTCTGACTGTTGTATTTCATTTGTATGTGTCTTTTTTTCAAATAAAACCAAATTGGGAAAAAAAACCCAAAAAACAAAACAGCAGGGTAGAGCCTATTTCTTCACAAGTTTCCCTTAATGGTTTCTTTTTCAAAGAAAAGCTATTCCTTTCAACTTTCCCACTCCTTTCTGTTGACATTCTCTGTAGGGCTTGCCATGTTCCAAACCAGTTGCAAGAAACCATTTTATGCAGCATTCAGTCACAGCTCTGGTCAGGCAGAGTTTTTCCACATAGGAGAATCTTACCTCAGGCAGATTCTGTCAGCACAACAGGCCAGCTCTTCAGTTCAGCTTCCGTAACTCCTATGTTCCCTCTGGGGCCTCCATATGCAGCAAAATTCCATGCAGTGGCTACCCCCATATCTTTCTCAATAGCAGACTATGGACTTTTCCTGCAGGAACTTGTCCAAACCTTTCTTACATAAGAACTTAAGAAGTGCCATCTCCGGATCAGACCCTAGGTCCATCAAGTCCGACGATCCGCACACGCGGAGGCCCCGCCAGGTGTACCCTGGCATAGTTTTAGTACCCATATCACTCTAAGCTTCTTGTAAAGAGAAGTGCATCTAGCTTACCCTTACACATGTCACTCTATGCCACTCATAAGGAAATGTACATCTAACTTACCCTTAAATCCTAGAACGGTGGATTCCGCAATTACCATCCAGCTACGCTATCTGCTCTTACCACAACCTCTGCGGTGCGATCTGGGACAAGTAGTCTGCTCAGCCTTGGGCTAGCAGCCCCTGCTGTATGGAGGTGGAACAGTAGTATAAGTGGAAGATAACTCCTTACTCTTCCACAAGATGCAATATTTTTTTTAAATTGTTATTATGGGAATAGTATGAAATATAAAGAAATAAGACTAGAGAAACAGGGCCTCTTCTCCCTTGAAAAGAGAAGACTGAGAGGGGACATGATCGAAACATTCAAGATATTGAAGGGAATTGTTCACCCTCTCCAAGGTGAAGAGAACGAGAGGGCACTCGCTAAAGTTAGAAGGGAAAAGATTCTGTACAAATGTAAGGAAGTTCTTCTTCACCCAGAGAGTGGTAGAAATCTGAAACGCTCTCCTGGAGGCTGTTATAGGGGAAAACACCCTTCAGGGATTCAAGATAAGGTTGGATAAGTCCCTACTGGAACAGAACGTACGCAAGTAAGGCTAGGCTCAAATAGGGCACTGGTCTTTGACCTAAGGGCCGCCATGTGAGCGGACTACTGGGCACGATGGTCTGACCCAGCAGCGGCAAATCTTATGTTCTTAGAATAGAACTGAATCTCTCTCCATTTAGCACAGTGGCAGACACCAGTGGCTGGATCTTGACTGATAGCTGTGGCTGTGCCTCTCTCTCTTTGTGGCCTGGTGGGGGGGATGTGCTTGACTGACAACTGGTGCTGTAACTCTCTTGATGGTCTCATGGCATCCCCCTCTCTTGGACTGTAATTGCAGTGTCTTTATCTCTTTTTTTTCTGGCTGGCAGAGTCCCAAAGGTTGTTTCCAGTAGCAACCTTGTAGTTGGACCACACCTAGGGCTTCTGAGGTGACAAAAACTCACTGTGCACAAATGAGACTTTATTCAACACTTGATATACCGTCTATCATCTGGTACCTAGACAGTTTACAATGCTAAAAAAAAATAAAAATTAAAACAAGATCTACAAGTTCAATGAGGAAGACAGAACAAACAAAAACAAATGGCTCAAAGGGGAGGTAAGAGCAAAATACATCGAGATAAAATAAAAATAAAAGGGTGGTAAATGAGGAGGGAAAACCCACAGAGGCTTTTTAAAAGTGGTTGGTATTCATCTCTTCCTTCCAAAAAAGGGATTAAAGGAGTCAAGATTTTTAGTCAATCTCTGATCTTTAAGTTTTCTCAACTTTGGAATGATCTTCCATTTCTTTTAAGGAGTTTCGGCTCACTTCGATTTTCTCACAAATCTTTAAAAACTACTTTTTTTTTACTCTTTGAAAATTAATTTCACAAAATTAGTCTTATTTTTTACGGTTTTTATTTGTTAAGTTAATTATTGTAAACCGAGTCGAGCTTTCTTAGAATGACGACTCGGTATATAAAGATTAGATCAATCCGAAAGTTGTCCAATGATTCTTCCAGTGGGAGAGCATTGCATAGGATGGGGGGCTCTGACTGAGAATATAGCATTACACGTAGTATCGTAAAAGTGTTCCCTAAGTTCGTAGTGCTCGTAGATGTCCCATAGAGAAACTGATTTAGGGGTACTTAAAAGCTGGACTAGATAAAAGATATTTGAAGATATTTAGCTTTTTTAGCCAGTGGCAGCCCAAGACAGGAATCTATCTATCTATATCTGCCTCTTTCTTGCTCTGCTGGGTCTAAACATCTCCTGCTTCAGTGCATTCACTGGTTTCAACATACCTCCCCCAGTCAGCGCAGAATGTGGGTGACATTTGACCACTTGCCCTTAGAACTAAAGACTGTGCAGACACATGTTACTGATTAAAAATGGTGTGTGAGCTAAGGAAGGAGGGAGCTGGGGGATGGGCTAAAAGCCTCCAGATGACATCATTTTCTTTGAACTTTTCCTAACACCATGCTGAGATGGAAGATTAGAAGTGGCTCAAAGGGAACCGTCACCCTAACACTGGACAGTCCATAACCCTACTCCCCACTGCTCACCACCTTAGCCATCAGAATAACCTTCCCCCACCCTGGCATCCTCTTTGTCTGTTTAGATTGTAAGCTCTTTAGATCATGGACTGTCTCCTATGTGACTCTTTACAGCACTCTGTATGTCTGGCAGCGCTCTAGAAATAATTAACAGTGGTAGTAGTAGTATCTCCTAACTCCCTGCTAGGACACTGGGTCAGTAGAAACAGGGAGCAAAGCATAAAGTCCTACCTACAACCAACAATCAATCGTACATTAGCAACAAAGTCTCAATCAATATTGAACATAAGAACATAAGCAATGCCTCTGCTGGGTCAGATCTGAGGTCCATCGTGCCCAGCAGTCCGCTCACGCGGCGGCCCAAAAGGTCCAGGACCTGTGCAGTAATCCTCTATCTATACCCCTCTATCCCCTTTTCCAGCAGGAAATTGTCCAATCCTTTCTTGAGCCCCAGTACCGTATTCTGCCCTATTACGCTCTCTGGAAGCGCATTCCAGGTGTCCACCAAACGTTGGGTAAAGAAGAACTTCCTGGCATTTGTTTTGAATCTGTCTCCTTTCAACTTTTCCGAATGCCCTCTTGTTCTTTTATTATTTGACAGTTTGAAGAATCTTTCCTTCTCTACTCTCTCTATGCCCTTCATGATCTTGTAGGTCTCTATCATATCCCATCTAAGTCTTCTCTTCTCCAGGGAAAAGAGACCCAGTTTCTCCCATCTCTCAGCGTATGACAGGTTTTCCATACCTTTAATCAGACGTGTCACTCTCCTCTGAACCATCTCAAGTAACGCCATGTCCTTCTTAAGGTACGGCGACCAATATTGGACGCAGTACTCCAGATGCGGACGCACCATCGCCCGATACAACGGCAGGATAACTTCTTTCGTTCTGGTTGTAATACCCTTCTTGATTATGCCTAGCATTCTGTTTGCCTTCTTAGCGGCCGCTGCGCACTGTGCCGTCGGCTTCATTGTCATGTCCACCATTACCATTACAATCAAGCTAAAGCTAAATACAACCAAAACCAAAATTCTATACTTCCACACCACCCAGCAGAGGGCACCGACAAGCATCACTCTTCGATCAGGCAATAGCCTCACTGTAGATGAAACCTCCAAAATCCTAGGCTGCATTCTAGACTCCACACTTACCACGGAACCTCAAATCTCCGGAAGAAATCCCTCTTTACCATGAGACAACTAAGACTCATCAGACCATACTTTCACCAACACCACTTTGCCCTGATTGTACAGTTGATGATTCTACAAGTTTATTAGGATTTTATATACCGCCTATCAGGGTTATCTAAGCGGTTTTTACAATCAGGTACTCAAGCATTTTCCCTATCTGCCCCGGTGGGTTCACAATCTATCTAACGTACCTGGGGCTATGGAGGACTGAGTGACTTGCTCAGGGTCACAAGGAGCAGCGTGGGGTTTGAACCCACAACCCCAGGGTGCTGAGGCTGTAGATCCAACCACTGCGCCACACACCCCTCCTACCACAACTGGACTACTGTAACTCCACCTACATGGGAATTAACACTGCTCCAATAGATTCTAGGAATTCCACTATCCTTTCCAGCATTATTTTTCCTATAAGTGAAGTGAAGCTTACCGACATGTAGTTTCCTGCTTCATGTCTGCAACCACTTTAGTAAAGAGGAACCACATCTGCTCTTCTCCAATCCTACAGAACCTTCCCTGTCTCTGGGGATTTAATGAAGAAATCTTTTAAGTGGAGCTGCCAGAACCTCTCTGTGTTTCCTCAAGATCCTGGGATGGATTCTCATTGCTTTGTCCACCTTCAATTTTTCAAGTTGTTCATAAACACTTTCTTTCGTGAATGATGCGGTTTCCACTCCTTTCTCACATGTAACTTTGCCAACCAATCACGATCCTTCTCCAGGATTTTCTTCCATGATCATAGAACAGAAATATTTGTTTAGCACGTTTGCTTTTTCCTCATCACTCTCCACATAGCGGTTCATAGCTTCTTTTTTTTTTTTTTTAATCTTTCTCCTTTCACTAATATACCTGAAAAAATTTTTGTCTCCCATTTTTACATTTCTAGCCATTTGCACTTTTGCCAGACATATGACCTTATTTCAACTGCATCTCTAAGTACAGAGAGTGCTTGCAAGTCCCCAGAATGAGAGCACAACTGCTTAAGACCTGAATTATCAGAACAGGAGAAACCCCTGCCCCTTAAAATAGAAACTGCTCTCACTGTTGGGGAATGAAATTGGCTTGGAACAGGTTGTGAGAAAACCTCGCAGTGCCCCCATTGCCTGATGCTTAGCAGATTTGCGCTTTGGCTTCCAGATATTCACTGTGACGTAACTGAAGACTTAGAGAACAAGGGGACATTAAAGGTAGCACAAGTTTCTGACAGAAACGATAAACTGAGAACATTGCAGGAGATTAAATGTGGTACTGAAAAGTGCTTTAACAGCATGAAGCCATCAATCAGCTAGCAATTTCCCTACTGTTACTACTTAGCAATTGTAGGCTGGCCTTTTAAATATCTTGAAAAACTGGATATACAAAGAACAAAAGTCCTCCGGCCCATCAGGAAGCTGATAAGAACCAATGGACTGGGGTCATTTCCCAGTGTGGCTCTTTAGGACCCTGGGCAAGTCACTTAATCCTCCAGGGACAGAGAAAGTACTCAATAAACAGAAATATGAACATAGGGACAGAGAAAAGCAGTACCTCAAATCCTTGGCCCTTGACCCTGTCGAGAGTGTACTGAGTAGAAGGAGAATGGAGGCCTACGTAAGAGCAGCAAAAGACTTCAATATGCAAACAATCTAATCCCAACAAGAGGGTTTGAGTCGGTTAACAAAATATTAACACAACTAGTGTTTAAGCCCGTTAGGGTGCTAGAGTAGATGTCTGTCTGTCTGGGTTTTTTCTTTGTCTCTCTCTCCTTGGATGCTGTCTGTCTGTCTGTTATTCTTTCTGTTTGTGTCTCCCCCTAACCCTCTGTTTTTCTTTCTGT
Organism: Geotrypetes seraphini; assembly: GCF_902459505.1. Classification (NCBI taxonomy): domain Eukaryota; kingdom Metazoa; phylum Chordata; class Amphibia; order Gymnophiona; family Dermophiidae; genus Geotrypetes; species Geotrypetes seraphini. The sequence goes on along the minus strand of NC_047086.1, from coordinate 5,642,215 downwards.
ATGTCTCTGTTTCTCTTTCTGGCCCCTTACCTGCCTATATTTTTCTGTTGTGCCATCCCTGACTGTCTCTCTGTGGCCCTCTTCTGTCTTTTCCCCCCCAGCAAAGCATCTGCCCCCAGCACACCCCTCCACCCAAAGCAGCCCCCTTCCCCTCTCCCTGACTGTCTCTCCATTGCCCCCTTCTGTCTTTTCCCCCCCAGAGCAAAGCTGTCTGACCCCCAGCACATCCCTCCCCCCAAAGCAGCCCCTTTCCCTCTCCTTGACTGTCTCTCCATTGCCCCCTTCTGTCTTTTCCCCTCCCAGAGCAAAGCTGTCTGCCCCCCAGCACACCCCTCCCCCAAAGCAGCTCCCATACTCTCTCCCTGATTGTCTCTCTGTGGCCCCCTTCTGTCTTCCACCCCAGAGCAAAGCTGTCTGCCCCCAGCACACCCCTCCCCCCCAGCATCCACCTATCCCTCTCCCTGACTGTCTCTCCGTGGCCCCCTTCTGTCTTTCCCCCCGAGCAAAGCTGTCTGCCCTCAGCACATCCCTCCCCCCAAAGCAGCCCCCTTTCCCTCTCCCTGACTGTCTCTCTGTGGGCCCCTTCTGTCTTCCACCCCAGAGCAAAGCTGTCTGCCCCAGCACACCCCTCCCCTCACAGCAGCCCCCTTTTCCTCTCCCTCTCCCTGACTGTCTCTCCGTGGCCCCCTTCTGTATTTTCCCCCCCGAGCAAAGCTGTCTGCCACCAGCACATCCCTCCCCCCAAAGCAGCCCCTTTCCCTCTCCCTGTCTCTCTGTTGCCCCTTCTGTCTTCCACTCAAAAACAAAGCTGTCTGCCCCAGCACACCCCTCCCCCCACAGCAGCCCACTTTCCCTCTCCCTGACTGTCTCTCTGTGGCCCCCTTCTGTCTTTCCCCCCCAAGCAAAGCTGTCTGCCCCCAGCACACCCCTCCCCCCATAGCAGCCCCCTTTCCCTCTCCCTGACTGTCTCTCTGTGGCCCCCTTCTGTCTTCCACCCCAGAGCAAAGCTGTCTGCCCCCAGCACACCCCTCCCCCTATAGCAGCCCCCTTTCCCTCTCCCTGTCTCTCCGTGGCACCCTTCTTTTTTTCCCCCCAAGCAAAGCTGTCTGCCCCCAGCACACCCCTCCCCCCAAAGCAGCCCCCTTTCCCTCACCCTGTCTCTCCGTGGCCCTCTTCTGTATTTCCCCCCCAAGCAAAGCTGTCTGCCCCCAGCACACCCCTCCCCTCACAGCAGCCCCCTTTCCCTCTCCCTCTCCCTGACTGTCTCTCCGTGGCCCCTTCTGTCTTTCCCCCCGAGCAAAGCTGTTCCCCAAGCAAACCCCTCCCCCCAAAGCAGCCTCCTTTCCCTCTCCCTGTCTCTCCATTGCCCCCTTCTGTCTTCCCCCCGAGCAAAGCTGTCTGCCCCCAGCACACCCTTACCCCCAAAGCAGCCCCCTATCCCTCTCCCTGACTGTCTCTCTGTGGCCCCCTTCTGTCCTCCCCCCCAGAGCAAAGCTGTCTGTCCCAGCACACCCCTCCCCACAAAGCAGCCCCCTTTCCCTGTCCCTGACTGTTTCTCCGTTGTCCCCTTCTGTCTTTTCCTCCCCAGAGCAAAGCGGTCTGCCCCAGCACACCCCTCCCCCCAAAGCAGCTCCCTTTCCTGCTCCCTCTCTCTCTGTGGCCCCCTTCTGTCTTCCACCCCAGAGCAAAGCTGTCTGCCCCCAGCACACCCTTCTCCCATAGCAGCCCCCTTTCCCTCTCCCTGACTGTCTCTCTGTGGCCCCCTTCTGTCTTACCCCAGAGCAAAGCTGTCTATCCCAGCACACCCCTCCCCCCAAAGCAGCTCCCTTTCCCTCTCCCTGTTTCTATGTTGCCCCCTTCTGTCTTTTCCCCCCCAGAGCAAAGCTGTCTGCCCCAGCACACCCTTTCCCCCAAAGCAGCCCCCTTTCCCTCTCCCTGACTGCTCTGGGGGAAAGACAGAAGGGGGGCCACAGAGAGACAAAGCTTCCCCCCCAGCACACCCCTCCCCATAAAGCAGCTCTGATCGGGCCTGCTCTGATCGGGCCCAATCGGTCATGTTGATGAATCTAGCCCTTAATCCTCCACTGCCCCCCCCCCCCCCAGTACATTGATTGATTGTGAGCCTGCTGGGACTGATAAGGAAATGTTTGAAGTATCTGTATGTAAACCACTTCGAGTGTGGTTGTAAAAATTACAGAAAAGCGGTAATGCTGAAAATGTATTTATTTGATTTTTTTACACCATTCTCCCAGGCGAGCTCAGAGCGGTTCACATGAATTTATTCAGGTACTCAAGCACTTTTCTCTGTCTGTCCTGGTGGACTCACAATCTATCTAATGTACCTGGGCATTGGGGGGATTAAGTGACTTGCCCAGGGTCACAAGAAGCAGCATGGGTTTGAACCCACATCCCTAGGATGCTGAGGCTGTAGCTTTAACCACTGCACCACATGCTCCCCCTTGGAGCCTATCCACCCTGAAATGCCCCCAAAACACCTCCAGGATTGCTGGCTAGCATTTCAGCATTAACCAGTGATTTTCAGCTGGGATATCCTCCCAGTCAGCCACTGAGACACATGTTAACCAGTTAGCAACCGTTGCGGATTGGTGAACTCATTCTGAATATAGGGGGGAGGGGGTGGGGGGAATAAAGAGTGGAATCATGGCCCTAAGAGAATCAGAGAGAAAGAAAAGGATATGATCGCCTGGGAAATACAAAGTTGGATGCAAGAAAAGCAGCCTTTGTGGTGAAGGAGAGAAATACAACTGCATTGATAATAGAGGTATCAGTGCCAAGTGATTATTCTGTGAATCATTTGAAGAGAGAAACCTTTAGATAGCAAGAAATTCAATCAGAAACCACAAAAATGTGACAGAAAGATACAGAAATCTGTCCCATTGTAGTAGGTGCCAACTTATCAAAAAGAGAAGAGCAAGACTAGCAAAGGAAAGACTGCAAAAGGCAACTGATGCTACAATGGAGATCTCTGTGTGATAAAAGCTGCTGAAGGAGTGGAAGAAGAGAGGAGCGCCAGTGAAAGAGCGGCAGCAGGAAGAGACCTAGGATGTGGTAACAGCAGTTAGCATAGCTGGGTTTAAAAGAGGTTTGGACAAGTTCCTGGAGGAAAAGTCGAGTCTGCTATTGAACCAGATATAGGAGAAGCCACTGCTTGCCCTGGAGTGTTGCTACTATTTGGGTTTGGGACCTAGATTGGCCCCTGTGGAAACCGATGGACCATTCCTCTAATCCTCTTATGTCATGGGCAATGTTCCCTCTAAGCATAGCGCATGAACGATCGCTCACTATTTTCATTGGCGTCGCTCATAATTTTTCTCGTGTCGCTCACTAAAATACGCAGTGGGCGTGACTGGAATCGAGCACGGGCGGAGGTGAGAGGAAGCGGCGGTGGTGGCTCAGGCCAAGCAGCGGCGCGGCACTGCAAAAGGGGACAGAAGCGGTGCGAGTCCGGCGCTTGTCGTTCTCCTCGGGCGACGCCATGCCTGCGCGTCCTCCTCGGAGCCTTGTTTTTTTCATCCGCTGCTCCGCACTGCCGCCTGAAATGTGGCGTACCAAGGGGGGGGGCGGTCCGACGGTGGGAAGCAGAGAGAGCATAGGGCAGCTGCGGCGGTGGCTTTGGGGCCTGTTTCCCCCAATGGTGGCAGCAGTGGCTTTGTGGAGGGTACGGTGAAAGAAAGAAAGAAAGGGGGCAGGCAGGGAGACAGAAGGGAAACAGAAAAAAAGAAAGGGGGCATCAAGAGAGAAAAAAGAAAGGGCAGGGAGAGAGGAAGAAAAAGTTAGGGGAGGGAATGAAGTCTGGAGGAGAGGAAGCATACAGGCTGAAAGAAGGGAAGAAAGATTGGATGCACAGTCAGAAGATGAAAGTGCAACCAGAGACTCATGAAATCACCAGACAAGGTAGGAAAAATGATTTTATTTTAAATTTAGTGATCAAAATGTGTCTGAATTTATATATGCTGTCTATATTTTGCACTATGGCCCCCTTTTACTAAACCGCAATAGTGTTTTTTAGCGCAGGGAGCCTATGAGCATCGAGAGCAGCGCTGGGCATTTAGCGCAGTTCCCTGTGCTAAAAACTGCTATTGTGGTTTAATAAAAAGGATGGAGGGTATATTTGTCTATTTTTGTATGGTTGTTACTGAGGTGACAATGCATAGACTCATCTGCCTTGACCTCTTTGAAAAAAACCCCAGAATAGGAATAATAATTAACATTTTCTCAGCGTATAGTGTGCTTTGTGTTTTTTAATTTTATTGTTGATAGATCATTTTGACTTGGTCATTTTAAAGTAGCTCACAAGCTCAAAAAGTTTGGGCACCTCTGAGCTAGAGCGTTGGAACTGTGTATTTCTATTTTATTCCCCCTTTTACAAAACTGTGGAGCGTTTTTTAGCACCAGCCGTGGTGGTAGCAGCTCTGATGCTCAGAATTCTATGAGCGTCAGGGCTGTTACTACCGTGGCTAAAATCCACACTACAGTTTTGTAAAAGGGGGAGGGGTTAGTTTGTGATGACATATTCCATACTAGGCGAAGGTGTTTTCTGTGTTCTGTGTGTTCGAAAGACATGGTTTTCTGTTAGGATTGACGGTGTAGGATTGATCTGTGCTGGTCTGGCTTGTTTAGTTTTACAATGGGTGTATTGATGTACTGCTCACTGCAATATGTAAGATGCTGCCTTTTCCTAGGTACTCATGTGTGACGTGTGGCTTGTTACTAAAAATCATGTTTTTCTTACAGATGGGGGGGGGGTGCCAAAAAATGATGGGCCCCGGGTGTTACATATGCTAGCTACGCCACTGTATGTAAAGCAAAAACTTTAAGTAAATTGTTATTCTTCTAAGTTTTGAGTATTTAACCCTCCCACAATCTCACGGGCACTCGTCCTCCGCGCCTGCTCACAAATTTGTGGAGTATGTAACTTGTCGCTCATGCATATTTTTTTCTGCACACACCTCATCAATCCTTAGAGGGAACATTGGTCATGAGCAGTGTTCCCGCTAAGCTGCACTGGCGTGTGCTGGCGCACAAAATATACATCGCAGCGCACAAGTTTCTCGTCACAGCGCACAGCGTACGGCAGATGGCAGGGCGGCGAGAGGAGAATCGGGCGAGTTGGCTCATAACTTGCTGGCGCCCGATATTTTTAGCTCACAGCGAAAAAAGTTTGCTCACAACACCCGCCCGCTTAGAGGGAGCACTGGTCATGAGTGATAGATTAAAGTGTAGTTGAGGAGGAGTGAGTGCAAAAAGAAAGAAGCGCCATTGTAATTGAGGACTAGTAGGGATAGGGAAATGTGAATCCGTTTTAAACAGCTGTAGAAGTAACATTTGTTTCTTTGAGACAGATGATGCAAGGGACTGTTGATCTGAACTCTCCATTGCTTTCTTTATTTGCTTTGATATTCCCTCCTCCCCAGAGAGCTCAGAACGGGTTACAAACAAGATACAGACAATTCATGTAACATACATGATTTAACAGATGAGATATAGATAATTAGGCTATATGGCCTAGCAGGTATGGAATGAGGGTTTATAACCTACGGATAGTTCATCTTTACATTAGCAATTCCAGAGATGAGATGTTTCACATCAAGTTGGATTGTCCTGAAGCTTCAACACACAGGGTATAGTTCAATTTACTGTATGGCAGGAGGAGAAGGATAGTGGGTTGGATGCTCTGGTAGACAGTTTAACAATGATGAGCGGAGGATGTTGGAGTCTAGGTGCTATACTGAATGGATACTTGGCTAAGGGAATTAGGAGAAGAGGTAGGTTTTTATTGCTTTCCTACAGTTCAAAAGTCCTTTGAGGGATTTGATGTGCGGAGACAGTGGATTTTATACAGCACTTTGGCATAATGTGGTCTATAAATGTGAAATAAATGAAATAAGTTGGAGTCGGTCCAGAGGAAGGTCAGTGGTGTACGGGGACAGACTTAAAGATCTCAATTTGTATACTTTGAAGAAAAGGTGGGAGAGGGGGAATATGATAGACACACGAGACAAGTCTTTTTCAATTGAAAAGAAACTCCATAGTGAGAAGGCAGAGAATGAGGTTAAGCAATAATAGTTGAATCTCACCAAGAAGAGGTAAAAGGGGAAAAATAAAATCACTATGAGCAGATAAATTAGTATCTCAAAGGACCAAGAGTGATTGATTTTAAAATCTGATAATCCTACAATTTCAATACAAAACCTAGAAACATTCAAACATGAAATCTAAAACATAGAGATTCAAATCTGTTTACTCTTATCTCAGCACGCCTCTTCCATTGTGAGTGTCCAGAGAAGGGTCACTTGAAATGTTGGCGCTAATGCAAAAGATAATGAGAAACATGCTACATTAACGGAAGACCATAAATTCAGATTTTTACTTGGAGGGGCCTGAATATAATTTTGGTACAGAATGACAGAAACATAAAAGTTGTTTCCAGTGTGAGTAAGAATTTGTGTGGTGAAAACAGAGCTGGAAATTTTGAAAATAATAATAATAACAATTTATATACCACAGGATCGTGAAGTTCTATGCGGTTTACAATGATTAGAAATGTTACAGATTGAATGGAATAAACAAAGTACAGACTTAGAGATTGATAGTTCTAGAGATCGTTTGTTGAGGATTAAGATTGTATAGGTTGGTTTCCTAAGTATTTCAGGAACAGATGTGTTTTTAGGCGTTTCCTAATAATGGTCCAGATCTCTCTTCCTAGGTCTGGAGATTCTTCTTCACTCTCTCCCTGAGTGAACAGGATATCATTTCCTCTCCCATGTATAAGATCGTTACCTAGGCTTCCAGAAAAAGGAGGACGGATCAAGACATCTGGGTTTTATTTCCATTGCTCTCAATCTGTCCTCCTTTTTCTAGAGCCATATGGTAACCCAACATTTCCCTTCCCAGAGTATGACCACCCTCCTACCACACCCTGAGGAAACAACACAAAATTTCACCATCCATGGAAACTATACACTCCTCCCACCTATGCTGACACACCCTGAAGGAAGAGCATAACCTCCCAAGATTGAGACCCCCCACCTCTCCGAGACACCAGCTTATCCTCTCCACTCTCTTTTTTCCTCCCCAGTATCAGATTTCCCACCTCACTCATACTGCAATATCATCATACCCTCATCACCCCCCTATTGTATAAGTGTACTATCCATATGTACCCTTAACCCACAGTGAGGTAATAGAGAACATACACACAATCCCAGAGTGAGACAGTAACACCTGACTCCCATCCCAATGGAACAGAGCACCTTACCCCTTTCCTTAAGTCAGACCCCACTATCTCATCCTTAAGGAACAGAAGATGCTCTCACCTCTGCTTAAATTAGACCTTCCCCCTTCCCATCTCCTTATCCCCCTCCCCAACCTTACCATTAAATAGAACATATTTCTTCCCCTCCCAGTCATAACCCCCATCTCCTCTCCCCCAATCTGAAGGGAAAAAACACGCTCTCCTCCATCCAGCATGAGCTTTCTTCAATTCACCCTCATCTTAAACGAATAGAACAAACTGCCCCTCTCCCCAGTGAGATCCTCCATGTCATCCTGAGGGAACAGAGTAAACTCCCCCTTTCTTCGCAGAGAAACCTTCCATCTCAATCTAAGAGAACAGAATAATGTCTCTTTCCCTCTCCACTGGGACCCTTTAACTTGCCCTAAGAGAATAATCTCCCTTCTCTTTCCAGTGAGACCCTCCAACTTACCCTGAGGGAACATGACAAATGCCCAGCCCACAGTGAGATCCTCCAGTTTCCCCTGAGAGAACAGAACAAACTCCTCACTCTCCCCAGTGAGACCCTCCAGCTCACCTTGAGATAACATGACAACCCTTCCTCAATGAGACCCTCTAACTCATCTTGAGAGACCATGACAATCACCTCCCATGATACCCTCTAACTCATCTTGAGAGAACATGACAACCCCCCTCACCCTGGGGGAAAAGAACAAATTTCCCCCTTTCTCCCAGTTTAACCCTTGATTTCCCCCCCCAAGGGAATAGAATACTACTACTGTTACTACTATTTATTATTTCCAGAATACCCTTCTCCATATAGTTTGAGTCCCTTCCTCTGCACTCTCTTTCATATGGTCATCGACTGCTCCTTGGGCCAGTTTCTTTTTACAATGAAAAGGTTCCTGTTACCTGCCAAAGTGACCGAGGTAATCAAAGAGTTTCTCACAGCTCTGAGTCATGGCTGGGAGTCCTGTTCCGTGTCAGTGCAGCTCCTTCAGAGTAGATCAGTCTCAGGGGAAGAGCACAGAGGAAGTGGCTCAGCTGAGCCTGCTGGAGTGAATGAGGAGTGTGGGGCACAATCTGAGTGGGGAGGGGAGGGGAGGGGGGGCAGCCAGAGCTCCAGCTCCTCCTCTCTATAGCCTTAGTAAGACACAACATCTAGACTCAGCTGCAGGAATGTGACAGCTGCTGACTCTGGCACCGTATTCAAGAAAGAGTCAGCGTACGCCAAGGACAGCACACAGACATTGCACAAGCAACTTTCCTCTACACAACATGACCTGCAATTTCCCAAACTGTTCACTCCACTCACTGTCCCTCCACTCACTGCATCTGGAACCAATCCAGGCAGGGGGCAAGATGGGGTAGGGCACCCCAGACTGACCTGTAGTAGTCAAGGTAAAAAGAGGGAGTTCAATTACCAAAGAACAGTAACATAAAGTTACAGGGAGCAAGTTTCAGACGCTATGGTCAGTGGTTTCTGAACCGTGGCCACAACATTTAAGTCTTCCTTATACAGTATCCAGTGCCACTGTTGAGTTGGCAAAAAGCGCACATGGAGGGCGGTAGCTATTGCTGGATCTATGGACATATCATTAACAGGGATTGGGAATCAATGTTACAGTAACTGGGATAACTGGAGACAGAAATTAGAGAGACAGTACATATATTACAAGGTTGGAGTAGTACAGTTTCCAAGTTTTATTTAAAATTTGATAAAACGCTTATATAATAATTTCAAAGCAAAGTTCATTGATAAAATAGGCAACTAGAAACATATAATAGACAGACATTAACTACAATTTCATTATAAGAAAGATCGAGCAAGGGAAAAACCAATGAGCGATGGGGTTGCTGGTAGCCAAAAAGGTTTATTCTTGAGGGTCGCTATCAATGTAATATTGAAGAGCAATATATATTTATTGTTTCCAAATGTGTCAGTAAAAAGGAAGCTTTTGAGAGAACCTTGAAATCTTTCCAATACTGTCTCCTCTCTAAGATGACTAGGTAAGCGATTCTACTGTCTGGGGGGCTGTAACCAAAAAGATTTCATTTCGCTTCGTATTGATAAACTTCAAGGAAGGAATTGTAAGAACTAAAGTAAACTAAACCTTAGGCTTATATACCGCATCTTCTCTATAAACAGTAGAGCTCGGCAATGTGGCTTTGGAATAGAATGGAGAGGAGCGGAATTTACAACTTTGAAAATAGCCAACTTTTCAGATGTTTCAGAAATTGCCGCTGCTGGGTCAGACCAGTGGTCCATCGTTCCCAGCAGTTCGCTCATGCGGCGGCCCTTAAGTCAAAGACCAGTGCTCTAAATGAGCCCAGCTTCACCTGCGTACTTTCCCGTTAAGCAGGAACTTGTCCAACTTTGTGTTGAATCCCTGGAGGGTGTTTTCCCTACTACAGACTCCGGAAGAGCGTTCCAGTTTTCTACCACTCTCTGGGTGAAGAAGAACTTCCTTACGTTCGTACAGAATCTATCCCCTTTCAACTTTAGAGAGTGCCCTCTCGTTCTCCCTTCCTTGGAGAGGGTGAACAACCTGTCTTTATCTACTAAGTCTATTCCCTTCAGTATCTTGAATTTTTCGATCATGTCCCTTCTCAATCTCCTCTTTTCGAGGGAGAAGGGGCCCAATTTCTCTAATCTTTCACTGTACAACAACTCCTCCAGCCCCTTAACCATTTTAGTCGCTCTTCTCTGGACCCTTTCGAGTAGTACCGTGTCCTTCTTCATGTACGGCAACCAGTGCTGGACGCAGTACTCCAGGTGAGGGCACACCGTGGCCCAATACGGCGGCATGATAACCTTCTCCGATCTGTTCATGATCCCCTTCTTTATCATTCCTAGCATTCTGTTCGCCCTTTTCGCCGCCGCCGCACATTGCATGGATGGCTTCATCGATCAGAACTCCCAAGTCTCTTTCCTGGGAGGTGTCTTCAAGTACCGCCCCAGACATCTTGTATTCATGCATGAGATTTTTGTTACCGACATGCATCACTTTACACTTATCCACTCATCTGCCATGTCGATGCCAATTTCTCGAGCCTGATTATGTCTGATCTATGCAATCCCCCTGTGTCTTCACGACTCTGAATAACTTCGTATTGTCCGCAAATTTAATCACCTCACTCGTTGTACCAATGACCAGATCATTTATAAAGATGTTGAAGAGCACGGGTCCAAGAACCAAGACCTGCAGCACTCCCCTGCTGACGCTCTTCCAGTCCAAGTATTGTCCATTTACCCCCACTCTGTTTCCTATGATCCAGCCATAGTAACATAGTAACATAGTAGATGACGGCAGATAAAGACCCGAATGGTCCATCCAGTCTGCCCAACCTGATTCAATTTAAATTATTATTATTATTATTTTTTTTTCTTCTTAGCTATTTCTGGGCGAGAATCCAAAGCTTTACCTGGTACTGTGCTTGGGTTCCAACTGCCGAAATCTCTGTTAAGACTTACTCCAGCCCATCTACACCCTCCCAGCATTGAAGTCCTCCCCTGCCCATCCTCCTCCAAACGGCCATGCACAGACACAGACCGTACAAGTCTGCCCAGTAACTGGCCTAGTTCAATCTTTAATATTATTTTCTGATTCTAAATCTTCTGTGTTCATCCCACGCTTCTTTGAACTCAGTCACAGTTTTACTCTCCACCACCTCTCTCGGGAGCGCATTCCAGGCATCCACCACCCTCTCCGTAAAGTAGAATTTCCTAACATTGCCCCTGAATCTACCACCCCTCAACCTCAAATTATGTCCTCTGGTTTTACCATTTTCCTTTCTCTGGAAAAGATTTTGTTCTACGTTAATACCCTTTAAGTATTTGAACGTCTGAATCATATCTCCCCTGTCTCTCCTTTCCTCTAGGGTAGCCAGTTTTTAATCCCTCAATTCCATGGCTTGCAATTTTCCGAAGTAGTCGTTCAAGTGGAACCTTGTCGAACGCCTTCTGAAAATCCAGATATACAATGTTGACCAGGTCGCCCTTGTCTATCTGCTTGTTCACTCCCTCAAAGAAGTGCAGCAAGCTCGTCAAACAAGATCTGCCTTTGCTGAAACCATGCTGGCTGGTCCTCATCAGCCTGTGTCCATCAAGGTGATAAATGATGCAGTCCTTTATCAGCGCCTCTACCATCTTTCCCGGTACCGAGGTCAGCCTCACTAGTCTGTAGTTTCCCGGGTCCCCCCTCGAACCTTTTTTGAAGATTGGCATAACATTTGCCACCTTCCAGTCCTCCGGAATTTTTCCAGATTTGATCGACAGGCTGGCTACTAGTTGAAGCAGTTCAGCTATAGTCCCTTTCAGTTCCTTGATGACCCCCGGATGGATGCCATCCGGTCCCAGGGATTTATCGCTTTTAAGCCTATCTGCCTGCATACCTCTTCTAGACTGACCGTCAACCCTGCCAGTTTCCCGTCTTCGTTTCCAGCACATAGCCTGATGTGTTCCGGTATGCTGTTATATCCTCTTTGGTAAATACGCAAAAAATGTGTTTAGTTTGTCGGCGATTGCTTTGTCCTCCTTTAGCACTCCTTTCATTTCACGGTCATCCAACGGTCCCACCGCTTCCTTCACGGGTCATTTCTCCTTAATATATTGAAGTTTTTCGCCTCCTTGGCTTTTTTTTCCTCCTAGTCTCTTTTGGCCCCTTTTACCGCCTTATGGTACCTGCGTTGATGTTTGTGCTTATTCCAGTTTTCATCTGCTTTTGACCTTTTCCATTCCTTAAATGAAGTTTTCTTGTCTCTGATCGCTTCCTGAACCTCTACAGTGAGCCACGCCGGTTCTTTGTTCTTTTTCCTCTTGGATCCCTTGTTGATACGTGGTATATATAGATTTTGCACCTCGGTGACTGTGTCCTTAAAAAGGGACCAAGCTTGAAGTAGTATGGGGAGAGAAACAGGACACTGTTAAAGATCAGGTATTGAGAGCTGGACTAGTAAATTGTCCTGTTTAGAATAAGGCAGAGTTTTTTTTTTTAATATGATCTGATTCTGAGCAATAGGTTAGATTAATTGATTGGAATTTATTAACCACTTTTTGAAGAAATTCACCTAAAGCAGTGTACAGGAAGAATAAGCCAAACAAGGTGATAGACACTTAACAGCAGTAAAAATATTCAAATAACCACATTATAGCAAAGTCAGACAACACAACAGAAATGGACAAGAAAGCATCTTAATAGAGAGCACACAGTGCACGTGGAAGTGGAACATATAGAGCCGAGGTTCCCTGAGGGCCACATCTCTCTCTACCCCTAGTCCAGCAGCACCTCTCCCTCTTCCCCAGTTGGTCCCAATTTAGCTTGATTGCTGCCAGTAGCAGCATTGCGGTAATTCCAACAGGCAGCCTCAAGGCCTTTGCTAAGCCGTGCAACTTCCTGTTTCTACAGAGGTGGCCTGAAGCCTAGGAAAGGTCCCCAAAACTGCCCTTTGTAATCATACTGTTGCTACTGGTAGCGACTGAGGCAAGTTAGCATAGACCACAGGGAGAGGGACAGAAAGGGAGATATACTGGACCAAGGGGGGTGAGCTAGAGAGATGCTGCTGGATCAATGAGGGATGAGAGGGAGAGATACTGCTGGTCCTGGGGGAGGAGGTACTACTGGACATTGGGGAATTGGGTAAGAGGAAGACGCACTGATGGATCGGGGGCGGAGGGGTGTATGAGAATGAGAAGTGTTGCTGGACCTGGGTGGGGGGTGAAAGAGAGAGAATGGACCTGGGGGAGGGGTGGGGATGAGAGGGAGAACATAAAAGTTGCCATATTAAGACAGGCCAAAAGTCCATCAAGCCCAGTTGTTTCTAAAAGTAGCCAATTCAGGTCACAAGTACCTGGCTAGATTTCAAAAGAGTACAGCAGGTGTTATGATGCTTATCCTAGAAATAAGCAGGGAATTTTCCCAAGTCCATTGTGGACCCTTTGTTGGTGGAGTGGTATAATAACTACCTCTAGATATGAGTTGGTGCAAGTATCACAGTACCTAGCAGGGTTCCCCAATAACTCCACGCAACCAAGGGATTCAACAAGAAAAGAAATATATAATTTATGGAGCATAATTTTGTGAAGAACACTAGGTAAGCTGTTCAGGGTAAGTACCAATTTATAAGGCTGGATGGCATTCAGCAATTGGAAAGCTTACAGGATGTTGTATTTATCATTTAAAATTCATAGAAACTTAGTTTAAATACTACAAGACAGAAACTATATCACACCCTTCCTACACTGACTACAACCACTGGCTAACTAGCACTAACCCCAGAGGTAGACTCTAAAACAGGCTTTAAGCAGAGTTTTTGGGGTGCAATCATTGGTCCTCAACTTTGCAACGCTCTTCCAAATCACATTCGAATAGAACCAAATCTTGAACACTTGAATACATTACTACAAAGCTTTACAGATGCGTAACTTTAAAAATGCAGGAGACGGTTCAGACTTTGATCAGAAATAACAAGCATGTAGATGGCTTTTATTTATAATTTTCTTCCCTTTACTATTGAAATTGCAGTTCCATCTTTTAATTATTTGTATATAGTAATTTTATGTAACCCGCATAGATGTTTTCTGATTGGAAACTTAAGCAAAATCCTCAGAGGGCTTCCTCTCCGCTCTCCTCCTATGCTTCCAACTGGGTTCTCTCTCTCTCTCCTCCCTGTAGCGTAGTGTCTCAGTGGCCATCTCTCTTTCTCTCTCTCTCTCACTTCAGTCACTTTGCCCCTTCAGCTTCTCCAAAGGTTCACCTCTTCCAATAGGAGCTCCCTTTTTTTAAAGCCTGCAACATCTCTTCATTCCAGCCAATGGCTCTTCTTCTGTTTCCAGCTTGACTGCTTTTCTCCAGTGGCATACCTAGCATTTGTGACACCCGGGGCCCATCATTTTTTGACACCCCCCCCATCTATATGAAAAATATGATTTTTAGTAATAATCTATATATTGCACAACAAGAGTGTACCTAGGAAAAGGCAGCATCTTAAACACTGCAGTGAGCACTAAAACACCAACACATACATTGTAAAACTAAACAAGCCAGATCCTGCACAGTCAATTGATCCTGTACAGTCGATGCTATCAGAAAGCCATGTCCCTTTCATACACACAGACAGATACACCCTTGCCCAATATGGAATAATCACAAACTAAAAATAAAAATATGTAGACAAAAGTTAAACTGAAACGCCAATAAACCAGACTCTGCATACAATGCAACACCACAGAAACAGTGACACGTACCCTAATACTGTGCAAAATATAAAGACAGTAGATGTAAATTTGAAAAACTAATACATAACAATCACCACTTTACAAATTAACAAATAAAAATAAAACAAATAATGAGAAATATGAAAATACCATTTTATTGGACTAATCCCCGTAAGCTCGGTCCTCATCCCCACAAACCACCTGATTCCATCCACACAAGCCTTGAATTGTTTTATATTGAACTTATTATATTAAAGTATAAAAAGAAACAATATTCTGTACAATTGTCAATTTATAAATCAGCGTCTTCTCCCCACTCTCTCTTTCCCATTTCCCTTCAGCGTCCTCAGCCCACTCTCTCTCCACTTTCCTTCAGCGCACGCACATAAAAACAAGCAAGTAATTTTATATCATTTTCATTCTATTCATTCATAGAAATTAAAGTCTAAATAATGCCAGTCACATAACAAAACATGATTTTACAAAAATAATTCCCTGCACAGTCAAGCCTGCAAGGATTACTAGATGTCTTTCAGCAGCTCCCCTCCCTCCCTCCCCCTTACCTTTGTGGCCAAGTCAAAATGATCTACCAACAATAAAATTTTAAAAAGACAAAGCACGCTGTACGCAGAGAAAATGTTAATTATCATTTATATTCCGCGGGTTTTCAAAGAGGTCAAGGCAGATGACTTTATGCAATGTCACCTCAGTAACAACTATACAAAAATAGACAAATATACCCCCTCCCTTTTTATTAAACTGCAATAGCGTTTTTTAGCGCAGGGAGCTTCGCTGAATGCCCCACGCTGCTCTCGACGCTCCCTGTGCTAAAAACTGCTATTGCAGTTTAATAAAAGGGGCCCATAGTGCAAAATATAGACAGCATATATAAATTCTCAAAACGGACACATTTTAATCACTAAATTGAAAATAAAATCATTTTCCTACCTTTGTTTGGTAATTTGATTAGTCTCTGGTTGCACTTTATTCTTCTGACTGTGCATCCAATATTTCTTCCCTTCTTTCAGCCTCCTGTATGCTTCCTCTCCTCCAAACTTCATTCCCTCCTCCAACTTTTTCTTTGTTTCATCCTGTCCCCTTCTTTCTTTCTCTCTCCATGCCCCCTTTCTTTCTGTATGTCTGTCTTTCTCTCTCTCTCCATGCCCCATTTCTTTCTTTCACCCTACCCCCTTCTTTCTTTCTCTCTCCATGCCCCCTTTCTCTCTCTTTCCCCATTTTTTTTTTTTCTTTCACCCTGCCCCCTTTCTTTCTTTCTGGATCCCTGTTCCCCCCCTTGCTTTCTTTCTGGATCCCTGGCTCCCCCCCCTATCTTTCTTTCTCCCTTCCCTCCCCCATGCCATCGCCGCTTCCACAACCATGCTGCCACCACCGCCGGGGAAAGGCTGCCACTGGCCATCGGAAACAGGCCGGCGCCGAATTCGCCCTCCTTCTTTTCCTGTGGGCCGATCAACTCTGGCTGCCCAACGTCAATTCTAACGTCGGAGAGGACGTTCCAGGCCAACTAGGCAGCGATTGGCTGGTCCAGAACATCCTCTCCGACGTCAGAATTGACGTCGGACGGCTAGAGTTGCTCGTCTTGGGGAAGAGAAGCAGTAGGGAGGGAGAATTCGGCGCCAGCTTCTTTTTTTCCCTGGCGGCAGCCTATTCCCTGGCCAGCTGAACACCTCCTCTGGCCTTGCACCTGGGGCAGACCCCCATCCCCCCGCTCCCCTTGGTATGCCACTGCTTCTCTCCCACTTGCTTGGGCTGGTCCTTCTCATTTCACGCTGCTTGTTGCTCTCTCAGGGCCTGCCAGCTCCCTCTCTCTCCAGCTGTATGGCTCCTTACCGCCCTGCTTCCTGGTTCCTCCCAGTCTCCCTTGGGATTCTTCTCTTCTCCGTTGTCCAATTAGTGCAGGTTATTGTTGCTAGGCAGTGACTCTTCTTATTCTTTATTTCTTTGATTTACTCAAATTTTGCACTGGTCTGAGTGATTGGCTGTCTGCTGTCTCCTCTCCCATTGGCCCCCTCTTCTGGCAGGCCCATCTTGTTCCCTGACTGGCCAGATTCTCCTTTAGCACTGCCTTTTTCTTCTGCTGGGCCTCTGATTGGCCCAGCACTCTCAGCCCTTCCCTGGGCTCCTATGTTCCCTTATATACACCATCTTAATAAATGGTTTATAGACTTTTAGGAAAGTATCCACACCTTTTTTGAACCTTGCTTAGCTAACTGCTTTCACCACATTCTCTGGCAACAAATTCTAGAGTTTAATTAATTACATTTTGAATAAATACATTTTTTTTCTGGTTTGTTTTAAATTTATTTAGTAACTAAACTGGGGGGATATGAGAAGGAGTGCTGTTGGACTGAGGAGGGGCATGAGAGGAAGAGGTGGTGCTGGAGTAAGGCAGGTCTGGAAATGTTGGTAGTACAGAATACAGATTTTAAAAAAAAAATGCTGGGCCAAACAATGATCCATCTAGCCCAATGGTTATTCCAGGTTACAAGTACCTGGCAGAATCCCAACTAGTAGCAAGATTCCATGTCACCAATTCCACTCCCCAATTGTGTCTGTCTCAATAGCAGACTATGGACTTTTTCTCCAGAAAATTGTCCAAACCTTTTTTAAACCCAGCTATACTAACCATTATAACCACTTCCTCTGGAAATGAGTTCCAGAGCTCAACTATTTGTTGAATTAAAAAATATTTCCTCCTGTTCCAGAAGAGATGCTACTGGACTGGGAAAGGGCATGAGAGGGAGAAGTGTTGCTGAGTGTGTGTGTGTGTGTGGGAGTGTGTGTGGCAGTGTATGTGAGAGTGTATGTGTGTGTGTGTGAGTGTGTGTGTGTGTGAGTGTGTGTGGGAGTGTATGTGTGTGGGAGTGTGTGTGTGTGGGAGTGTGTGTGGGAGTGTGTGTGTGTGGGAGAGTGTGTGTGAGTGTGTGTATGTGTGTGTGTGTGTGTGGGAGTGTGTGTGTGTGTGGGAGTGTGTGTTTGTGGGAGTGTGTGGGAGTGTGTGTGTGTGAGAGTTGCTGCTGGAACTGGAGATGAAGGTGAGAGGGAAAGGTGCTGCTGGACCTGGGGGAGGGGGTGAAAGGGAAAGGAGCTCCTGGACTGGGAGGGCATGAAAGGGAAAAATATTCCTGAACCTGTGGGGTGAGAGGGAGAGGTGTTGCTTAACCTGGGTGGAGATGAGATGATGGATGCTCCTAAACATGTGTGAGAGGTACTACTGGACCTGGAGGGGAGGAGATATGAGAGGGAGAGGTGCTCCTGGACTGAGGGGAAGAGAAAGAGAGAGAAGATTGGGAGAGGGTAAGAGAGGGTGGGGATGATATATGAGAGAGAAAGACTGAATTAGGGGAGAAGAGAGAGGGCAAGACAGTGGACTTAAGGGGGGGGGGGCGGAGGGAGGAGAGATGCTGGACTGTAAGGGGGAGCAAGGAAAAGAGAGGGAGAGATACTAGCCCCAGAATGAGGGTTCTGGGCTGAAGGGAAGAGAAAGGAGAGGGAAAGAGGCACAGAAAAGAGATGCGGGGCAAGGAGGAAATATAAGGACAGGGACTTGGGGCTAGATTCACTAAAGATAGCAACTCAATCGCTGTTGGCCTTGGTAAATGAAAGTCTACAACACAGTATTCTGCCCAAATCTTGGAAGGAAGCAAACGAGCCCAGCCGAAAAAAAACAAATTACAGACCTGTCACTAACATTCCTTTCATCTTGCCACATCCGCATTCCTGGAATACACTGAGTCCCTCTGCCACACCCTTTCCTTTGATCAAAAGTAGGCTGAAAACCCACCTTTTTGAGACAGCCTTCAACTCATAACCCTACTCCCCTCTGCCCTCTGCTCACCAGCAGTTTAACCATCCTCTCTAACTGTAACCCCTACCCTGGCATCTTGTCTGTCTTGATTGTTTAGATTGTAAGCTCATTCGAGCAGGGACTGTCTCTTTTGTGACTATACAGCGCTGCATACATCTGGTAGTGCTCTAGAAATAATAGTAGTAGTAGTTAATATATAGCACCATCCCTAGAGACCAACAACTCTAATACCAAAGTGAACAAAATGTACATTAAAGGAGTGCTACAGTGGTTCCCAATCGGGTTTTCAGGATAGCCCTAATGAATATGCATGGAGCAGATTTGCATGCCTGTCACTTCAACTATATGCAAATTTCTCTCATGCATATTCATTAGGGCTAGCCTGAAAACCCGATTGGCCTGGTGGTCCTCCAGGACAGGGTTGGGAACCACTGTGCTAGAGTATAGCCAAACCACTCAAAATCACAACTCAAGAACATAATACAATCAAAGTGAAATGTTCTGCAACTTCTTTCTGATTGAAAAATGCCCATCCCTCTTAAACCCTTCACCCCCCTCGTGACCCATGCTTCCTGCAGAAAAGTACTCCAGCAATCCAAATATGGCCCCGACGTATCTGCCTAGGAATAGAAAAACCTATGAATAGCCTTACTGGGTCAGACCATTGTATCCCATCTTCACGGAGGCCAATCCAAGTCACAAGTACCTGGCCAAAAGCCAAATAGTAGCTGCATTCCATGCCACCGATTCTGGGCCTGCAGTGGCTTCCCCCATGTCTGTCTCAACAGGACTTTTCTTCCAGGAACTTGTCCAAACCTTTTTGAAAACCAGCTACATTAACCACTCTTACCACATCCTCTGGCAATGTGTTCCAGAACTTAACTATTCCCTGAGTGAAAAAATATTTCCACCTATTGGTTTTAAAAGTATTACTCTGTAACTTCATTGAGTGTCCCCTAGGCTTTGTAAATCTGGATGCAGAAAAAAATCGATCCAACTGCATCTGTTTCCATAATGCCATTTGTGCCATTAGGGCCAACCAATGCATAGCTGTGGGTTGAACCTCACCCATCCTACATTGAAGTATAGTTTTCTTCACCAACCCAAAGGTTGGCATCTTCTATCACTTATATCGATACCAAGTGGTTCCCTGACTGGATCCTGCACAGCAGTTTAGAGGCTAAGAAGTATAAAAAAATATGTATTCTAGTATGCTTATGATTATTTGAGATGAGTTTCCTATGCTTTGGGTAAATAATGTGTTTGATAACAGTCACTGCTTTTAAAATTTATACTTTATAACACAATCTCTTACTGTCATGTTGAAGAAATTTCAACTCCTGAAGATACTCCTGAACAACTACACTCACGTAACAAATTCGCTGTCCTACTACAATTCGATCTTTCCGCTGCTTTTGATGTCGTCCATCACGACATACTACTTTACCAACTTTCCGAGATTGGAATCGACTCCACCGTCCTAATGTGGTTCTCAAACTTCTTACGCTCCCGTTCCTACACCGTCAACACAAATGGCACCATGTCCACTCCTTGGACTCCATCTTGCGGTGTCCCTCAAGGATCACCCCTTTCCCCTATTCTCTTTAACATCTACATGTCCTCCCTGAAACTCTTTCATCTATCCCCCCTGGAAACAATCTACACTTATGCAGATGACATCCTTGTCCTCCTTGAGACTGACCAGAACCTCACCAACCTCCACGAAAACATTACAGCTTGCCTAATGAGACTCAGTGCCTGGTCCCTCTCGGTACAGATGAAACTAAATGAATCTAAAACAAAACTACTCTGGCTCGGCCCAAAATTCGAACACCTGCCCACACTTTTCACACTACCCACAGGCGATACACTACAGCTTGAGTTCTCATGCAAGGTCCTTGGTATCACTATCGATTCCTCTCTCTCCCTCAATGACCACCTCAACTCCTTGGCAAAATCATGCTTTTTCAGCCTTCACATGCTGAGGAAAGCTAGATCCTACTTCAGCCAACAACACTTTGCCATCCTTGTCCAATCCATCATCCTCTCCAAACTAGATTACTGCAACGCCATCTACTTAAATCTATCAAAAAAAAGTATTCTAAGACTCCAGCTAATCCAGAATACTGCAGTCAAACTGATCTTCTCAAAACGCAAGTCTGACCATGCCTCCCCACTCCTTGCCAAACTTCATTGGCTCCCAATAATCTCCAGAATCCATTTCAAATGTTCCTGCCTGGCTTTCAAGATCATTCACGGAATCCTGCCTCCTCTTATCCCACTGTCTTTCAACTCCT
Organism: Geotrypetes seraphini; assembly: GCF_902459505.1. Lineage (NCBI taxonomy): Eukaryota > Metazoa > Chordata > Amphibia > Gymnophiona > Dermophiidae > Geotrypetes > Geotrypetes seraphini. The sequence goes on along the minus strand of NC_047086.1, from coordinate 5,621,621 downwards.
CCAGTCCCGACTCCTCCAGAACTGCCCAAAGGCTTAAACTAGCCTTCCCCTCTCCACGCGGCATCCACTATTCAGGCAAACTGGGAAAATCCCTTCTCTTCAAAATCACAGGTCTTTGGAACGACCTCACCACCCCGCTGCGGAACCTGAGCTCCCTTCAGTTATTCTGCAAAAAACTGAAAACCTGGCTTTTCAGCAAATTGTAGCTCTATCCTTCCCCCCTTTCTCTCCCCCCTTCTACACATAAGTTCATGTAATCCTTTTTCTTCTTCTCTACCCACTATTTTAAGTTCTTGTAAACCGTGTCGAGCTCCATTCTCATGGAGATGATGCGGTATATAAACTTAAGGTTTAGATTAGATTAGATACTCACTTGTAAGTGAAACATGGTTCTAGTGTTGGATTGAGCATGGAGAATGAGATTATTAAAAGCTTATAGTTGTGGATATCTATGCCATTTATATAAATCAGAAAGAACATTTTGGAACATGAATTCTGCTGCATAGTTGGCAACGTACTGTGAATTAAATGAAACATTTGCTTTAATATTGAAGTGATGACTTTTTGAAACAGTCTTATACTGATTGTATTGTCTTGATTTGATTTAATCTATCGAAGCCTTGTTTCATTTATTCAAAGGGTATTTATTTATATTGTAAAAGATTGCATTCATGTTTAGAGGTTAATAAAATTGTAATTTTAATGCTACAGGGCTTCTATAATGTTTATTATTTATTTATTTCTAAAATTTCTTAATCGCCTATAACTAAACGGTTTACAGCGTAAAACATTCACAATGATTCAAAAAAAACAACATATAACGATACTTTCAGTACACACATTTAACCCACTAAAAATAGCAGGGAACTATAGTAGGATTACATATCAACAATCATTAATGACTCAAGAGCATTGTTCATAGCTCAGATTCCTCTTTAAACATCTCCCTTCCACATTGCATCATAGGAAGGCATCTACATACAATTGAGTTTTTAACATTCGCTTAAACTGTAATCGATCCAAACAGGTCCTCAGGATGCCAGGGAGGAGATTCGATTGCTTTACTCCTGCCACGGATATCAGTGCTATTCTTGTTTTTTCATACTGGACAGTATTCTCCTTCCTCAAAATTAATCTCGCTGTACCTTCAGACCTTAAGCATCGCCTCGGTTGGTTTACCTCCCATACAGTTTGAAAATTCAGAGGAACACCACCATACAAACTCTGATGCACCACTGATAGAATCATGAAGCAGATCCTTTGTGCCACTGGGAGCCAGTGCAATGCTTCAACACCGGAGTAATATGCTCTCTACGTGGGATTCCCAAAATCAACCTTGCCACAGAGTTCATCAATTGCTGCAAGGCTTTACATTTGATCTCCGCCAATCCCAGGTAGAGCACATTACAGTAATCCAACCGTGTCAGGATCAATGCTTGTACTGCTGATCAAAAATCATATGGAAGGAGCATCGGCTTCAATCATAAGAACATGAGAACATAAGAAGTTGCCTCCGCTGAGGCAGACCAGAGGTCCATCTCGCCCAGCGGTCCGCTCGCGCGGCGGCCCATCAGGCCTATTGCCTGAGCAGTGGTCCCTGACTAGCTCTATAACCTATCTCTACTCCTATTCCTGTAACTTACCTCTACTCCTATCCCTACAACCCATATCTACACCTATCTATACCCCTCAATCCCTTTGTCCTCTAGGAACCTATCCAAACCTTCTTTGAAACCCTGTACAGTGCTCCTGTCTACCACGGCCTCTGGAAGCTCATTCCATGTATCCACCACCCTCTGGGTGAAAAAGAACTTCCTAGTGTTTGTTCTAAACCTGTCCCCTTTCAATTTTTCCGAGTGCCCCCTTGTACTTGTGGTTCCCCTTAGTTTGAAAAATCTGTCCCTGTCTACTTTCTCTATGCCTTTCAGGATCTTGAAGGTTTCTATCATGTCTCCTCTAAGTCTCTGCTTCTCCAGGGAGAACAGTCCTAACTGTTTCAATCTGTCAGTATATGAGAGATTTTCCATACCCCTTATCAGCTTTGTTGCTCTTCTCTGGACTCCCTCAAGTACTGCCATGTCCTTCTTGAGGTACGGCGACCAGTACTGGACACAGTATTCCATATGCGGCCGCACCATTGCACGATACAGTGGCAGGATGACTTCCTTCGACCTGGTCGTGATACCCTTTTTAATGATACCCAACATTTTGTTTGCTTTCCTTGAGGCTGTGGCGCACTGCGCCGACGCCTTCAGTGTTGTGTCTACCATCACTCCCAGGTCTCTTTCCAGGTTACTTACCCCTAGTAGTGATCCCCCCCATTTTGTAGCTGAACATCGGGTTCTTTTTCCCCACATGCATGACCTTGCATTTCCCTATGTTGAAGCTCATTTGCCACTTTTTGGCCCACTCTTCCAGTGTCGTTAGATCCTTTTGGAGATCTTCGCACTCTTCCATGGTTTTAACCCTGCTGTATAGTTTGGTGTCATCTGCAAATTTAATGACCTCACATTTTTTTCCCACCTCTAGGTCGTTTATGTAGATATTGAACAGGAGCGGTCCCAGCACTGACCCCTGCGGTACTCCGCTTGTGACCCATTTCCAGTCTGAGTAATGTCCCTTTATTCCAACCCTTTGCTTCCTGTCCGCCAGCCAGTTTTTGATCCATCGGTGGACCTCCCCTTGCACCCCGTGGTTCCATATCTTCTTAAGCAGTCTTTCGTGTGGTACCTTGTCGAAGACTTTTTGGAAGTCTAGGTAAATGATGTCTATAGATTCCCCTTTATCTACCTGGCTGTTTACCTCAAAGAAGTACAATAAGTTTGTAAGGCATGACCTACCCTTACAGAAGCCATGCTGACTCGACTCTAGCTGCCCATTGTTTTCAATGTGTTCACAGATGCTGTCCTTAACCAGCGTTTCCATCATCTTTCCCAGGACCGAGGTCAAGCTCACCGGCCTGTAGTTTCCTGGGTCACCCCTTGAACTCTTCTTGAAGATGGGCATGACATTTGCTATTTTCCAGCCCTCCGGGATCTCTCCAGTTTTTAAGGATAGGTTGCATATTTGTCGAAGTGGCTCTGCTATTTCGTTCCTTAGTTCCTTGAGTACCCTTGGGTGAATGCCGTCCAGACCTGGCGACTTGTCGCTCTTTAGCCTGTCTATCTGCCTGAGGACATCCTCTTGGCTTACCTCTAATTTGACCAGCTTAACGTCTTGGTCTCCATTTACGATCTCCTCAGGTTCCGGAATGTTGGTTGTGTCTTCTCTCGTGAAGACTGACGTGAAGAACTCATTTAACTTGTCTGCTATGTCTTTTTCATCTTTTACCACTCCCTTTCTGTCTCCATCATCTAAGGGTCCAACTTCCTCCCTTGCCGGTTGCTTCCCCTTAACGTACCTGAAGAATGATTTGAAGTTTTTTGCTTCCCCCACCAGTCTCTCTTTGTATTCTCTTTTTGCTTTTCTAACCACTCGGTGACACTCCCTTTGATGTTCTTTGTGCTCCTTTTGGTTTTCCTTTGTTCGGTCTCTTTTCCATTTGTTGAACGATGTTTTCTTATCACTTATCGCCTTCTTCACTGCATATGTTATCCACACTGGGTTTTTAGTTCTATTTTTTTTGCACCCTTTCCTGAACTTGGGGACGCACAGGTTTTGTGCTTCGTGCACAGTGTCCTTGAGTAGGTTCCAGGTTTTTTCTACGGACTGCATCTTCCTTGTATTGCCGTTGAGTTTCTTTCCCACCATTTTCCTCATGGCATCGTAATTCCCTTTTTTGAAGTTGAGTGCTGTCGTTGTGGTTCTTTTCACCTTTGATGATCCAATTTCTAGCCTGCACTGGATCGTGTTGTGATCGCTGTTTCCTAGAGGGGCTAATACCGCCACCTCCTTTGCGGGTCCCCCTAGTCCGTTGAAGATTAGGTCAAGAGTGGCATCTCCCCGTGTTGGTTCCGTGACCAGCTGTTCCATGAAACAGTCCCTCGTGACCTCCAGGAATTTGGTCTCCCTCGTGCAGTTTGAGTGCCCAATATTCCAGTCTATCCCGGGGTAGCTGAAGTCCCCCATCACCACCACACTTCCGCTTTTGCATACCTGCCTCAGTTCAGCCTCCAGGTCCTGGTCGATTTCTTCCGGTTGTCCAGGTGGGCGGTAGTACAGACCCAATTTTATGTCTGCTCCAGTTCCTCCGGGTAGCTTAACCCATAGTGATTCCAAGCCATCCACCCTTACTGTTGTTTCCATCCTGGTTGAGGATATGGAGTCTTTTATGTATAGCGCTATTCCTCCCCCCTTTTTATGCGTCCTGTCTCTCCTGTATAGTTTATACCCTGGTATGGCCATATCCCATTTATTGTCATCAGTCCACCACGTTTCTGTGATTCCAATTAAGTCTAGGTCCTTCTTACTGGCTATGACCTCCAGCTCTCCCATTTTGGCCCTTAGGCTCCTAGCATTAGTGTATAGGCAATGTAAGTCCCGGTTGCTTGCCCTCCCTGTTGGTTTTCCTCGTGGTTTGGCACGCCTGCAGACCCCCTCATGGGTCGTCAGTCCCCGAGCCTCGTCTCGGTCATCCTCCTCCTGCGGTGTGTCTGTGTCGTCCTCTGCCTGTTTCCCCGTTTTTGGTTGCCGCTCTGGCTCCCAATGTTCTCCGTTGATCCTGCTTGCTAGTGTCATTTGTGCCCTGGGCCCCTGCATAGAGTTTTCGCAGTTGTGAGCATCCACCCTGGATCACCCTGAGGACCTGTTTCCCATTGAGAGTGTATAATCTAAACATACACCCAAGATCAATATCTCCCTTTTCACTTTCAGGTTCACACCTTGAACCTGAATTTCAGCAGGAAGGTTCTCAGCCTGATCATTACTCACTATCATCACTTCAGATTTCCCAGCATTCAGTTGTAATCCATGATCACTCATCCAATCATTCACTGACTTCATGTACTTATTCAACTATTTACCAACTTCCATCATTCCATTCTTCACAGAGAGAGTGGTTGATCATTGGAACAAGCTTCCAGTGCAGGTGATCGAGGCAGACAGCGTGCTGGACTTTAAGATTAAATGGGATACCCATGTGGGATACACCCAAGATAAGGAAATTGGGTCATTAGGGCATAGACAGGGGGTGGGTAAGCAGAGTGGGCAGACTTGATGGGCTGTAGCCCTTTTCTGCCGTCATCTTCTATGTTTCTATGCGTATGTTATGATTTTTTGTTTAAACTTATGAGTAAGATACAATTTATATAACCTCTACATAGATGTATGGAAGATTCTTAAGAAAGAGGTGTCTATATTATAATTTAGAAGGCCCTGACAGCTGGGAGAAATGGAAGAAACAGTAAAGTATGTCTGAACATGTCCTGAAGAGTTTGGAGTAGTGTGTGTTAGAGAAAGGAAAGAAAGAAGACTGAATTTGGTGTGCAGACACAGACCTCACAGCTAAGCAATCCATTGTGATCCAATAATAATAAACAAAGTAAGGAATGTTCTGCTCATATAACATCAAAAAAGAACATTCAACAGTTAAAACAAACAATAATCTAGTGAAAAGAAAGGCCGATTGGCGTCATTAGCCTACAGCTAGCAAATTACCATGCCAAACTATATATTTTTCTTGGAGAGATAAGTAAGCGACAAGGCCTAGAAGTCAGGTCAAACACTTGACCATTAACCTGTAATGCAAAAAAGTACAGTGTGTGATATGAGGAGAGAGGACGATGAGCATGGACATAGAGAGAGACCTTGGCCTGATTATGTTTGAAGAACTCAAGGCAGTAGACTGCATAGTGAAGGGCTTAACCAGCAGAAAGGTCCCTAGGGAGAACATTGGTGAGGCCTCACTTGGAGTACTGTGTTCAGTTTTGGAGGCCATATCTCACTAAAGACATAACGGGGCAAATTCCGTATGGGTCGCTGAAAGATAGGCACTGAAGGCAGAGCTGCCCACCAAAACAGTTATAGAATATTAGTATAAGGCAACAGTCACATGCCAAACTTCAGGTGCAACTTTTTATGTCAGGTCTATGAAATGTATGAATGGTGATGCCTAAATGAGGCAGTTGGGCACCTAAATGCAACGATTCTAGAAAGCAGTGTTTGTCAACTCGGGCCTGGAGTCCCCCCCATGCCAGTCAGGTTTTCAGGATATCCGCAATGAAGATGTATAAACATGATTTGCGTCCACTGCCTCCTTGATATGCAAATTTCTCATTGTGGATATCCTGAAAACCTGACTGGCAAAGGGGGACTCCAGGCCCGAGTTGACAAACACTGCTATAAAGTGTGTGTAAGAATTGTTGCAATATCTGTGACCTACCCATGCTAATCCCTTGCTGTAGGAGCAGAGAAGCAGAGCAAAATGAAAGCAGATAAACTAGTCTGCCTTTCCATGCCATCTACCATTCCTTTTCCTCCCTTAGAGATCCAGTATATGTACTTATCCCAAACTTTCTTGAATTCAGATACATTTTTTTTATTTCAATTACTTCCGCTTGGAGGCCATTCCTTGATTTCACTACCCTTTCTGTGAAGCACTGCCGGGGTACAAACTCTATCGCGAAGACAGGCCAGGTCAGAAAGGAGGAGGAATAGCCCTATACATAAAAGAAAGCATACACTCAATCAGAGTGGACACAGCAGCAACGTCCAACAAATTGGACTCGCTAAGGGTTAAAATACCGGGAAGGATAGGGACCGAAATAAAGATAGGCCTGTATTATCGTCCACCTGGGCAAACTGAAGCTAGCGATGAAAAAATGGAAGCCGAGATGAAGCGAGAATGCAAAAGCGGTAACACAATTATTATGGGAGGCTTCAACTACCCCGGGATAGACTGGAGCCTGGGGAACTCAAAATGCGCTAGAGGCTATACAGGACTGCTTCATGGAGCAGCTTGTCAGAGAACCGATGAGAGGGACTGCCATGATGGATCTAATCCTAAATGGGCTAAGAGGACTTACGAAGGAAGTGGAAGTGGTGGGACCTTTGGGAAACAACGATCACAATATGATTAAGTTCAAAGTTGAAGTAGGAATACCGAAGGGAAAGAGAACCACAGCGACAACTTTTAACTTCAAGAAAGGAAACTACGAAGCGATGAGGGTAATGGTAAGGAAGAAACTTAGGAACAGCTCAAAGAAATGGCAGACTGTAGAGCAAGCCTAGTCTTTATTCAAGGACACATAAGAACATAAGAACATAAGAATTGCCATCTCCGGATCAGACCCATGGTCCATCGAGTCCGGCGATCCGCACACGCGGAGGCCCCAGTCAGGTATACACCTGATTGTTCTAATCACCCATATCCCTCTATGCCTCTCATAAGGAGATGTGCATCTAATTTGCCTTTGAATCCTAGCACAGTGGATTCCTTAATAACCTCCTGTGGAAGAGCATTCCATGCGTCCACCACTCGCTGCGTAAAGCAGAACTTCCTGACATTTGTCCTGGACTTGTCACCCCTTAGCTTCAAACCATGTCCTCTTGTCCGTGTCACATTGGACAATGTAAATAATTTGTTTTTCTGCTCTATTTTATCGATGTCTTTCAGTATTTTGAACGTCTCTATCATGTCCCCTCGCAGCCTCCTCTTCTCAAGGGAGAACAATCTCCAGTCTATCCTCGGGAAATTGAAGTCTCCCAATATTATTACATTGCCCGTCTTGCATTCTCGTTTGATTTCCTCTATCATTTCTAAGTCAGTTTCATCCGCCTGTCCCGGGGGACGATAAAAAAGGCCAATTTTCGTGGCTGCACTGTTTTGTCCAGGAATCTTGACCCAGAGGGACTCTAGCTTCTCTTTCGTTTCCATCGTAGCCACTTCAACAGATTCTATTCCTTCCTGCACATATAGGGCAATACCTCCACCTTTCTGCCCTACTCGATCTCTTCTATATAGTTTGTATCCCTGAAGTACTGTGTCCCATTTGTTTTCTTCATTCCACCATGTTTCTGTTATGCCAATGATTTCCAACTTATCATTTCTTGCTATTGTCTCTAGTTCCCCCATTTTGTTTCCTAGACTTCTAGCATTCGTATACATACATTTGAGTTCTCTTCGAGTTACTTTTATGGACTTTCTACTCTTTGCTGTCCTTACTGTTACTTTCACGGTATCCTTAACCGCTCCAGTGTTGTTTCCCTTGTTTGTTGTGCGGTCTTCCTCTCCTATGTCTGAGTTGTCCCTTTCTGCCTTGTCTTCCTTATTTGCTGTGAGATCGTGAGCAAGGCGCAAAATCTGTTTGTCCCCAGATTCAGAGAAGGGTGCAAAAAGGGTCGATCAAAAGACCCGGCATGGATAACTAAGGAAGTGAAGAAAGCGATAGGTGATAAGAAGAATTCATTCAGGAAATGGAAAAAGGGCAAAACCAAGGAGAACTGGAAAGAGCACAGGAAGTATCAAAAAGAATGTCACCTCGTGGTTAGAAAAGCAAAAAGAGTATACAAAGAGAGGCTAGCCAGGAAAGCACGGAACTTCAAACCATTCTTCAGATATGTTAAAGGGAAGCAGCTAGCTAGGGAGGAGGTGGGACCGCTGGTTGACAGAGACAGAAAGGGAGTGGCGAAGGAGGAGAGAGAAGTGGCGGAAAGACTAAACATGTTCTTTTCGTCAGTATATACAAAAGAGGACACAACCAACATACCGGAACCTGAACAAATTTTCAAAGGAGACTAAGCAGAAAAATTAACATTGTTGGAAGTAAGCCTTGAAGACGTACACAGGCAGATAGAAAAATTAAAAACTGACAAATCGCCGGGCCCGGATGGAATCCACCCTAGGGTTCTGAAGGAACTAAAAGAGGAAATAGCGGAACTACTACAACAAGTTTGTAATCTATCCCTGAAAACAGGAATAGAAACATAGAGTATGACGGCAGAAAAGGGCCATCAGCCCAACAAGTCTGCCCACTCGAATAACCCTCCCCCCTAAACACTCCCTCGAAGTGACCCCACATGTTTGTCCCATTTTTTCTTAAAATCGAGCACGTTGTTGGCCTCAACTACCTGAAGTGGTAGATCATTCCAACGATCAACCACCCTTTCGGTGAAGAAATACTTCCTGATGTCACCATGAAATCTCCTACCCTTGATTTTTAACGGATGCCCTCTTGTAGTCGTAGGTCCTGTGAGGAAAAAGATGGCTTCTTCTACCTCAATACGGCCAGTAACATATTTGAACGTCTCTATCATGTCACCCCTCTCTCTGCGTTCCTCGAGAGTGTATAGCTGCAACTTACCTAGGCGTTCTTCATATGGGAGATCCTTGAGTCCTGAGACCATCTTAGTGGCCATTCGCTGAGCCGATTCCATTCTCAGCACATCCTTTTGATAGTGTGGCCTCCAAAATTGAACACAATATTCCAGATGGGGTCTCACCATGGACCTGTACAACGGTATTATAACTTCAGGCTTTCGGCTGACAAAACTTCTTTGGATGCAACCCAGCATTTGTCTAACCTTGGATGAAGCTTTCTCCACTTGATTGGCAGTCTTCATATCTTCACTAATGATTACTCCCAGGTCCCGTTCTGCAACAGTTCTTGCTAAGGTCTTACCATTTGGGGTGTAAGTTCTGGATGAGTTTCCACTACTAAGGTGCATAACCTTGCACTTTTTGGCATTAAAACTCAGTTGTCAAATATTAGACCATTTTTCCAGTAAAAGTAGGTCCTGCGTCATAGTGTCAGGCACGGTTACTCTGCCCACTACGTTGCACAGTTTAGCGGCATTGGCAAATAATGCAATTTTGCCTCAAAGTCCCTGAGGCAGGTCCTGAACAAAGATATTAAATAGGATTGGACCCAAGACCGATCCCTGCGGCACTCCACTGATCACTTCCGACGTTTTGGAGGGAGTACCATTTACCATAACCCTTTGAAGTCTGCCACTAAGCCAGTCTTTAACCCATGCAGTGAATTTTTCTCCTAATCCCAATGAACTCATCTTGTTCAATAGCCTACGGTGTGGGACACTATCAAAAATCTTACTGAAGTCCAAATACACAACATCCAGGGACTCTCCCTTATCTAGCTTTTTTGTTACCCAGTCAAAGAAGCTAATTAGATTGGATTGGCAGGACCTTCCCTTAATAAATCCGTGCTGGTGGGGATCCCTCAGGCCTCCGTCGTTTAGAATTGTATCTAATTTGTGTTTAATCAATGTTTCCATAAGTTTACACACTATTGATGTGAGACTGACCAGTCTGTAATTTGCAATCTCTGACCTGCAACCCTTTTTGTGGTTAGAAATCCTTTGCATGTCCTATCAGCTAAGATGTCCAAGTAGGCAAGTTTGACCCTATTTTATAGATTATCATCCATCCATCCCCCCAAAAGGTAACATCATTAATTGGACCGGTTAAATATCATTGTTTTTCTGTGGCATGTGGCTAAGGAGTGCACACAAAGATCAAGGTGTGCTCCTTTGTGCACACCCTTTGAGCTCACCCATCTTAGCTTTTAAGCTGAAATTGAAATATTTAGCATTTCTATTTTGTCAATATCTTGCCTTGATTTTAAATTTGGGGGTTTCAATGGTCTGGGTTGTTTCAGCACCACTATTTGGGGTCATAGGTCATCTTGCAGTTCGTCTGGCTTGACAGTTCAACCAAAGGTAAGATACCTTAATGATCCTATCTCCCATTATTTACCCCTAAAATTTTCTACTATTCAGGATCCCGCAGAAGTTTAGATTGGTTTTTTGAATGTAGGAAATGCCATCTAGTTAAAGACCTTTTCCAGTGCAATAGGTGAGACATTCTATCTAGACAGGAGGGTTATTTCCCTATAGCGGTGTGCTGCTGCAGGCAGGGCAGGATTAACCAATAGGCCAAGGAGGCACGTGCATAGAGCCCGAAATGGTCAGGGGGGCCCAATGAAGGAAGGCATCAACATTGTTTTTTTCCAAACAGTGATGGGCCCCTCCAGCATCGATTGGCAATGTGGCCCCCTCCCCAATCGGCAATGTGGGCCCCACCCCGATCGGCAACACGGCCCCCCCCCCCCCATCGACGGAAAGTAAGACAAGCAAGCAACGCGGGTAAGAAAGGCAACGGGAACTGTAATTGTGCAAGCGGTGCTGCTTGCCCAAAGCTTCCCTCTGACGCAGCTTCCTGTTTCCGCCTGGGCACATGGTGGGGTGGGGCAGGGGGCCCAGTGTACTTGTGTGCCTAGGGGCCCTCGACGAATTAATCCTGCATTGGCTGCAGAAGGAATCCACTCCAGATTTTTCACTCTGCCTCTATTATACTTCACTGGACTCTCTAGCTCCACCTTCAGTTCTTTCCTTCTGCACGTGTGCCTGAAGGAGTGTTTGTTCTGCTTTCCCCATTTTATTATTTTTAATTTGATGTAATTTTGTCCCCTTTTTGGGTAATTTAGTGCTTGGAGCAAATTTGAAGCTCTGCCTGCTTGAGAATTCACAGACTTCGGTCTGTAGCTGACAGGCCGATCCCACTGGGTACCTGTTAGCTAGTCTGCATAGTTTTCTCTGGAGCTCAGAGCCAACCCTGAGGTGGTCTCACCTACTGTTAATCAGGGATCGAGCACAGGCTGATAGGCGTTCTTAGGAGGCTCGGCGGTGTCTCACAGGGTGTCAGCTGTGTTGTCACGCCTCCACCCATACAGGTGTGCATCCATTGATCTGCAGGGTAGAGGTGTAGTCAGAGATAGGAGTCTGACTGGCAGCCCAAAGATCAGCTTTACACAACCATTCCCAGAATTGTAGTAGTGAATTTTCTCATCCAACTACTGTGAGAGAGCTGAAAGCAGGCTACAGCATAGATCCTGTCAGGGCACTGTGAGTACACAGGCTGACAGCCTGGGAGAGGAATCGGGAGAGGTTGGAAAATTGGGGGTTTGAGTGTTTCTGAATGTTCCTCCTCCTGAAAAATCCTATAATCACTGTTTTTAGAGTTTGAGAAATGTGAAAAATATTGCAATTTTGGTGCAAATTTTTGGATGGCCTGCTTCTTCAAAACTGCAAATTTTGCCTAGAAACCTGCTGGGATGGAGTCCTTGGGCTCTCCTCTTATGGATTCTTGCCAGTATTGCACATATTTAACATTTTTAGAGCAGTTTTGTGCCATGTGCTATGTGGCACAGCGAGAGGCCGCAGTGTCCAGCTTAGCCTCTCCCCTGCTAAAACAGGTGATCAAATGCTCAGCTAGCTCAGTGGGGCAGCCTTCATAACTTTAGGGGCTCAGCACCACTGGTAATTCCATCCACCAGGCTGCGGACCCTTCGCAGTCTAGGAAACGCAAATTTTAGTCACCTTAGGATAACTCTATGCCCCAGGAGTCGGATATTTTTTCTGAATTTTTGAAATTTTTTATGGTCTGAAGCTCAGAACCAGTGTTCTCCTCTTGCACAGTCCCTATCCTCCTCCACGGCATTTCTCAGTGGCGTTTCTCCTTTGGACATGTCCTCGATTCACTTTACACTCTGGTGCAGCCGTGGTGGCTCCAGATTGGCCTTGCAGGCCATAGTTCACAGGTGACTGCGCAGGAGTTGCGGCCTTCGGCTAAGCATCTATCTGGACCTCCTCCTACTGAGTCCAGTGGCCATGGATTATCCGGGTCACTTTGCTCTTAAGGCATGGCTCTTGAGCACGCAGCCTTAGAGCACAAAGGATATTCTGCTATTGTTGATACCCTTCTAAAGTCTAAGAAGTTGTCTAAGGTTTCAACTTAAGCTAAGGTATGGAAGGCCTTCCAACTTTGGTGTGCCTAAGACCAGGTGAACCCTTATTCAGCTCTGGTCTCGCTGATTCTCACTTTTCTTCAGGCTGATTTGGATAACGGCCTCACTTTGGCTTTTCTTCAGGTCCAGGTGGCTGGGCCTTCTTGTTCTAGATCCCGGGAGCATCAATCCTCATTGGTGTCACATCCTAGATTTCTCGTTGGTGTCATATCACTAGATTTCTGAAGGGGTTCTTCATGTCAGCAAACTGATTAAGCTACTTTTCCCTTCCTGGACCTTAGCCTGGTGCTGTCTAGCCTTGCCAAGGCTCCTTTTGAGCCCTTCAAGATGCTTCCCTCTTGGACTTGATGCTCAAGTCCATTTTTCTGATTACCATTACTTTGGCGCAACGTGTGTCGGACCTACAGGCTCTGTCTTGCAAAGAATCGTTCCTCCAAATTTCAGAGATTAGGGTTTCCCTTCAGACTGTTCCTTCCTTCCTGCCGAAGGTGGTTTTGGTTTTCCATGTTAATCAGGAAGTGGGTTTGATTGCCTTTCAGCCTACTGGTTCCAGGACGCATGGTCGACTGCTGAAGCAACTGGATGTGCGCAGAGTTCTTCTGCGTTATCTAGAGGTCATTCAAGAGTTTGGTCTCTCTAACCATTTGTTTATGCTGACTCATTCAGTTAAATGGGACACTCCTGCTTCCAAGGCCATGATTTCCAGATGGATCTGTAGGGCCATTTTGTCCTTCTTTCTGGGAAACAATCTTCTGTTTCCGTCAAGGTGCATTCTACCAGGAGTGTGGCTTTTTCATGGGCTGAAGCTAGAGCTGTTTCTACTGAAATTTGCAGAGCAGCAAATTGATCTTCTCTTTATAAGTTTGCCAAGTTCTACAGAGTGGGCATGGTGGCAATACAGGACTCCGCTTTTGGGTCCTTGGTCTTAAGGGTCAGCGCAGCAAGCCTGCCCTAGCTTTTTGAGGGATTGCTTTTGTATGTCCCTACAGAATGTCTCACCTATTGCACTGGAAAAAGAGATTATGTACTTACCCTGGTAAACTCTTTTCCAGTGGATAGGTGAGACATTCTAGACTCCTGCCCTGCCTTTCCTGCACCTGCTTACAGTTTTCAGTCTGTTTATGCTTCTCCAAGTTGATTCTTGGATGCCTGTCAGTTCTTGAGGGCTGGGAAGAATTTGTATATATGTTTCAATTTATTGGAAAGTAATTTCTGAGCTCCTTTGAAGCCTGTGTTGGCAGTTAATGGTACTGTTTAGGCACTTTTTGAGCAGAACAATTTGTTTACACCTGTAAACAGGTGCCTCTACTTCACGCATATTAGGTGGCTCTACGTGCTTGGGTACTAACTGAAAGTGGAGCTAGAGAGCCCAGTGAAGTATAATAGAGGCAGGGTAAAAAATCCAGACTGGATTCCTTCTGTAGCAGCACGTGGCTATAGGGAAATAACCCCACTGTCTAGAATGTCTCACCTATCTACTGGGAAAGAGCTTACCAGGGTAAGTACATAATCTCTTTATCACAAACTAGATTGATTGATTGATTTGGATTTATTAACTGCCTTTATGAAGATATTCATTCAAGGAGGTTTATGACAGAACCTTGGCTTCTTGATTCAGAACTTGCTTATCTTACACAGGTAATGCCTCAGGGATGGGGTGTAAAACTTATTTGATCAACCACTCTTTCTCCACTATGTTATGTATGTTCATATAGCTCACCAAATGTAGTCAAAGTGGGTTGCAATGTTTCTACATAAAAAAACAAACCTAGTTGAACATGACATACAAAAACTAACAAATATCAGGAAAACAAAAAAGTTAACAAAAATTTATGAAATAACCAGGTTTTTAAATTATTACAAAAAAATGTAAAAAGTAATTCCACACCTGTACTATTCAATTTATGATGTACCTGCTTATACCTTACACCCCTCATAGATGGAAATGCAAATAATGATCGAAAATATGATATCTGAAACTTACTCCTAATATTTTAGCAAATCTTGGGAAACTCTCAGGAACATCTCCGTTTGAAAACCAAGACAACCTAACTTAAATGCTACTCGTAATTCCATAGGGAGCCAATACCATTCCACATATAATGGTGTAACATGATCAAATGAATCTCACTGCCGAATTTTGTATCAAAGTTTTTTCATCAGATTAACAGAGATTCCTGAGAATAAAGAGTTGCAATAGTCCAGTGAAGATAAAATAATCGATTGAACCAATATTCTGAAATGTGATGTTGTTGAAAAAAATTATTTGTTTCTATGTAACTGCTTCAGTTTGTAAAAAGATTTCTGAACTATAGCATTGATAGGATTTTCCAAACTGAATGAGTTTCAGGTTTATTTAAAATTTCTTATACCGCCTACTCAAATTTCTAGGCGGTGTACAAAAATATTCTATAATAAACAGAGAAGATACCATAAAAACAGATTAAAAACTAACAGTACAAGACAATACCCAGTGAACAAGAATCTGAGACTGTGATATAGTAATGTTTACGGTTCAAGTAGATGAGAAGAGCAGAAAAGGAAATGACAGTGTTGTGAAGAACATAGGTACATAGGAGGATGGGGAAATACATGGAAGGACAAGAAGCTATATTGCACTGATGGGCTACATATTACTACAGCAGGAAAAAGAAACCTTGCAGAGAAATTTAGACAATATTTTTCCAGGCATTTAAACTAGAAGGTGGGGGTGGTGTATGTACGAAGGACAATTATAAAGACCACCCCCGGCAAAAGAAAAGATGTGATAGTAGTAAAGGCTGCAACATAAGCAATATCAGCAACTCATTTCTTAGTATTGCAACGGAAAGTGAAACGACACAAAAATCCATACGAAGAAGGAGATTATCGCTGAAAAATAGCTGGAAAGCGATGACCACAAATGCTCGCAGTCTAAGCAACAAAGTACATGATCTGCAAGCCCTGATATTAGAGGCAGATCTAGATATTGTTGCTATCACAGAGACATGGTTCAGTGAATCACATGGATGGGATGCAAACATACCGGGATATAATCTTTTTAGGAAGGACAGAGATGGTCATAAAGGTGGAGGAGTAGCTCTCTATGTAAAGATCAATATCCAAGCGACCGAAATGCAAGGGACCTGGGGAGAGGAAGAAGCGATATGGATTGCTCTGAAAAGAGAAGATGGAACTTCTATCTACGTGGGTGTAGTCTACAGACCTCCGACTCAATCGCAGCAAATTGATAAGGATCTGATTGTGGATATCCAAAAGTTTGGAAGGAAAGAGGAGGTTCTGCTGTTGGGAGATTTCAACCTGCCGGATGCGGACTGGAATGTTCCGTCTGCGGAATCGGAAAGAAGTAGGGAGATTGTGGATGCCTTTCAAGAGGCTCTGCTCAGACAAATGGTGACGGAACCCACAAGGGAAAAAGCGATATTGGATCTGGTCCTCACAAATGGAGAGAGTATCTCTAATGTTCGAGTGGGTGCTCACCTGGGTAGTAGCGATCATCAAACGGTTTGGTTTGATATAACGGCTAAAGTGGAGAGCGGCCGCACGATACTTAAAGTCCTAGATTTCAAACGTACGGGCTTTAATGCAATGGGAAAGTACCTGAAGAAAGAGCTGTTAGGATGGGAGGACATAAGAGAAGTGGAAAGACAGTGGTCTAAGCTGAAAGGAGCGATAAAAATGGCTACGGACCTTTATGTGAAGAAAATCAATAAAAACAAAAGAAAAAGGAAGCCGATATGGTTCTCCAACCTAGTGGCTGAGAAAATAAAGGCGAAAGAGTTGGCGTTCATGAAATATAAAAAAACCCAAGAAGAGGAGAGCAGAAAGGACTACAGGGTGAAACTGAAAGAAGCCAAGAGAGAGATACGTTTGGCGAAGGCACAGGCGGAAGAACAAATGGCTAAAAATGTAAAAAAGGGAGATAAAAATTTTTTCAGATATATTAGTGAAAGGAGGAAGATAAAAAATGGAATTGCTAGGCTAAAAGATGCTGGGAACAAATATGTGGAGAGTGATGAGGAGAAAGCAAATGTGCTAAACAAATACTTCTGTTCTGTGTTCACAGAAGAAAATCCTGGAGAAGGACCGAGATTGTCCGGCAAAGTTACACGAGAAAATGGAGTAGATTCTGCGCCGTTCACGGAGGAGGGTGTTTATGAGCAACTTGAAAAACTGAAGGTGGACAAAGCGATGGGACCAGACGGGATCCATCCCAGGATACTAAGGGAACTCAGAGAGGTTCTGGCGAGTCCTATTAAAGACTTGTTCAACAAATCTCTGGAGACGGGAGTGATTCCTGGGGATTGGAGGAGAGCGGATGTGGTCCCTATTCATAAAAGTGGTCACAGGGATGAAGCAGGAAACTACAGGCCGGTGAGCCTCACTTCAGTTGTTGGAAAAATAATGGAAGTGTTGCTGAAAGAAAGGATAGTGTATTTCCTTGAATCTAATGGGTTACAGGATCCGAGGCAACATGGCTTTACAAAAGGTAAATCGTGCCAAACGAACCTGATTGAATTTTTTGATTGGGTGACCAGAGAGCTGGATCGAGGACATATGCTAGATGTAATTTATTTGGATTTCAGCAAAGCCTTTGATACAGTTCCTCATAGGAGGCTGTTGAACAAACTTGAAGGGCTAAAGTTAGGACCCAAAGTGGTGAACTGGGTCAGAAACTGGCTGTCGGACAGACGCCAGAGGGTGGTGGTTAATGGAAGTCGCTCGAAGGAAGGAAAGGTGACTAGTGGAGTCCCTCAGGGTTCGGTGCTGGGGCCAATCCTGTTCAATATGTATGTAAGTGACATTGCTGAAGGGTTAGAAGGAAAAGTGTGCCTTTTTGCAGATGATACCAAGATTTGTAACAGAGTAGACACCGAAGAGGGAGTGGAAAATATGAAAAAGGATCTGCAAAAGTTAGAGAAATGGTCTAATGCCTGGCAACTAAAATTCAATGCAAAGAAATGCAGAGTAATGGATTTGGGGATTAATAATAGGAAGGAACCGTATATGCTGGGAGGAGAGAAGCTGATATGCACGGACGGGGAGAGGGACCTCGGGGTGATAGTGTCCGAAGATCTAAAGGCGAAAAAACAGTGTGACAAGGCAGTGGCTGCTGCCAGAAGGATTCTGGGCTGTATAAAGAGAGGCGTAGTCAGTAGAAGAAAGAAGGTGTTGATGCCCCTGTACAGGTCATTGGTGAGGCCCCACTTGGAGTATTGTGTTCAGTTTTGGAGACCGTATCTGGCGAAAGACGTAAGAAGACTTGAGGCGATCCAGAGGAGGGCGACGAAAATGATAGGAGGCTTGCACCAGAAGACATATGAGGAGAGACTGGAAGCCCTGAATATGTATACCCTAGAGGAAAGGAGAGACAGGGGAGATATGATTCAGACGTTCAAATACTTAAAGGGTATTAACGTAGAACAAAATCTTTTCCAGAGAAAGGAAAATGGTAAAACCAGAGGACATAATTTGAGGTTGAGGGGTGGTAGATTCAGGGGCAATGTTAGGAAATTCTACTTTACGGAGAGGGTGGTGGATGCCTGGAATGCGCTCCCGGGAGAGGTGGTGGAGAGTAAAACTGTGACTGAGTTCAAAGAAGCGTGGGATGAACACAGAAGATTTAGAATCAGAAAATAATATTAAAGATTGAACTAGGCCAGTTACTGGGCAGACTTGTACGGTCTGTGTCTGTGTATGGCCGTTTGGAGGAGGATGGGCAGGGGAGGGCTTCAATGGCTGGGAGGGTGTAGATGGGCTGGAGTAAGTCTTAACAGAGATTTCGGCAGTTGGAACCCAAGCACAGTACCGGGTAAAGCTTTGGATTCTCGCCCAGAAATAGCTAAGAAGAAAAAAAAAAAAAAAAAAATTTTTAAATTGAATCAGGTTGGGCAGACTGGATGGACCATTCGGGTCTTTATCTGCCGTCATCTACTATGTTACTATGTTACTATGTAAGAACTGCCTTCGCAAATTGAGGTTCAAATAAGGCAAAAAGGAGGCGCACAAAGGAGTTGTCTAAAATAACCCCCAAACCTTGGAAGAGATTCGACCTTGAAACTGGCTCCATTTACTCAGGGCAGGATTAATTCATCGAGGGACCCTAGGCACCCAAGTACACTGGGCCCCCCGCCCCGCCCCACCCCACCATGCGCCCAGGCGGAAACAGGAAGCTGCGTCAGAGGGAAGCTTTGGGCAATTACAGTTCCTGTTGCCTTTCTTGCCCACGTTGCTTGCTTGTCTTACTTTCCGTTGATGGGGGGGGGGGCTGTTTTGCCGATCGATGCTGGAGGGGCCCATCGCTGTTTGGAAAAAACAATGTTGATGCCCTCCTTCATCGGGCCCTAGGCACGTGTCTACTTGGCCTATTGGTTAACCCTGCCCTGCATTTAGTAGACAAATAGTAGGTGAAATCAAATGTGTTTGCAAACCAAACATAATAATTTAGGCTTGTCAGTATTTAAGATGGTATTTTACAGACCATTGTTTCTTTATTTAAAAATGTATAAACCACCTAGAATCTAAGCAGTTTCCAATAACAAACATTCATAAAATAAAGTCATAACACCACATAGACATTATGGGCTCCTTTTACTAAGCTACGCGGCTAGAACTAACGCCAGCTCAATGCTGGCGTTAGCATCTAGCACGCGAGGCAATTCTGCGTGCGCTAAAACCACTATCGCAGCTTAGTAAAAGGATCCCTATATGATCATTCTTCAGAATATAGTAGCTGACTAGAGCAGGGGTAGGGAACTCCGGTCCTCGAGAGCCGTATTCCAGTCGGGTTTTCAGGATTTCCCCAGTGAATGTGCATGAGATCTATTTGCATGCACTGCTTTCAATGCATATTCATTGGGGAAATCCTGAAAACCCGACTGGAATACGGCTCTCGAGGACCGGAGTTCCCTACCCCTGGACTAGAGAATACAGAATCGGAGTTTTCTCCGATCACATACTACATTCTTGAACTCTATAGCTTCTACGTCCTGACTTTATGCCTGGCTTTTTTTCTTTTCGTTCTGTACTATTGCTAATGTTTCTATATTAGTTTCCTCCTTTCCTCCCATTCCCTAACTTGTGTTCCTTGATTATATTGTAATCTGTTCTAGAGCTTGGTATCTATTTCCTCTTCAATTTTCATTTTCCCATATTTTTGTGAATTGTAAAGTAATAGCACTTGAATTGAATGTCCAAATAAATACTTGTATTAGGCACAGTTTAATGCATTAGGTTTGCTTAGCAACACAACACTAGGTCCTAGCACTGACTGACAGGTTTCGTCACTGGTCTGAATATGGCAACCGTTACTTGTGTGGCTAGATCCTAAAATAGCCTAGCACCAGCAATTTAGAACACGCAGAACCCAATTTACATGGGATAACAAGAAAATGACTATTGAAAGATATTGCAGGTCTCTGGTGCCCCCTACAGTCATTTCATAAAACTAACTTCCACTAGAAATAGGGCCTTTTTTCTGTGGAAAACTTTGCCATCTACTATGTCGGCTCTGCCTTCTTATCCGGGATTTCAGAAGGCTCTTAAGACTTGGCTCTGTTGTAGCCTGTCTGATGTGTAATGACCATGCAATTTTCAGTAAGTTTAATTTTATTGTTTTATATTTTACTTTAAAACTTATGTAGTAATAACCGATATATAAAGCAATCAAATCAAATAAGGCAGGATTCTTTAGACAGCACGGCAATATTTTTTGCACTAATATAAGAATTATTCAAAGTTGATTTTGTATAGCTTTTGAAACAAGAGGAAAAAGAGTAAAAAATGTTCCACAGAAAACAGCATAAAAGTGGACATAGCCACTGGAGCCACACTGAAGCTAATCATTTATTGATGGATGGAGAGGAAGTGACATCACAGCTCTGGATGGCAGCCTGATCCCAGAACTAACTTATTTGCTTAATCTCTTGCCTTTTGCTTTTGCCTTACCTGTTATTCTGAAGCATTGGAGAAATATTATGGTTTCCCACACTAATCTGCTACTAAGGAGTGTGGTAATCGCCCCCATAAGCCAGAACCCAAACCTTTCTAATGCCCTACATCCTCAGGCATTGATTCCCTTTCTGAGTCGGAGTTGTTGCAGTCAACTGTTGAACATCAGGAGGATGCTTCCTCGTGCAGTGTCTTGAGGTTGTAAATTCTCTTTCATTGAAGAGTTGAAAACCATGTAGGATGAGAATTTAGAGAAAATTGGGGCTGTGCATGGGGACCTTAGAGATTTGGACATGAAAGTGGAGGACGTGGAGACCTACGCTGATGAGCACTCAGATAGGATCTCTTTATACGCAATTTGAAGATATGTTGCTTAAACTTGATGATTTGGAGAATAAAGGGCATTGGAAAAATCTGAGATTCCATTGAGTGCCTGAGACGACCGAAATGAAGGATGTTCCAGCCATTGTACAACTGCTTTGCACTTAGCTTCTTTGAAGAAACATGGATGTAGCTCCAGTTGAGTATAAGTAGACCAGGGGTGCCCACACTTTTTGGGCTTGCGAGCTACTTTTAAAATGACCAAGTCAAAATGATCTACCAACAATAAAATTAAAAAAAAACACAACGCACACTGTACGCATAGAATTGTTAATTATCATTCCTATTCCGGGTTTTTTTTCAAAGAGGTCAAAGCAGAGGACTCTATGCACTGTCACCTCAGTAACAACCATACAAAAATAGACAAATACCCACCCCATCCCTTTTTACTAAACCACGATAGCAGTTTTTAGCGCAGGGAGCTGCGCTGAATGCCCAGCGCTGCTCTCGATGCTCATAGGCTCCCTGCGCTAAAAACCTCTATTGCGGTTTAGTAAAAGGGGACCATATTGTAAAATATAGAGAGCAGATATAAATTCAGACACATTTTGATCACTAAATTTAAAATAAAATCATTTTTCCTACCTTGTCTGGTGATTTCATGAGTCTCTGGTTGCACTTTCTTCTTCTGACTGTGCATCCAATCTTTCTTCCCTTCTTTTAGCCTGTATGCTTCCTCTCCTCCTGACCTCATTCCCCCCCCCCAACGTTTTCTTCTTCTCTCCCTGCCCTCTCTTTCTTTCTCTCTTCATGCCCCCTTTCTTTTTTTGTTTCTCTTCTTTCCTTCTATCTCCCTACCTGCCCTCTTTCTCCCTCCCTGCCCTCCCCCAAGCCACTGCCATCGGATAACAGGCCCCCAAAGCTGCCCGCCGCCGGCCAAGCTTTCCTTGCTTCGGGCCCACCAGCATTCCTCTCCCCGACGTCAGTTTTGCCATCAGAGAGGAAGTTCCGCTGGCCAGAACTTCCTCTCCGACGGCAGAATTGACGTCGGGGAGAGGAAGGCTGATCGGCCCAAGATCGACCTATTGGGATAAATGCTGCCGGGTCCTGCCTTTGAGGAAACAGAAAGTAGGCAGGACCTGGCAGCAAGAAGAGCAAATCGCAAGCTT
This sequence comes from Geotrypetes seraphini, assembly GCF_902459505.1. Lineage (NCBI taxonomy): Eukaryota > Metazoa > Chordata > Amphibia > Gymnophiona > Dermophiidae > Geotrypetes > Geotrypetes seraphini. The sequence goes on along the minus strand of NC_047086.1, from coordinate 5,599,480 downwards.
CACTGACCTGTCTCCCGCTTTAGCCCGCGAACTGGGCTCTAACATGTGTGTGCCGGCTTCCCTTCTCTCCCCCCCTCCCACCCGACATAACTTCCGGTTTCAGAGGGAAGAGAAGGGAAGCCGGTACAAGCACACGTTAGCCCCCGGAGCATAAATTCTCCAAGCCGTTTTTTTGTTGTTTTTTTTTAATGTTGAGCAGCGGAGGCAGCAGCAGAATTCAGGAGCAGGCCAGTCAGGAGGGGAAAAAAGAGAAGGGAACCCGCTCTGTGATCGACTGGGGTCGCCTGAGCGAGCGACCTGTCGATCGCGATCAACGTGTTGGGCACCCCTGAAGTAGACACTTTGTGCACTGGGTCAGCCCCCTCCTCCTGAATCACCCGAGGGACATTGTGGTGCAGTTTGCCTGGTATGCTGTGAAGGAGTGCATCAATCAGCAAGCTCGACAAAAGAGTGCTTAACATTATCAATGTGCTTCGGTCCAAGTGTTCCAGGATCTTTCTGCTCATACTTTGCTTAAGTGGAAGGATTTTAAACTGGTGTTTGAGATTTTACAAAAGGAAAAGATTTCATACCATTGGAGCTTCCCCTTTGCCTTGCATTTTGTTTTAGTGAGCAAGGCTCACCAAATGAAAACCATTTCTGAAGCTTGGTGGATCCTATAAGAGTTAAAGGCAGTTCCTCCCTTGTCTACATCATCATCATCGGTGGTGGCTCCAGCTACTCGCACTAAACTTCAACAGTAGCAGTGAGTCCAGGATAAAGGGATGGGATGATTTCCCTATGAGGAAAGGCTAAAGTGGCTTGGAGAAAAGACAGCTCAGGGGAGATATCATAGAAGTCTATAAAATACTGAGTGGAGTAGAATGGGTAAACTTCAATTGCTTGTTTGCTCTTTCCAAAAATACTAGGACTAGGAGGTATGCAATGAAGCTACCAAATAGTAAATTTAAAACAAATTGGAGAAAATATTTCTTCACACAATTTGTAATTAAACTCTGGAATTCGTTGCCAGAGAATGTGCTGAAAGCAGTTAGCTTACCAGGGTTTGGATAATTTCCTAAAACAAGTTCTAAGCCATTATTAAGATGGACTTGGGGAAGTCCACTGCTTATTCCTAGGTTTTACTCCTTGGGATCTTGCCAAACCATAATATGACCTGGTTTGGCCACTGCTGGAAACAGGATACTGGGCTTGATGGACCTTCGGCCTGTCCCAGTATGGCAACTCTTATATTCTTATGTAAAGCACAAATGTGGTGATTGGCTGAGCTTTGACTTCTCTGTATTATCAATCCATCTTGATACTCGTACCTGTTGATTGTAAAATCTGGAGCTTCTGCTTCTCTCCTTTGAAATGACATCTTTCTTTGTTGGGTGTACTTTTATTGTGTGCAAAAGTGAGCTTGAGATCTAGCTTCAGGGATGCTCTCTACTTGGGTGGCTGTGTTATTTGAACTCTGATTTTGCATTGTTGGTGGAGGGGATGGGATTGGGGTTGTGGATAAAGACCATCATTTCTTTGCAATGAGGGCATTTGTAGATGGTGGTTTTTTATTTTGGGGCTTAGGGCTAGATGGCTAAGTTTTTAGTTTTGTTAATTGGAACAGTTTCTTGGTTCTTTCATGCTCGGGGATTCTTTTTGATTTCTGAGTGGGATGTTTATTTTCTTCGGAGGTGTTGGGGAGTTTTCCAATGACGATGTAATTTCTTTGCTTTTGTTGCTAGTTTATTGAACATGGGGATTGACTTTTAGATTTTAACTTGGAATATAAAAAGGAACTTAACTTTTCTAGGAAGAGACCTTTAGTTTTGCAAGACATCTGATCAAATTGACCCCAGGTTGTGATGCTGCAAGAGAGACATTTTAAAGTGGAGCATGAACCCTTGTTTCGTGCTGTTCAGTTTCCTAAAATGCTATTTGCTTCTGATGTTTTGGGAGGGAAGTAGTGATTGCACGAGTGAAGTGTGATCATGAGGGATGGTACATTTTTGTTCATGTTAAACATGTTGATTGAGATTTTACTTATGCTACAAATGCAGGTCAGGCTGCTTTCTTTTAGGAAGATAACCCATTTGCTTTATTTTGTCACACCCGTGTCCCCCGCTGGGTTGTGACACACTATTCTGGTTTGGCGTGTCCCCTTGAAACTAGGGAAACCCTTCGGGACTTTTGAGCCTTAGGCAACGGCAACCTTTTCAGTAACTAGATCACACAGTCAGGATGGCAAAGAAAAAAAATGCAGGCTTTATTTGGCCCCTAGCCTCAAACTCAATGTTCATAACTTCGGTTCCTGGGAAGATGGTTGAAGCAATAATAAAGGATAGCATAGTGCAACACCTGGAAAACCACGACCTGATGAGAGCTAGTCAGCATGGCTTCAGGAAGGGGAAGTCATGTTTGACAAACTTACTTCAATTTTTTGAGGAGGTGAACAAACAAATCGATAATGGTGAACCAGTGGATATAATATACTTGGACTTCCAGAAAGCGTTTGACAAGGTTCCACACGCAAGGCTTCTGAAGAAACTACAAAGCCATGGAATAGAAGGAGATATACTAAAATGGATAGGCAAATGGCTGGAAAACAGATTGCAGAGGGTAGGCATAAATGGGGAGTTCTCGGACTGGGAAAAGGTGACGAGCAGTGTACCCCAGGGATCGGTTCTTGGGCCCATCTTGTTCAATATCTACATAAACGACCTAGAAGATGAAACAACAAGTAATTTAATCAAGTTTGCAGACGACACAAAACTATGTCGGGTAGTTGGGACACAAAAGGACAGAGAAGAACTTCAGAGAGATTTGAATCAGCTAGAGAAATGGGCAGAAAAGTGGCAGTTTAACATAGAAAAATGCAAAGTGATGCACCTGGGTAAGAAAAACAAGGAACATGAATATAAAATGTTAGGTGTGACACTGGGCAAGATCGAACAAGAAAGGGACCTGGGGGTACTGATAGACAGGACCCTGAAGCCGTCGGCTCAATGCGCAGCGGCAGCAAAGAAAGCAAATAGGATGTTGGGCATGATAAAGAAGGGAATCACAAGTAGATTGGCGGACATCATAATGCCGCTTTACAGAGCAATGGTCAGACCACACTTGGAGTACTGTGTTCAACACTGGTCTCCCTTCCTAAAGAAGAATATAACCCTACTGGAGAGGGTGCAAAGGCGAGCCACGAAGCTAGTTAAAGGTATCGAGAATTTGAGCTACAAAGAACGCCTCGGAAAACTGGGATTGTTCACCCTTGAGAAGAGAAGACTGCGAGGAGACATGATAGAGACTTTTAAAATACTAAAAGGATTTGACAAAATAGAGCAAGAAACATCGTTATTCACATTGTCAAATGTGACTCGGACAATAGGTCATGGACTGAAACTGAGGGGCACCAGGCCCAGGACAAATATTAGGAAGTTCTGTTTCGCACAACGAGTGGTGGACGCTTGGAACGCTCTCCCTGAGGAGGTCGTGATGGAGACCAGCATTCTGGGATTCAAGAGCAAGTTGGATGCACACCTTCTTGCAAATCACATTGGGGATACGAGTAAACAAGGTTTCTCAGCAGGGAACACCTGGCTTGGACTCCGCGGGTGCGGGTCGCCGGACTGGATGGACCTATGGTCTGATCCGGCGAAGCCATTTCTTATGTTCTTATAACATTGGCTAGTTTGTGCAGCACTAAGCAATGTGAATCCCCCACAGACTAATCATGAAACCAGAACAAAAGCTTTAACTCAAACCACGGCCTCTGGACTTTATCAGGTGAGTAAATCCAGTTCTCTTCACCAGAGCCTAAATTCAGAAAGGTTTGTAGCTTTTTCAGACCAATGCATTCAGCCAACTTTTTCACCATTTACACAGTGGCAAATAAAGCAAAACCTGTCTTGTACTTCAAGATGAATCTTACTACAGTAGCTTACACACCAGGAATACTCACAGTAATCATGGCTGGGCTACAGGCACGGGTAGACAGCAGGCTTAGAAAATGATCTTACTGAGACATACAGAAACTTTATAGGCATTCATGCAGCAGGCATATGAGAATGGTAAACTTCCTCAAAACAGGCTGATACAAACATATCAGTGAAAACAGGCAAGCTTTTAACCTCCGAGATTTTAAGAACGTTACTGAGAAACATGCAGGCTCAGTGCAATCAAAGGGACTGCGGTGGCAAAAGTTAATAGCTGGTGCCTACACACGTAGCTCTGCTAACAGTGAATCACAGAAAACCAAAACAGGCTGAGTTTTCCTGCTCTGCTTAGTAAAAACCATCAGTTTCTCAGGTTTAAGGCACAGAGATAATGCAGAGAACTTTACAGTCCAAAATGTCATTTCAATTGCAGCACACACTGTCTGCATACAAGAAAAAAAAGGAAGCCAGGAAAACTCACGTTTGCTCTGGCCAAGATTCTGTCACAGCACCACTCGCCTCAGGTCAAGGAATCTGGAGTGAAGCTAACCTCTTCTTCCATGTCCCAGTCAGGACTGCTCATCTCAGCTGACTGGTATGTGTGAAGCTCCGTCCCATCCTGTCTCTTCCTTAGCTCTCTCCTCAACCTCTCTTTAAGCTGAGGAAAGCCACACACCCTTGGCTTGTGTAGAGGGAAAGGCTTTCCTTCCTCAGCCTGCAATGTTTCTCTGAGAGAAAACTTTCTCTCTGGTTTCTGTCTCACAGGAACAGGATAATAGCAGGGCAGAAGTCTCTTGCTTTGTTTTGTTTCCTGCCATTCTGTGTCAGTCTCATCCTCACTGCTCATATGGTAGTTAGCTATTTCTCTGTCATGGGCTTTGACCTGGTCTGCCTTGCTATACCGGGGTTTGTATGTTTTCCTTAATTTTCCTGTGACAAACCCTGGGATTGCAGTGGGTTTGTCACAATTTGTTGTTAGGAGGCAATTTCAGTCTGGCTTGTAACCATAACTCTAAAGCCTCCCAGCATCTTACCTATGCTCTAGAGGTGGCAAATGCTTAGAGGTTAGCCAGCCTATACTTTTTATTCCCTTTTTAATTATTCCTATTCTAGGATTGCATACTGATGCTCTTTTTCTCACTGTTGATTTTGTATTGTTTTTAGGCACATTTGGTGTTTCTGATCATGCTCCTAATCAGGTTGAATTATATTGGGGGAGAACCTAGAAGTAGATACTGGGAGTCTCTGGTTCAAGCTTATAGAGCTTTCTTGGATCTGACCCGACCTTGGCATTATTTGATATGCCCTTAAGGAAGTTTCTTTGGGAGGGAGTGTCCTTAAAGTTGCATCCCCTTTTTCAGGCCTGGATCTTGGTATTCTATGCTAAGCCATAGGCCTGCGTAAACATTAAAGGTGGTAGTTCTGAACAGTTTGAGCTGAGTAGGGGACTCAGAGGCATAACAAGGGAAGGAATTACCCAGGGTGGTGGCCATGCGCCTCTGCACTCTTCCCTGTCATGCTCACCACGCACGCCCCTCTCCTCACGTGCCTCTTCAAATCTTTGCCAGCAGCGAGCTTCATCTCCTACCTACTGTTCATGCTGGCCTCAACTCTCCCTCTGAGCTCATTTCCTGGTCCCATGACCAGGAAGTGACGTTGGAAGGAGAGCTGAAGTTGGTGTGAGCAACAGATAGGAGATGCTGCTGGTGAAGATTTGAAGAGGTGGATAGACAGAGAGGAGATAGCGCTAGGGATGGTCCATGCCCCGTCCTCTGGGGGCACTCAACAAAGTTGTCCTCTGTCTCCCCTGCTTTTTGCACTAGTGATTGGCAAATGTTATTCGCCCCAGTCTGGATGTTCATGAACTTTGTGTCTTTTGTGAATAATATACTAATGCTTACTAATCCCCTTGTGCCATTTCCAGGTACTTGACAGTCTCAGGGTTTAAAGTTAACATGAGCAAGTTGAAACTTTTAATGTTAAATTGGATCAGGCGCCTCAGCAACCTTTTAATTTCACATGGGTGGCTGATAAAATGAAATATTTGGGTGTTTACGTAATCACTAACTATTCTTGCTTATTTCAGGGAAATTATCCTGCATTATTGCATGAATTAAACTTGGAATACAAGAGAAGCACAAATGGCCTTCCAAGTTCCGGGTAATCTTATTTTAATGTGATGGACCTGACACAGGCTGGGTTTTGGCGTCTCAGCCTGTGTTAGGGGTCAGAAAGTCTGGTAGTTCAGTATAAAAGATCAAAATACTGAAGTCAGAATGAAAAAACTTTGCCCTAACTGGTAGAAAAGAAACACGCTTAGATTAACAGTTGATCTGGTGCAACAGAGAGCGAAGCAGTCGGTTCATTTAAATTCAGAAGCAAAAATCAGCTGAGTCTGCCAACAACTTTTTATTTTATTACAACCAAAAATACAAAATAAAAGCAATATACTCAATGTTTTACTTTTAACAGTCATTTCAAGAAAATAAAATCCCCTTAAAAACAGTAAACTTTTGAAACCAACCCTAGTGGATATTTTGCTTTATTCAACTACCATGAATAGAGCCACAAAACCTCTGTGACAGGATGAAAAACATACATGGTAAACTTTTCAGAAAAGTACAAAAACATGCACAAAATAAAAAGTAATAAACAAAAAAGATAGTACACATTTAGAGAAAATGAACAAATTTAAAACACAAGCAGTTCTTTTTTAAAAAAGTAAAACGTATATAAAATGTTCTTTACATTTTTATTAAAAAGGGCACCTTCAGCCCACAATTCATTTAATAATTTGTAGTGTCTACACAAGACAGGATTTTCAATATAAATAAAAACTTAAATAGTGTTAATTTACTACTAAATATTTAAGTGATAACAGTGCATGTCTATGAGTGTAGGACCGGCGCTAACATCCGCACTAAGCTTTTGTAAAAGGGGGGTAATGGTGTATACACCATTCATGGGGCGCAATTTTAAGAAGATTATATATGGTCTTATGTACAATACTTTTATTTAAACCTACAACAATTTTCTCTGTTCAGTTGTGATTGATACCTTTCCTGAAAGTTAAAAAAATGAACTCAATGGGATAATTTGTACATAAATATTTTACCTAATTTAGAATAGTTCTTCTTTTTTTCTAAAAACTACTTATTCACCCCAATCTCAACTTCCTAAAATAGTGCCATGCATACAAAGCCAGGTGGCAAAAGCCCCGAAGCCCTTCTTGGGGCAGTTACTGCAGAAGCAACTGCTAGCATGGCTTTGTAAAAAGGGGGGGGGGGATAGTGCTGACCACATCTTTTACCAAATTCATCTAATACGTACGCAGTTTAAGTCATGTCCCCAAGTGTCAAACCAGGAGTCACTTTTCCTTTCTGGTCCTTCCTTTTCTGTGTTGAAAGAGCAGCTTGCTTACACAATCTAGACTGGATGCTCACAACTGTTTTCACTATTTGGTACCAGTGTGCAATATATTTACAAATTCAGGCAGACATGATGTTTGTGGTCAATATAGATTGAATTGTCAATTTATAAATCCGCACAGGGTGTCATTACTAGAAACCCCCCAAGCAAAGCAGAAAGATCTAGTACAGATAGGACATCAGTATAAGAACAGCCATACTGGGTCAGACCAATGGTCCATCTAGCCCAATTTCCAGTTGCCAATCCAGGTCACAGGAACCTGGCAGAAATCCCAAAAGTCGCAACATTCCATGCTACCATGCTCAACTAGCTTCTCCATAAACATTATTTTCATATACTTAACAATTCAGAATGCTTCAAGGCTTGCCAAATAGATCTGCTAAATTGTGACTGACAAGATAAACATAGAGGTATAGATCTCTGACATCAGTACCTTTATTCAACCACTAGTCTTTAAGCCCGTTACATTAACGGGTGCTAGAATAGATGTGTCTGTCTGCCTTTCTTTCTCTCCTTGGCCGCTTTCTGTCTGTCTTTCTGTCTCTCTCTCTCTCCTTGGCTGCTGTCTGTCTGTCTTTCTTTCTTTCTGTCTGTCTCCTCGGCTGTCCACCACCACCCCTTGCCTGCTCCTCCTGTCCAGCAGTAGCCCTTCTCCCTTCCTTTTACCTCCCCCCTGTCCAGCAGCACCCCTTCCCTGCTCCCCATGTCCAGCAGTAGCCCTTCTCCCTTCCTTTTACCTCCCCTCTGTCCAGCAGCACCCCTTCCCTGCTCCCCCTGTCCAGTAGCCCTTCCCTACTCCCCCTGTCCAGCAGTAGCCCTTGTCCCTTCCTTTTACCTCCCCCCTGTCCAGCAGCACCCCTTCCCTGCTCCCCCTGTCCAGCAGTAGCCCTTCTCCCTTCCTTTTACCTCCCCCTGTCCAGCAGTAGTCTTGTAGTAAATTTTTTTTCCTTACCTGCTCCCCCTGTCCAGCATCTGCTACGCCGTGCAGCCTCGGGCCTTTTGCTAGGCCGGCCTGACTCACAATATCAAAGCGGGCCAACCTAGTAAATATTCCGCGGCTGCTTGAGGAGACCATGGCTGCTGCTGCTGATCTGGGACTGAGAAGAGGTGTCCCGGCAGCGGCAGGAAGTCAGCTGGCGTCGGAGATGGAAGAAGAGGCGCTGCAAACTGCCACAGGCCGCACGCGCTGCACTCTGTAGTACCGTACCCTGTCTCTGCCATGCAGCTACTGATCACGGCGTGTCAACTGCGCATGTGCGGTAAGGATTTTATTATTAGTGATGTACCCTTTTTTTAATCATAATAACAGAATGAGTACATTTGCATAAATGAGAAAAACTTCTTAATCTGAGGAGTTCAGATTTTGAGGGTCTATGTATGGGTCGAACAGACAAACTGACAATGCAGAATGTATTCAAATTCGATGATGAACCAGTACAACCTTCCAGTAACAATGTAGTATACTACGCAGAGCAAAAGAAAAATAACTTTACTAAGAACTGAGAGCTGGTTTTAGCCAGGGTGAAAACAAATATCTAGAAAGTATACTACTGCTACTATCCATTCAGTCGTGTCCAATCCTTGGATATTCTGAAGGCCAGTCCTCGCCATGCTGCCCTGTTTCCACAGCTTCTTTCAATTCCTTGATGTTCATTTCCGAGTCATTCTTGATGGTATCTAACCAACAGGCCTTTGGTCTCCCCTGCTTCCTTTTACCACTGACCATTCCGAGAAGCTCCTTTTCTAGTGAATTTGCCCTCATCACATGTCCAAAATAGGTCTGTTTCTGTCTGGTAATCTTGCCTTCCGGGGACACCTCTGGGTTTATATGATCAAGAACATCTTTGTTGGTGATCCTAGCTATCTATAGGATTTGTAGAAGTCTTCTCCAGCACCACAACTCGAAGGCATCGATTTTCATCTATATGCTTTCTTGAGTGTTCATGTCTCGCAGCAATTGGGAACACAATGGCAGTGATCAGTATTTGATGCTCCAGTGCTAATCGACGCTTGATCTCTGCTGTTGAACCGCCACTGAGATCAATGAGGGACCCAAGGAAAATGAAGCTGTCAACCACTTCTATTTCTTCACTGTTGATCTTTATGTGGACTTTCTTGTTGGCGGCAGTCATGAAAGTATATTGGAATAATAAACATTAACTCCATTTAATACCGATTTAAACACACCATGATTGAGATATCGCCTTCAATAGCTGAGCTAATCTGTACAGCTGTCTATGCTTACTTTGAAGGGACATTACTATAATCAATGTTCCCAATCCTATCCATGACAAATGTGACAGCAGAATAACTGGGGGAAGTGTGTGTGTGTGTGTGTGTGGACTTTCAATTTCCAGCTCACAGCTTTTGTCACAGTGTGTAATTAAGTGAGGCACAATGAGAATGCTTTACCATCATACACAGTTTTTAATGCATCAGTTCTTATTCTGAAATGTCTCTCTGAATATAAAGGAGACTTTCAGCCCAAATCGGTTCTTTTTACTATTTGAACATCTGTTCAATATAAACTGCTTTGGTTGTACTACAGAAAGGTGGAATATTACATCCATGTCCCCCTAATGTGTATCACATGCCTGGGTAGTGTAGAGACCGGATCTGCTCTGTGAAAAGGATACCACAGGGCTCATTTTTGAAGCTGGTTCTAGTCAGTTTCCACAAGAACACTAGCTGGAAGGGCTCTCTCTTTGCATATGGTATTAACAGGAAGAAGGCTGACATGCCAAGCGGGAGGTTAAAATAGGATGATGAAAAGGAGAGCCAACTTGGGGTACAGAAACCCAGTGCATGACTGCTATGAAGCACCAAACAGGAAACCAATCTGGGTAATATCTTATGATCTTCTCAGTTACCAGAAGAATGCTAGAGCCTGAGAAACAAGGACAGAAGAGTAGAGTTAACTGGTGAAAAGGTAGGAAAGAAAGAGCAATGAGAGACCAGTATTGTTTAACATATTCAGTAATAGTGAGCAAACTAATGGAAACTCTAATCAAACGCCAATTGGATACGATCATGAACGAGGAGAATCTACGGGATCCCCGTCAACATGGATTTACTAAGGGGAGATCCTGCCAATCCAACCTGATCGGCTTCTTTGACTGGGTGACGAGAAAGCTGGATGTTGGGGAGTCCCTGGACATTGTATACCTGGACTTCAGCAAAGCATTCGATAGTGTACCACACCGCAGGTTGCTGAGCAAGATGAGTTCTATAGGATTGGGCGACACATTGACGAAATGGATTGGGAACTGGCTTGAGGGTAGGCTTCAGAGGGTAATGGTGAATGGCACCCCCTCCGAAACGACGGAGGTGATCAGTGGAGTGCCACAGGGCTCCGTCCTGGGCCCGATCCTGTTCAACATCTACATAAGAGACTTGGCAGAAGGGCTCCGAGGTAAAATAACATTATTCGCTGATGACGCCAAACTAAGCAATGTAGTGGCCAAGAGTACAACAGACAAAAATTCAATGCCCGACAACATGATGCACGACCTACTACTACTGGAGCGCTGGTCTAGGTCCTGGCAACTCAGCTTCAATGCCAAAAAATGCAAAGTCATGCACCTGGGCAGCCAAAATCCATGCAAGACTTACACCCTAAATGGCGAGATTCTAACAAGAACTGAAGCAGAACGTGACTTAGGGGTGATCATCAGTGAGGACATGAAGGCTGTCAATCAAGTGGAGCAAGCTTCCTCCAAAGCAAGGCAAATCATAGGTTGCATACGCAGGAGTTTCGTCAGCCGTAAGCCTGAAGTCATTATGCCATTGTATAGATCCATGGTGAGACCACACCTGGAGTACTGTGTGCAATTTTGGAGGCCGCATTACCGAAAAGATGTGCTGAGACTAGAGTCGGTCCAGAGAATGGCCACCCGGATGATCGCGGGTCTCAAGGATCAAGGCATGTACAAGGAAAGGCTGGATAAGTTACAACTCTACTCACTCGAGGAATGCAGAGAGAGGGGAGACATGATCGAGATGTTCAAGTATCTCACGGGTCGCATCGAAGTGGAAGAAGATATCTTCCTTCTCAAGGGTCCCACGGCAACCAGAGGGCACCCGTGGAAAATCAGGGGAGAGAAACTGCACAGTGACACCAGGAAATTCTTTTTCACTGAAAGAGTGGTTGACCGCTGGAACAATCTTCCACTTCAGGTCACTGAGGCCAGCAGCGTGCCTGATTTTAAGGCCAAATGGGATAGACACGTGGGATCTATTCACTGAGTTAGGTGGGGAAGGGTCATTGCGGTGGGCAGACTAGATGGGCCGTGGCCCTTATCTGCCATCTATTTCTATGTTTCTATAATGATTTGAAAAAGAGAGCAAATCTGCAGACTATACAAAAAATCATTCAAAGTACATAAAACAGAAGCCGATTGTGAGCAGCTACAGAAAGATCTTGCCAGACTTGACATCAAAATGGACTATGAAATTTAATAAGAACATAGAATATAAGAATTGCTGCTGCTGGGTCAGACCAGTGGTCCATCGGGCCCAGCAGTCCGCTCCCGTGGCGGCCCCTGGTTCCAGGACCTAAGAACATAAGTAATGCCTCTGCTGGGTCAGACCAGAGGTCCATCATGCTCAGCAGTCCGCTCACGTGGCGGCCCATCAGGTCCAGAACCTGTATAGTAATCCTCTATCTATACCCTTCTATCCCCTTTTCCTTCAGGAAATTATCTAATCCCTTCTTGAACCCCAATACCGTACTCTGTCCTATCACACCCTCCGGAAGCACATTCCAGGTGTCCACCACCCTTTGGGTGAAGAAGAACTTCCTAGCATTGGTTCTGAATCTGTCCCCTTTTAATTTTTCTGAATGCCCTCTCGTTCTTGTAGTTTTTGAAAGTTTGAAGAATCTGTCCCTCTCCACTTTCTCTATGCCCTTCATGATCTTGTAAGTCTCTATCATGTTCCCTCTAAGTCTCCGCTTTTCCAGGGAAAAGAGCCCCAGTTTCTCTAATCTTTCAGCATATGAAAGGTTTTCCATACCTTTTACCAGTTGTGTCGCTCTCCTCTGAACCTTCTCGAGTATCGCCATATACTTCTTAAGGTACGGCGATCAATATTGGACACAGTACTCCAGATGCGGGCGCACCATCGCCCGATACAACGGCAGGATAACTTCTTTCGTTCTGGTTGTAATACCTTTCTTGATAATACCTAGCATCCTGTTCTCCTTCTTAGAGGCCGCTGCGCACTGTGCCGACAGTACCCCTAAGTCCTTTTCTAGGCTACTTTCACCCATTACTAGCCCTCCCATCGTATAGCTGTACATCAGGTTTCTGTTTCCTACATGCAAGACTTTACATTTCTCTACATTAAACTTCATCTGCCATCTTTTCCCCCTTCTCCTAGTTTGTTCAGGTCCCTTTGTAAATCTTCACAGTCCTCTTTAGTCCTAACCCCACTAAATAGTTTGGTGTCGTCTGCAAATTTTATTACTTCGCACTTCGTCCCTGTTTCTAGATCATTTATAAATACATTGAACAGCAGCAATCCGAGTACCAACCCCTGCGGAACACCACTCGTGACCCTCCTCCAATCCGAGTAGTGGCCCTTCACTCCCACCCTTTGCCTCCTACCTGCCAACCAATTTCCGATCCATCTATGTACGTCTCCTTCCACCCCATGGTTCTTCAGTTTCCACAGTAGGCGTTCATTGGGTACCTTGTCAAAGGCTTTTTGGAAATCCAAGTATACGATGTCAGTGGGGTCCCCTTTGTCCATCTGTTTGTTAATTCCTTTGAAAAAGTGCAATAAGTTTGTTTGGCACAATCTTCCCTTGCAGAAGCCATGTTGTCTTGTTTTCATCAGTTTATTCCTTTTTGATGCTCATCGATGCTGTCTTTTATTAGCGCTTCCGCCATCTTCCCTGGAACCAAAGTCAAACTTACCGGTCTGTAGTTCCCCAGGTCGCCTCTCGATCCTTTTTTGAAGATGGGCGCAACATTAGCTATCTTCCAATCCTCCGGGATCACGCCTGTTTTCAGGGATAGATTGCAAACCTGCTGTAGTAGTTCAACTATTTCCTCCTTTAGTTCTTTCAATACCCTAGGGTGGGTTCCATCCGGGCCCAAAGATTTGTCAGTTTCTAATCTATCTATCTGCTGAGTCCTAACTGAGTCTAGCCTTATCTGCATATGTTCTGGTCTAACAGGAACTTGTCTAACTTTCTCTTGAATCCCTGGAGGATGTTTTCCCTTATGACAGCACATACAGAAAATCAATATTTAATGTAGGTATGTAATGCTATGTCATTAAAGGAAAGGATCTAGCCAGCATCATTATAAACAAGATTTAAAAGAGGTTTGGACAATTTCCTAAAAGTAAAGTCCATAAGCCATTATGAAAATGGACTTTGGAAAATCCAATGCTTAAAATTTGTTTTACTTTTTTGGGATTTGTGCAGGTACTTAGACCTGGATTGGCAGATGTTGGAAACAAGATACTGGACTTGACGAAGCAACAAACCAGAAAAAGAGGTCTTGCCTTGAATTATAGCTCACAAATAAGAAAGGCAAGTGAGGTGTCCAAATCAGTGGACATTTTATTGAATATGTAAAAAGTCTCTATAGGGTTGTTTCATCAATGAGGGTATGCCAACTAAGGACTAGGATCCCAGTTTCGGCAGTGTGAGGTTTCGGCAAACCTCAGGAGATTTACAAACAACTAGGATTAAGAAATAAACATCAATAAGAAAAACATCTAAACAACGAATACTTTGAAATCAATGAATATGCTATATAAAATATATATGTATTAAACCATCTGTACAAATAAATTTCCAAAAGCATTCAATAAAAACATCTGTGCAAATAAAGTATAGAGCATATAAAACCACAAAAGTTTATAAAACAGCATAATAATAAAAGGAGGGCCAATAGAAACATGAGATGAATTGAGCTTCTTCACATAGACAAGTGATTTGTAAATGTGGATAATAGCTTACCAACATTGAAAGATTGACATTATTCTTTGCAGGATTCAGGCTACCATTGGCCACGGAGGGAAGACATAACGGAGCCTGCCTTTGGCCATGGTTGCACCAGGGTGTCCAAGCTATTGTTCCTGACTCGTATGTTTGGCAGAAGAGCCGTGCTACTTCCTTGTTGGCCACCAATGCCTTCAAATTAAATGCTGGATGCCTCCTGAGATAGAGCCCATTCTTGCACATGTCTACTCCTGCTACACGTGCTGCTGAGAGAGCCAGTAAGTGGGTCTCCGCCCACTGAAACAACATTTGAACTTCCAGGCATAGAGAAGCACTCTTGGTGCCTCCCTGTCGACTGACACAAGGTACCCCTGTTGCATTGTCTGAGAAAACACGTATAGCCTTGTTCCATAAGCATGCCCTTATGCTTGCAGCACCAGGAGGATGGCTTTCAGCTCCAACTGGTTGATTCCTACTGCTCGAAAAAGACAAAAACCCAACCATAGCAGAAATAGAAATAAACCCTAACCCTAACCCCATTCAACTCGCCCTAAAACTACTTGGGGTGATGACCATAATTAGAAACTCCTGCATTCAAAATCTTGCTCCAATCACTGTTACTAAGTCAGTTAAATTATTGCAACATCATTTATCTTGCTAATACCAAGAAAAATATTACCAGACTGAGACTTATTCAGAACGAACTAAAGAAGTTTGACCACATAACTCCTGGGAGTTACATTGGCTTCCTGTAGAGGTCCGTATAATCTTTAAACTGGGCTGTTTATACTATAAAATTGCTTTTTGTCAGGTTCCTTTATATTTGGCTAACATATTCTACATGACTTCTCAGAGAAATAGCAGAAGATCCCGAGGCAACAAGGGGGCATCCGTGGAAAATCAGGGAAACTGCACGGGGACACCAGGAAATTCTTTTTCACTGAGAGGGTGGTTGATCGCTGGAATAGTCTTCCACTTCAGGCCTGATTTTAAGGCCAAATGGGATAGACACGTGGGATCTATTCACAGAGAAAGGTAGGGGAGGGTCATTGGGGTGGGCAGACTAGATGGGCCGTGGCCCTTATCTGCCATCTATTTCTATGTTTCTATCCCATGCATCCGCCAGTTAAGGGTTGCAAAAGTAAGAAATACCATGATCGTATACTCTTTTCAAGCAGCCTCGTCATTTCCTTTTTACATCACATTCCTACTTACATTACAGAAATCAATTAAAAATTTAACTCTTTTCAAAATTCATAATCAATTAGATTTTTTTTTTATTCCTTCCATTTTGTTTATTAATTACTGTATTTTTCGCTCCATAAGATTCACTTTTTCCACCCCCAAAAAGAGGCAGCCGCGTCCAGCGAGAGAGGGCAGTGGAATTGAGATAAGGTAACGGGGGCTGGGGTCTGCCGAATTAAAAATAGGTATGGGGGGAATTAGGTACGGTGGCTGCCCGAATTAAAAATAGGTACGGGCCAAATTAAAAATAGGTATGGAGGGAATTAGGTACGGGGGGGGGGGGGGCAGGGCCTGCTGAATTAAGAATAGGGATGGGGGATGAGGCCAGGGCCTGCCTGCCTGTGGAGGGGGAGGAGGCTTGGGGGGGAGGCCTGCCTGCCTGCCCTGTCTCTACCTGCCATCTACTAGGCCTACCTGCCTGCCAGCCACTAGACCACCAGAGGGGGGACAGGGGACAGAGCCTGGCAGGGAGGGGGATGAGGTGCAGAGCTTGGCAGGGAGTGTGGGGTTGGGTGCAGAGCCTGGCAGGGAGAATTTGGTTCAGAATGGTTTTTTTCTTGTTTTCCTCCTTTAAATCTAGGGTGCGTTTTATGGTCAGGTGCGTCTTCTGGAGCGAAAAATATAGAAATCTTTTATAAATCGCATTGAATTCTATGGTTACACGATATAGAAGCCTGATTTTATGTTATGTTATGATAGACAGATGCTGTACCATGCAACTTGAAATCAACAAAACCATCCAAAAATCCTTCACAGTCATGTACAACCAGCGGCAAATTTGAAAATTCTTCGATAGGGATATTTCCAACTCCTGGTTCTAGTGTAGGGAGTATATGGATTGGTTCATTCTAGACTAAGCAGAATAGGACTGTGTGAAGCATTTGCCTTCCATAAGCAGATCAGTTATTCTAGTAGGCTGGTCAAATTTGGTTCAGTAGGAATCTACATCTCTATCATGCTGGTGACCTCAGAGGTAAGAGAAAAGGAGAAGCAAAACGAATGCAAATGAAGCTCCCTACAAGAGTTCTTGCGAAAAGAGGTTCAGGAATAGAGTGTCTGTTGTACTAGAAAGTGGATTTACGTGGAAGTAGCTTGTTATTAAGGGTCATTTGGATGGAGAAAGCTTGGATTAATAGTGGCAGCATTGTGTTACTAGGTTTATCATCTTATTCTCCAGCAATTCTTGGGTATAATCAGAAATTAAAATGCTGATGTTCAGTACAGCAAAGGGAAACAGACAGTCCTACATATGAACATAAGAACTGCTGCTGCCGTCCATCCTGCCCAGCAGTCCGCTCACGCGGTGGCCCTCAAGTCAAAGACCAGTGCTCTAAATGAGTCCAGCCTCACCTACGTACGTTCCAGTTTATCAGGAACTTGCCCAACTTTGTCTTGAATCCCTGGAGGGTGTTTTCCCCCTATAACAGACTCCGGAAGAGCGTTCCAGTTGTCTACCACTCTCTGGGTGAAGAAGAACTTCCTCACGTTTGTACTGAATCTATCCCCTTTCAGCTTTAGAGAGTGTCCTTTCATTCTCTCTATACCTTGGAGAGGGTGAACAACCTGTCTCTATCTACTTTGTCTTTAGTCCCTGGAGGGTGTTTCCCCCTATAACAGACTCCGGAAGAGCGTTCCAGTTGTCTACCACTCTCTGGGTGAAGAAGAACTTCCTCACGTTTGTACTGAATCTATCCCCTTTCAGCTTTAGAGAGTGTCCTTTCATTCTCTCTACCTTGGAGAGGGTGAACAACCTGTCTCTATCTACTTTGTCTTTAGTCCCTGGAGGGTGTTTCCCCCTATAACAGACTCCGGAAGAGCATTCCAGTTGTCTACCACTCTCTGGGTGAAGAAGAACTTCCTCACGTTTGTACCGAATCTATCCCCTTTCAGCTTTAGAGAGTGTCCTTTCATTCTCTCTACCTTGGAGAGGGTGAACAATCTGTCTTTATCTACTACGTCTTTATCTATTATTTGTTAAAATCTCTCTTCAACTCGTTTTTTGGCCTTGTCCAAAATAAATGTTTTAAATCCAAACGCACAAGGAAGGAGACCATCAGTCCAGAGTATAGAGCCGATACAGAGACTTTGAATAGGTAGTTCTGTTGCTCAGCTGGAGTAAAGCATAACAATCTTTTCCTATTATTACTGTTCCAGAAGAAAATGGAGTGTTTTGAATGTGGCCTGTTTATTTGAGCACCCTTTCTTTTATTTCCTTGTAAAGAAGTCGTTCTGTTTATGTGTTGCCACGCTTTGGTCTACTAGAATCAAAGAACCAGATCCCGTTTGTTCTTCCACAGATACAGCGCTGCACTTATTTTCAAAACATGCCAATGATTTGGGGCAGTATATAGGACTGAGCTTTGAAGTATTGGCTGGTTCCTGCAGTCAGTCATATACACAGGCACAGTTTTATTCTTATTTACTGTCTTTTGTCTTTGAAGACCCAAATTAAAAATCAGGCTGATTAAACATCTTTGGGTAAAATACCCCAAAGCTTCTCGTCTTTGACATCCATTAGCAAAAAAAGCAAATATCCATCAAGAGGGTACATTTAACCCGTATCTGTACATGGGAGTCAATTATAAAACTAAACAGAGCTTCTATGGATCCCCGCCATCACTGCAGCAGGGATTCTAGGCAACACAACCCTAAGGCTAAAGGAGGTTAAGTGCTGCTTCAAGTCAAAGGCCACAAGGAACACAGTCTTCTGAAAAATCTTCCTTCCATGCTGCTACTTCTCTTTTTGGTTTTCATCGTGAACTTCATATTGCTGGAGTCTTTTCAGTCTGGAGCCCGTCAGTACCTGTGCTGAGAGGATGTGCTGTAGCCCATTGCTGTCTGGGACTGTGAAGATCCCTGCACGTTGCTTTGGTAAGTCAGGCGTGAGCTGGAGTGCTGGAAAAGAAAACACAACATTGTTTTGAAGATACAGACAAAAGCCCTACCTAACTTGACACTGTGCTGCCATAATCTTACCTACTCTAACTGTAATCGATTTATTTAAATCACTAGTTCTGCATTTTCAATTTACCTCCGACTCGGAAGTTCCCCTCGGAATCTATCCAGCTATCTCTCCTCTGTTTAAAAAAAAAAAAAAAAAAAAAATGTATCTTCACTGGAAAATGTCCAGTCAAATCTTTTGTAATCCGCCTTGAACTGCAAGGGATAGGCGGAATAGAAATCCGTAATGGAATGTATTGGACAAGGTAAGTAGGGTTTCATGCAGAAAAGCCCCTATCAAAGATACCCTCATCACTCCAAAAGTAAGCCTCACAGGAATCATTTATTTCCCATGCCAGCTTCCAACTATCAATGCCTAATTTATTTCAAAATTTATAGCCTTCCTATCCTGCAATTCTAGGCGGGTAACCATAAAGCATAAAATTACACACAATTACATGACCATGAAAATTTATACAAACCCAGGCCAAAAGCATGTCAAACATAAAATTAAAACACCAGTTTATGAAAGGAACATTTGTTCAATCTTCCTAAACTGCAGAATCTCTGAGACTCAACTCCATGGGTAACTCGTTCTAGTACAAGACCCCTTGTATCGTCCACCTAGCTCTCCGTTGCCCCAAGAGTCTCACCACACTCAAAGATGGCACATCCAGACACAATTTGTCCATGGATCGTAATACTCGTAATGACCCATCATCCTTCAAAAGCTTGAAAATCAGGCACAAGACCTTAAATTCAATACGTGCGTTAATGGGCAGCCAGTGCAAATCGCGTAAGATGGGTAAAATATGATCAAACCTCGAGGCTTGCACTATAGTATGTGCAGCATGTTCTGAGCAACTTGTAGCACCTGAACAACATATTTTGGCAGCCCTAGGTATAAAGCGTTACAGTAGTCTAATCTAATCTAATGCTTGACTTTATATACCGAGTCATCATTCAAAGAAAGCTCGACTCGGTTTACAATAGTTAAGTTATCAAATAAAAAACTAGAAAAGAATAAGACTAAGTTTGGTAAAGTTAATTTTCAAAGTGTTTAGCAAATAAAGTAGTTTTTAAGTCAAATAGTAGAGTCAGTGTTTCACTGATGGTGGTCTTAAAATTGTCCACAGACAAATAATCTGTCAGTCTACAAAGTAGATGCAGTTAAAAAAACCCCCGCGACACCACCGACTTCACTTGGGGCTTGAATGACAGTGTGGAGTCAACAATAACTCCTAAAGATCACATCATCTGATACTATCTCAGAAAGAAAAGAGAGAGGGGAGATACCGTACATACTCAAATATAAACTGATCCGAATATAACCGAGGTAACCTTTCCCCCCAAAAAGGAGGAATAAAAGGTTGACTCAAATATAAACCAAGGTTAAAAATTTGGGTATGTGTCATTTGTCTTGCCCACCAGAACACCTGGCCTCAGAAAACAGCAAAAAAAAAAAAAACACCTTTTTCAAGTACAAACCCACAAACTGCAAGTACTATTGTACACAAACAAAACCCTAATATGTTAGACTCTGCACACAGTACACAAGAGAAGTCCAAAATATAAAAGCAACAGATGTAAAATTTCAAAGCTGACATATTTGAATCACTAAATTGAAAATAAAAACCATTTTCCTATCATTGTTATCTGGCAATTTTATTTTTCTGGTCATCTTGTTCCATCTGTGCTCTTAACTCTGTTTCCAAGGCCTCTCTATGCATTTGCTGTTTCTTTCCTCTTCTTCACTTTTTGCACTACATCCTTCTTTGGCATTGATTTTCATATTCAGTTTTCTTCCATTTTTCTGCTTCCATCTCAAATCTATCTTTCCAACTCTTTCCCTTTCTTCTGTCCATGTACACCATCTTTACTCTCTCTTCATCTTCTCTCCATCCTTGTGCCCCATCTCTTCCCTCCTTCTCCACTTCCTTCCATATGTCCCATCTCTTCTTCTTCCCTCCATGTGCCCCATCTCATCCCTCCTTCTCCACTTCCCCATCCATGTGTCCCATCTCTTCTTCCCCTTCCCTCCATCCATGACTCATCTCCTCTTCCCTCCATCCATGTCCCATCTCTTCCTCTTCCTTCCATGTGCCCCATCTCACCCCTCCTTCTCCACTTCCCTCCATCTATGTGTCCCATCTTTTCCTTTCCTCCATCCGTGCCCCATCTCTTCCCCTTCCCGCCATCCATGTGCTATCATCTCCTTCCTCTTGCTGCCCACGGCCTCCCCTGTACTGTTCCTTTGCTGCGGTCTACCCAAACGGAAACATGAAGTTGCTTCAGAGGGAGTGGACCGTGGCAAAACAAAAGTACTGAGGAAGCCCCCGTCTTAGGTTCTCCTGTCCTCCACTACCTGTTCCTCCCTGCCCCAGACCGACATCGCACTTACAGTCCCAATGCTCCGGAAGCTGACCTGTTCAAGTGGGCTCTTCCAAGTTTGCCCTGGAGTAAACATATGTGCAAAGTGGGTGCAGGACATATGAGCTAATTTTATAACAGAACACTTCCGTAAAAGGTCCAAAAAGATGCCTATTTTAGAAAAGCACCATTAGCAGACACACCTTGTAATAAAATTACAGCCTCATCTATCTGTCCATATATAGCATGGCAGCCTTAAGGCAGAGAGCAGAGATTTGAGAAATCAGACAGATGCCCCAACAAGAGGAAAGCAAAAATGATAGCAGGCAATGGAAGTGATGTGACAATGCTGTAGGCAGTCATCCGGCCAGCCATCTAGTTCTGGATACAAATCAGCCCTGAAAATAGTAGCAGGACCACTGCTTGCCCTGGATCAGTGACATGGAATGCAGGCCGTGTATCGTGTGCTAGAGGATTCTTGAGTCCACTACATACTCCTGCCACATGCCAAGGCTGACCCCATCTGTACATACAGTAAATGGAGCTCCATGCTGCTGTACAGCTTGGTGTACATTTAGGATGGTCTTACTGAAATTTTTTTAAGCCTAGTTTCTCTACAGTGCCCTCTCCTCCTGTGACATCAGGGCTGTGAACAAACAGGAGCATCACAGTCTCTCAAGTTAGACACCAGCTTTGGGAGGTCATCTCAACAGGAATCTGCCTCCAAATACAGGAGGCCTGGGAAGCAGATGACAGCAGCTCTGCAGTCTCAGTAAATGAGCCAGCTGGTGGAGCTGAGTTTTTTCTGTGCAGCACTATGGCCACTTTTCTATCTTGCAGCCAATATTTTCTGCTGCTGATCTCGCAAGCTCACAATGAAAGAAAGAACTGGTGGGCTGCTAGAGGGATGACTAAGGAATGTGTTGTTCTGGGTTAAGAGGACAGGATGTCACAGGGAGAGTTTGAAAAAGTAACTCATTTTTTTAGCACTGTCTAGCACCAAAGAAGCTCCTTGAACATAACAGTATAATTTTGAAAGGTTTGAAAGCCTAAATTTGAGAAACAAACTCTAAATTGAAGATCCTAAAATGTGTGAGGCTATGGGAATTGAGTTAGGGTAGGAGAAAAAATAAAGGGCCCGATATTTTAAAAAGGATTCCAGGGGAGATCTGGGAAATTACAGACCAGTAAGCCTCACTTCAGTGCCGGGCAAAATGGTGGAACACGTAGACAAACATGATTTAATGAGACAAAGTCAGCATGGGTTCAGCCGAGGAAGATCTTGCCTCACCAATTTCTTTGACTTCTTTGAAGATGTGAATACACATGTGGATAAAGGTAAGCCGGTTGATGTGGTGCAGGGCTGCCCAAGTCCAGTCCTCGAGATCTACTGGCAGGCCAGGTTTTCAGGATATCCACAATGAATATGCATGAGAGAGATTTGCCTGCACTGTCTTCTTGGTATGCAAATCTCTCTCATGCATGTTCATTGTGGATATCCTGAAAACCTGGCCTGCCAGTAGATCTCGAGGACCGGACTTGGGCAGCCCTGATTGTAGTATATCTAGATTTTCAAGAAGCTTTTGACAAAGTTCCTCATAAGAGACTCCTGAGAAAATTAAAGAGTCATGGGATAGGTGGCAAAGTTCAGTTGTGGATTAGGAATTGGTTATTGGATAGAAAACAAAGGTAGGGTTACATGGTCATTTTTTTCAATGGAGGAGAGTAAACACTGGAGTGCCGCAGGGGTCAGCACTGGGACCGGTGCTATTTAACTTATTTATAAATGATCTGGAAATTTGAACAACGAGACAGGTGATTAAAATTTGTAGATGACACTAAACTGTTCAAAGTTGTTAAAACGCATGCAGATTGTGAAAAATTGCAGGTAGACCTTAGGAAATTGGAAGACTGGGCGTCCAAGTGGCAGATGAAATTTAATGTGGACAAATGCAAAGTGATGCACATTGGGAAGAATAACCCAAATCAGTGTTACCGGATGCTAGGGTCCACTTTGGGGGTTAGCGCCCAAGAAAGGGATCTGGATGTCATTGTAGACAATATGATGAACTTCCGCCCAATGTGTGGCAGCCAAAAAAGCAAACGATGCTAGGATTTATTAGAAAAGGGATGGTTAACAAGACTAAGAATGTTATAATGTCCCTGTATCGCTCAATGGTGCGACCTCATCTGGAGTATTGCGTTCTGACCTCGGTACCAGGAAAGATGGTAGAGTCACTGATAAAGGACCGCATCATTGATCATCTTGATGGACATGGACTGATGAGGACCAGTCAGCACGGTTTTAGCAAAGGCAGATCGTGTTTGATGAACTTGCTGCACTTCTTTGAGGGAGTAAACAAACAGATAGACAAAGGCGACCCGGTCGACATTGTATATCTGGATTTTCAGAAGGCATTTGACAAGGTTCCGCATAAACGACTACTTCGGAAAATTGCGAGCCATGGAATTGAGGGTGAAATATGTGGATTAAAAACTGGCTGGATCATAGGAAACAGAGAGTGGGGGTAAATGGACAATACTCGGACTGGAAGAGCGTCACCAGTGGGGTGCCGCAGGGCTCGGTGCTTGGACCCGTGCTCTTCAACATTTTTATAAATGATCTAGACATTGGTACGACGAGTGAGGTAATTAAATTTGCGGATGATATAAAGTTATTCAGAGTAGTGAAGACACAAGGGGATTGCGAAGATCTGCAACGTGACATAATCAGGCTCGAGGAATGGGCATCAACATGGCAGATGAGGTTCAATGTGGATAAGTGTAAAGTGATGCATATAGGTAACAAAAATCTCATGTATGAATACAGGATGTCCGGGGCGGTAAGAGACTTGGGAGTTATGATCGACAAGTCGATGAAGCCGTCCACGCAATGTGTGGCAGCGGCAAAAAGGGCTAGGAATGATAAAGAAGGGGATCACAAACAGATCGGAGAAGGTTATCATGCCGCTGTACAGGGCCATGGTGCGCCCTCACCTGGAGTGCTGCGTCCAGCACTGGTTGCCGTACATAAAGAAGGACACGGTACTACTCGAAAGGGTCTAGAGAAGAATGACTAAGATGGTTAAGGGGCTGGAGGAGTTGCCGTACAGTGAAAGATTAGAGAAACTGGGCCTTTTCTCCCTCGAACAGAGGAGATTGAGAGGGGACATGAACGAAACATTCAAGGTACTGAAGGGAATAGACTTAGTAGATAAGGACAGGTTGTTCACCCTCTCCAAGGTACAGAGAACGAGAGGGCACTCTCTAAAATTGAAAAGAGACAGATTCCATACGAATATAAGGAAGTTCTTCTTCACTCAGAGAGTGGTATAAAACTGGAACGCTCTTCTGGAGTCTGTCGTAGGGTAAAACACCCTCCAGGGATTCAAGACAAAGTTAGACAAGTTCCTGCTGAACCAGAACGTATGCACGTAGAGCTAGTCTCAGTTAGGGTGCTGGTCTTTGACCAAGGGCCGCCACGTGAGCGGACTGCTGGGCATGATGGACCACTGGTCTGACCCAACAGCGGCAATTCTTATGTTCTTATGTTCTCCTTATCTCAAGAAAGATATAGCGGCACTAGAAAAGGTTCAAAGAAGAGCGACCAAGATGGTAAAGGGGATGGAACTCCTCTCGTATGAGGAAAGACTAAAACGGTTAGGGCTCTTCAGCTTGGAAAAAAGATGGCTGAGGGGCGATATGATTGAAGCCTACAAAATCCTGAGTGGAATAGAACGGGTACAAGTGGATCGATTTTTTACTTTGTCAGAAATTACAAAGACTAGGGGACACTTGATGAAGTTACAGGGAAATATTTTTAAAATCAATAGGAGGAAATTTTTTTTTCACTCAGAAAATAATTAAGCTCTGGAATGTGTTGCCAGAGGTTGTGGTAAGAGCAGATAGTGTTTAAGAAAGGTTTGGACAAGTTCCTGGATGAAAAGTCCATAGTCTGTTATTAAGTCATGGGGGAAGTCTCTGCTTGCCCTGTATCGGTAGTATGGAATATTGCTACTCCTTGGGTTTTGGCCAGATACTAGTGACCTGGATTGGCCACCGTGAGAATGGGCTACTGGGCTTGATGGACCAGTGATCTGACCCAGTAAGCCTATTCTTATGTTCTTATGATATTTTTTTTTTTTTTAAAAAGCTAGTGATCTATTTTCAGCCACACTTAGCAGGCTAAGTTTTTCGTTTTCCGTTTAGGAGCTTAAAATGTGGGTCTGCCATTCATTCGCCACATTTATGAGCCTACCTTTTTCCCTTTCCTAAATCCACCCACTATTTATGTTCCTAGACTTAAGTCATTCCATAACAGGTCACCGGATGTTAAGGACCAGTTTGGGGACTTGCCATAGGATACTAACATTTACACATGTGACTGTTACACAGTTAGCCGCTAACCTGTAGTCTATTCTTTAACTTTAGAATACAACTCACTTTGTGCATAAATGCAAGGAGGTACCGTATTTTTCGCTCCATAAGACGCACCTGACCATATGACGCACCACCTGTAGAGGAGAAAAACCAAAAAAAAAAAAATTCTGAACCAAATGGTGTGCCCTGTACTCTGCCCCCCCCCTCTGGTGGTATAGTAGTAGGCTGGAACAGGGTACAGGGCATGTCTAGTGGTGGGCCCATCTAATGGTAGGCACGTGTAGTGGCAGCCAGCTCCCAGCCCCAGCCAGCCAGTCCCAAGCCAGCCAACCAGCCCTAACCCAGCCAGCCCCCAGCCAACCCCAAGCCAGCCAGCCAACCCCAAGGCAAAGGCAGGCACCCCCCAGGTACTTTTTTTCCCCATCCCGGCGGACCGGCACGCTTTTCGCGCTCCTGCCTCGGTTTCCCTGCTCTCTTCCGGCAGCGGCACAGCGGTGCACAAGGCAGGCGCACGCTTTTTTGTGCCTGCTTGGTCCCCCACTGCACTCTGAATGGCTGCGAGGGACACGTGCCTGCCTCATATACCACTGTGCCACTGCCGCAAGATAGCAGGGGAATCGAGGCAGGTGTGCGGAAAGCATGCTGGACCGCCGAGATTGGGAAAAAAAGGTATGTTTTTTTGTTGTTTTTTTTTACATTCGCTCCTTAAGACGCACCCTTATTTCCACCCCTTTTTGGGGGTAGAAAAAGTGCGTCTTATGGAGCGAAAAATACGGTATATCCAACAATTCTGCATGTAACATAGAATACTGTAAGTTATACATTAACGTGCCACATTTATGCCTGCTACTGACATGCTCTAAACAGGCATGCTTAAATGGTGGGTAAATGCTGACTTCGAATGGAATCTGTTACAGAATTTGAACTCAGTGTGCTCCATCGTGGCACCTAACCTTTGGTGCCCATTTGAGTATCAATTTAGGAGCATAACTCTCAAAGTTAGGAGCGTAAAGGCTTTCAATGTTCTGAACTATGCACCTAAGGCAGGATCATAAATCTACACATATAATACAGGGGTGTCAAACTCAATCACAAAAGGAGCCAGAATCTAAAACACAGGCTGAATTCTCCTTTTCCTAAGCTGCGCTAGCGGTTTTAGCGTGACCACTAGATGCTAACGCCACCATTGAGCTGGTGTTAGTTTTTACGCTAGTGCACCTTAGTAAAAGGAGCCCTTAGTCTTAGAAGTATAGATCCTTCCTCACCCTGGGAGTGTGTGGCACCGTGAGGTTGTGGGTTCAAACCCCATTGCTGCTCCTTGTGATCCTGGGCCAGGTCCATTAGACAGAGTGTGAGCCCACCAGGACAGAGAGGGGAAAATGCTTGAGTACCTGAACGTGAACCACTTAGGTAATAAGTGGTATATAAATACGCCATCCTCACAAACGCAAGACCCAGGGCTGCCTGGTCAGGCGCTTGAACACCGAGACCCCAGGCATTTAGCCAAACTGTCTTAGGGCACTGCTGATCAATCTATGCAACCATTCCACACCCTAGATGCAGAATAATGGAGACTTACCCTGTGCGTCAGCTCAGAAGGAGAATTTTTCTCATCAAATGCAAAAATTTTGATGACCCTATTACTACATTGTTTTCCGCATCACTGGACATCCAGGACCCCTGAGAAAGGACCATGTATACGAGAGTCATTTTTAAAGGATTACAAATAAAGATTCCTGTCCTTGTACATTCCAATCTGCAGTTTCTTTCTTGTTTTTGATGTTCGCCTTTTACTTTTTCTTTGTTTTGCCCTTTGGAGACTCCCTCAGGCAGTTTTGAAACCCCATCTGGGACCCTGACCCACAGTTTGGGTAGTTCTGCCTTAGGGCCACATATGCTAAAAGTGTCTTTGTAAAATTCTTAAGAAAGAAAATGGTTCCCACCCTTTCTCCTGGTCTCAGTATTGCTATTACAATCCCTCAATCATTAAAAAGCAGAAGATCTGCTTGCAGCTTCGAATGCCGGGCCTGAACTGAAAGAGTGAGGCTGAGAGGCTGCTGCTTCTAGCGGGAAACCTGCACTCTCAAACACACGCCCCAGAGCTTTTCAAACTAGGACGCGTTTATGACGCCTCTCCTTTGGCTACTCGGGCCTGCCCCCTCAACCGGCACCCAATCCACGCCTCTCCCGTAATTCGATCCCTCCACAACACGCCAGGGATCATGGGAAGTGTAGTCTCTGCAGTCCTCCCTACACAAACAAAACTCATGAAACTACAAGCCTCGCCAGGCCAGTATGGCACCACATGACCCACCTCAGGCTTTGGCGGCAGAGGCAGGGAGCAGTGCGTAAAGTCTTGTGTTTGAGATGTGCAATATAATAAATCTAAACATATTTACAGATTGTTTGCTTTCAGCTTAAAACTTAAGCTCCTTAGTTCAGCAAAACATAAATGCCTAACTTAGTCAAAAGAAAGAAAGCTGAGTACTAATTTTAAGCACCTATCAGCCTTTTAGTAACTATAAAACATATGTACCTCTGATGTGCACAACTAAAATCAGGTCTAGTACTGACAACCTGTTATGTCATATCAAACTTCAAATGCTTTTCCTTAAATGATATTTTAGAACAGTGAAATGCAAAAGGGTTAAGGTCAGAGAGTAAACATGAACGTTATTGCTTCGTCTGTGCGCCAATGCCACCAGACCTGCCAGTGGAAAAAAGGAGGTTTCAGGATGTGTACCTGATAGTCAGAGGGTATGAGAGGCCCGCCAGAATTGGTGCCCGACGGCCCGATGCGGGCTTTCTTATTCGGAGGCCCCTGATTGAGGCCCGAGTCCTGGCTGTGCTGGAGACCAGCTGCCATGCCACCGCCGCCACCCGTAGTGCTATTGGTCTGGCTGCTGGCCTGTTGCTGCTGCTGCTGCTGAACTGCTGTTTGCTGGTGCAGAGTCTGCTGCTGATTCTAGAAAAACACACCTCAGTCAGGCCTTGTTCCGCTGCTTAAGAAGACACCATTAACCCCCTTTGGGTTACCCTCTTCTGACACGAGAGATTCCACAGTTATTCCCAACATCTCCCCACTCCAGAGACCAAATTTACTTTTCAAAGCTGCTTTTTCCCTAAATATCCCTTTGTTTATACCGTTTAAAAATGGAGAAAGCAACGTTGCTCACCTGTAATCGGGGTTCTCCATAGACACCACACTTGTTGGTAAGCGAGGATTGAATGAATACTGAAGCTCACCCTCAACAACACAGCCCAGTGGCCCCAAAATAAAGCACTGCAAACGCTGGTTCAAAATGAAAGATTTTCTTTCTTTTTCCCTTCCCGGTTCAGCATTCAAACAAATCATAAGTTCATGAAAAGTATTCTTCTCATACTTTCCACACAGTCCTGTGCAAGTGTGGCTACATCGGCTGTTTCAATGATCAGAGTCTGCACATGGGCCGCCCCGCGCTGAACACTGACTTGATGCTGTTCAGTATTGGTCAGGGGTAGGCAATTCCGGTCCTCGAGAGCTGGAGCCAGGTCAGGTTTTCAGGATCTCCACCATGAATATGTATGAGATGAATTTGCATGCACTGCCTCCTCGAAATGCAAATCTATCTCAGGCATATTTATTGTGGCTATCCTGAAAACCTGACCTGGCTCCAGCTCTCGAGGACCGGAATTGCCTCCCCCTGAAGTGTGAGTTTAAAAGGTTCAGATTTTATTTCTTACAGCAGCTACTAGTCTCCTCCCAAAGCATATCCTGATCATATAAAGCAGCATTTCCTTCACTATCAGACACTGTTAAATCCAGGGGTGAGGTGGCAGAGGTTGGAATGGACAACCATTCTGAAGATCCACCGTAGGAGAGATGCCTTGATGGAGTCTGGGAGTGTAGCTGGATTCTTTGATTCCACTGTAAAGGCCTCTTGTGCAGTCATGCCGCCATGTGAAGACTTGTGGTGCTAGAGAAAGTCTAAAGAGCAGTACCTTATACTAGTAGTTGTGGATGAGGAATGTGTGGTGCAGTGGTTGGATCTACAGTCTCAGCACCCTGGGGTTGTGGGTTCAAATCCAGCGCTGCTCCTTGTGACCCTGGGCAAGCCACTTAATCCTCCATAGCCCCAGGTACGTTAGATAGATTGTGAGCCCACCGGGACAGAGAGGGAAAATTCTTGAGTACCTGATTGTAAAAAACCGCTTAGATAATCTTGATAGGCGGTATATAAAATCCTAATAAACTTGAAAACTTGAAGTGGAGGAAATGCCAGTGGGTTGGATGAATGGGGTGTGGGTGTAAGCATCCTTTAGATCTAGAGCAGCTAGCCAGTCATTGGGTCTCAAATCTAAAGAATGCTTACACCCACAGCCCACTGGCATTTCCTCCACAACTACTAGTATAAGGTACTGCTCTTTGGACTTTCTCCAGCACCACAAGTCTTCACAAAGTGCCTAGGAGTGGTAGCAGTGCACCTTCACAAGCAACAACATAGTATCTTTCCTTACCTCGACGACTGGCTCCTCCTCATGGCACATTCTAGGAACCCCCTGGGTTCAATAATCCTTTAGATCTAGAGCAGCTAGCCAGTCATTGGGTCTCAGAAGAGGGAGTGTGGTTGGAACATAAGAATTCTCAATCAACCCAAGTGGGTTGAAGAACTGTTGAAGAATGCAAAGACCTGCAGAGCGACCTGATCAAACTGAGTGAGTGGGCAAAAAAATGGCAGATGAGCTTCAATGTGGAGAAATGTAAGGTCTTGCACATAGGGAAGGGGAACTCCAGGTACAGCTATACGATGGGAGGGAGTGTACTCGGGGAAGGCAGCCAAGAAAAAGATCTGGGGGTATTGGTGGATAACACAATGAAGCCGGAGGCGCAATGTGCAGCGGCCTCAAAAAAAGCGAGCAGAATGCTGGGCATTATCAAAAAGGGTATTACTACCAGAACGAAGGAAGTTATCCTGCCACTGTATCGAGCAATGGTGCGCCCACATCTGGAATACTGCGTCCAATACTGGTCACCATACCTCAAGAAGGACATGGCAATACTCGAGAGGGTCCAGAGGAGAGCAACGAGGATGATAAAGGGTATGGAGAACCTCTCATATGCCGAAAGGTTAGACAGGCTGGGGCTCTTTACCCTGGAAAAGCGGAGACTGAGAGGGGACATGATACAGACTTATAAAATCATGAAAGGCATAGAGAAGGTGGAGAGGGACAGATTCTTTAAACTAGCAGGGGCAACTAAAACAAGAGGTCACTCAGAAAAGCTGAGAGGAGACAGATTCAAAACAAATGCAAGAAAGTTCTTCTTCACTCAGCGGGTGGTAGACACCTAGAACGCGCTTCCCGGAGAGGTGATAAGCCAGAGTACAATTCTGGGGTTCAAAAAGGGACTGGATGACTTCCTGGAAGTGAAGGGAATAACGGGGTACAGATAGAGGTTTACCTCACAGGACATTGAGCAAATAGGATATGGACTTTTTAGGTTAGGTAGGGAACATTTTCAGGTCATGGACCTGGGGGGCCGCCGCGGGAGCGGACTGCCGGGCGCGATGGACCCCTGGTCTGACCCGGCGGAGGCAATGCTTATGTTCTTATGTTCTTATGGGTCTCTATTAAATAGTGCAAAAGTTAAAAGAGTCCCAACAAGGATCTCTGTTTCGGATCAGCTAAATAGCACCTTCCTTGGGTGACACCTACTGGTAGAGTATCGTTAAAACATGCGCTGTAGAACCAAAGCTGAACGCTGCAAAAACGTTTCTGAACATTGGTAGCCACAAACTGGAGGGATCTAGAAAGCCATGGTTCTGCTTTAATACCACCCTTTGACTTCTCTCTGCTATCTCACTTACCTTGTCACCTTTCTCCTCAGGATCATCCTCATTCAGGAATTCTCGTTTCGGGTATGGAATCTGGCAGCCAGCAAATACACTGCAATGCAGCAATTGACACAAAACAGAGAGCAGTTACTTAGGAACAAATAATTCACTCCTTTTTTGAAGCCAATCTGCCCTTCTATCATCTTGCTTCTTCTTCAGTCAGTGGATCTAAAGTCTATCATCTCTATCATACCAGAACTGCAGTCTGTGGCCAGTCAGTGCTCCCTAAAACTCAAATCAGTTAACTAAAAGGCCAGACACTAGTTACCTAAATCAAAGTGTCATCCCACAAATTTATTCTAATTTAAGCATGCTTGGAACAGATACATAGGGTAGTGGTAAGGAAAATGAGCTGTTAAGGCTGTTTATGGTGAACTTGTGATGCTTCTGACCTGGGTTTTGTTTTTGCTTGTTCTGTCCGGAGCCCTGACGCACCAGAGCGAAATGCAGGCAGCCTTCGTTGGCAACGGACAAACCACCAACTTTATAACAAGGGCAAAAGTCTTAGCTACAAGTTAAATGGTAGGGGGAGGTCCTAGATATCAAACATTTTTTGGTTACTGATTTGTTGGTTTCTTGGGCCAAGCCTGCATTTTGGAGTCTGGGAACTAAATCTCCTTAGAACCATGGGCAAGTCACTTAAGCTTAGATTGTGAGCCCACTAAGGGCTCTTTTTACTAAGGTGCGCTAGCGATTTTGAGCACACACATGAGATTAGTGCGCTAGCCAAAAAATTACTGCCTGCCGCGCGCTAAGACCCTAACGTACCTTTGTAAAAGGAGCCCTAAAAGTAAGTACGTACCTGCATTTAGTATAGGTAAACCATTTTGATTGTACCCACAGAAAGGCAGTACAGTGGAACCTCGGTTTGCGAGTAACGCGGTTTGCGACTGTTTGCAAACTTTTGTCTCGCAAACCGAGCACTGACCCAATAAACGAGCACTTACAGCTGCAGGAAGCGCCACTTCCGTCCACCGGCCAGCCTTCCATGCCGGGTGCCTTCCGCATGTTGGAGAGCCTCTATCTGAGCCTACGCAGCCGAGTGCCGTCCCACCTGCACGTTGCACATGATTACCCACAACATCATTCATCGACGTTGTGCGTGATCATACGCAACGTGCAGGTGGGATGGCACTCGGCTGCGTGGGCTCTCAAAGGCTCTCCAACATGCGGAAGGCACCTGGCGTGGAAGGCTGACCAGTGGACGGAAGATGAATCCTCCTGAAGCGGCGGTGTGTGGGCTCAGGGGTTCTCCAGCGGCTGGAGGAGGTGTTTCCTAGAGACCCGGCACCCGACAGGTACACACCCCTGGGCCACCCCTCGCCACTTCTTCAGCACCTTTTGGGTTCTGGAAAGTTGCTTTGATATACGAGTACTTTGGATTACGAGCATGCTTCTGGAACGAATTATGCTCGTAAACCAAGGTTCCACTGTACATCAAATCAGTGACCCTTTATTTACTACTACTTATAATTTCTATAGTGCCACCAGATGCATGCAGCGCTGTACATTAAACATGCAAGAGACAGTTCCTGCTCAAAAGAATGTGCAATTTAATTATGAAAGGCAAACAGGACAAAAAGGGTGAATCTATACAAGCTGCTCAGGTAGGGAATTACAAAGGGAATGACAAACAGATATGGCTGCTTTAGAAGAGGGTTGAAGCAAAATTCTACCGAAGAAGAGGGTTGAAGTTATGATTTGAAAGCAGTTGAAAAAAAAAGTGGGCTTTTAGCATAGATATCAAAATCGTCAGAGATGGAGCCTGACGTGTCAAATCAGGAAGGTTGCTCCAGGCACACGGCGCAACGAAATAGAAGGGATTGAGTAGGAAGTTGGCAGTAGAGAAGAGAGACGTGTGTGTGTTAGGTGCCACTGACTCGAGTTCCAGTCCTAGTGACTTGATGAGTTAAACATCCAAAAAGAAGTTGGTAAAGTGCTAGTCCAACGAAGACCTCCAGCAGTTGTCAACATATCCAGCAATCTAGTTGCAGGTTGCCCTCTTTGCCTAGTTTCTTCGACCTTCCCAAACATGATGTCCTTCTCCAGTGATCTCTCTTCGATCAAAATAAGATAGCTGTGTGGCTTTAATATGATCTTTAACTTATAACGCTACTCCCCCTCCTTTTCTTCTTACCCTGTCTTTCCTGAACAGATTATAGCCCGGTATAACTTCATCCCAGTCATGGTTCTCCATGGACCACGTCTCCGTAATCGCCACTATATCCAACTCCTCTTCTTCCTTCACAGCTTCTAGATCCAGAATCTTGTTTCCCATACTTCGAGCATTGGTATATACTGCTTTCCAGACATTGCCCCCTTTTCCCATCAATATAGAGGTATTCAGTGATTTACTTACCTGAGGGCTTATACTCACCCGGGAACTTTGATCACCCTGCCCCATCACTTCTAGTTTACAGTTAAACATAGAAACAGACGGCAGATAAGGGCCACGGCCCATCAAGTCGGCCCATCAAGTCTGCCCTCCCCTACCTTTCCCTGTGAAGAGATCCCACGTGACGATCCCATTTTGTCTTAAAATCAGGCACGCTGCTGGCCTCAATTACCTGTAGCGGAAGATTATTCCAGCGATCAACCACCCTTTCAGTGAAGAAGTATTTCCTGGTGTCACCGTGTAGTTTCCCGCCCCTGATTTTCCACGAATGCCCTCTTGTTGCCGTGGGGCCCTTGAAAAAGAAGATATCCTCTTCCACCTCAATACGGCCCGTGAGATATTTGAACGTCTCGATCATGTCACCCCTTTCTCTGCGTTCCTCAAGTGAGTACAGCTGCAATTTATTCAGCCGTTCCTCATACGGGAGATCCTTGAGTCCCGAGACCATTCGGGTGGCCATTCGCTGAACCAACTCAAGTCTCAGCACATCTTTGCGGTAATGTGGCCTCCAGAATTGTACACAGTATTCCAGATGGGGTCTCACCGTGGATCTATATAAAGGCATAATGACTTCGGGCTTACAGCTGACGAAACTCCTATGTATACAACCTATGATTTGTCTTGCCTTAGATGAAGCTTTCTCCACTTGCTTGGCAGTCTTCATGTCCTCACTGATGATCACCCCTAAGTCACGTTCTGCTACAGTCCTCGCTAGGATCTCACCATTAAGGGTGTAAGTCTTACATGGATTTTGGCTGCCAAGGTGCATGACTTTATATTTTTTGGTATTGAAACTTAGTTGCCAGGACCTGGACCAGCGCTCCAGTAGGAGTAGGTCGTGCACCATACTGTCAGGCATTGAGTTATCGACAGGCACTGTTTTTTTGTCTGTATAGTTATGCGTCATCGGCGAATAGCGTTATTTTATCTCGAAGCCCCTCGGCCAAGTCCCTTATGAAGATGTTGAAAAGGGACTTGGCCGAGGGGCATGATAGAAATTAATGCATTTATAGGATTTGAAGATTTCAGCCAACTATTTTGAGGGCTGTAATGGAGAACTTCGGGGGCTGCACATTGGAGTCTACTGCCTTAAGAGGATATATAGTAGGCTGGAGTCTTAGGAAAGAACTTTACCACAGAAGGCTCTCTTTAAGGCTTACTTAACTTTATAGCCCTACCCCCAGAGGTCTTCCATTATTTTCATTTTTCTGTTATCACTTCTACTCTATAACAACCACAAATATGTCAGCAAACCCAGGGCAATATCCACTACACTGAGTGAAGAGCAATTGTGTCATTTATTGCATTACATTACATTAGTGATTTCTATTCCACCATTACCTTGCAGTACAAGGCGAATTACAAAAGGAGTTATCTGGCCATTTCCAGAGGAATTGAAGAGTAGAGCGGGTTGCTTCAGAGAATTGGGATGAGTCTTGCGGTGTTAGTTTGTCTTCAAGGATTTCTTGAATAGTATGGTTTTTATTTTTTTTCTGAACGATTTGTAGTCTGGGGTTGTCATCAGTAAATTGGAGAGTTGGCAGTCTAGTTTTGCTGCTTGTGTAGCTAGAAGGCCATTGTACAGTTTTTTTCATTTGATGTCTCTAATTGGGGGATGCGTGAACAGTTTGTAGGTTCTCCTATGTCTGGTTGAGGTAGTTTGGATTAGGCGGTTGTTTAGGTAGGTTGGACTGTCTCCGTTTATGGTTTTAAATAATAAGCAGTAGAATTTGAATAGTACTCTTGCTTGTATTGGGAGCCAGTGTGAGTCGAGGTATGCCGCCGTAATGTGGTCGTGTTTCCTCAGTGAATAGATAAGTCTTAGCACTGTGATTTTAACTGTTTATAGTTGTTTTACCATGGTTGCAGGGAAGGAGAGATAGAGTATGTTGCAGTTGTCTAGAAGACCTAGGACTAGGAACTGGACCAAGAGCTGGAACTGTGTTCTGTCGAAGAATTTTCGAACTTGTCTTAAGTTTCTCATGACCGTGAATGATTTTTGTATTGTTTTGTTGATTTGTGGTTGCATGGTACAGCATCTGTCTATCGTCTATTCATAGAAGTTTTAGAGTGGGTTGTATGGGGTATGTGATTGAGTTTATTACTAGATTTGTTATGGTTGGGGTTTTATTATTTTCAAGGAGAATGAATTTTGTCTTGTCTGGGTTCAGCTTCAGTTTGTGATTTTTCATCCATGTTGCTACAGTTTCGTGTCCTATGTAGTGTGTCTGTCATGGAGGACATTAGTTGGTCAAAAGGAAGGAGAATGGTGATGTTGTCTGCATAGCTATAGGAGGTTAAGCCTAATTTGTCCAGGCAGGTGCTGAGGGATGCAATGTAGAGATTGAAGAGAGTTGGGGATAGTAGAGATCCTTGGGGTACGCCGCAGAGTTTGGACCATGGTTCTGATTTTTCTTTGCTCAACTCGACTCTGTAAGTTCTGGATTGCAGGAATCCTTGAAACCATGTGTGTACCTTATCTGTGATTCCTACTGTATCTAGTATTTGTAGTAGGATGTTGTGGTCTACCAGGTCAAATGCTGAGGTGAGATCCAGTTGTATAATCAGCATTTTTCTACCTATGCTGAGGTGTTGTCTAGCTGTGTCCAGGAGGGAACCTAGTAGTGTCTCTGTGCTGTAGTTGGTTCTGAAACCAGACTATGTAGGGTGGAATATTTTGTGGTCTTCTAGATAGTTGGTGAGGAGTTTGGCTACTAGGCCTTCCATTAGTTTGACATAAAGTGGTATTGAGGCTATGGGTCTGTAGTTGGATGGTTGATCTGTTGCTCTTTTAGGGTCTTTTAGGATCGGGTTGACGACGATTTTGCTGAGGTCTTGCGGGAAAAGGCCATCTGCAAGCATGGTTTGTATCCATTGTAAGAGGAAAGCGCAGAATTTGGTACTATTGAATTTTAATACGTATGGAAGGCAGTGGTTGAGGTCGCAGGCTGCGTGACTGTATTTTTTGTAGAGTTTGTTAAGGTTGGACCATTGTATAGTTGGGAAGTGGGTCCAAGTTCTGTCTGTCGCAGCTGATTCTTTTTGTGTGGGGAGCAATGTGTTCTCTTCTAGATGGGTTTGGGTTCTGGTGAGGGTAGTCCTGGCAGTTGTGATTTTGTTTTTAAAGTATTCAGCTAAAAGGGTGGCTGAGGGAGGAGGGGTATCGTTATTGGCTAGATAGGGTTTGGTGTCTTTGAGTTCTTTTAGTATTTGGAATAGTTTTTTAGGGTTTGGTGTCAATGAATTCTTTTAGTATTTGGAATAGTTTTTTTGTGTCGTGGGTTTCTTTGCCTATTAGGTTGGTGTAGTGTGTCTTTCTTTTAGTTTTAGCTTGTATTGTTGGTTTAGTTTTCTCTATGCTGTTTTTGTGGGTTCTTGGTTATTCTTTCTCCATTTTCTTTCTAGTCGTTTGCATTGTCTTTTGAGTACGAGTAGTTCGTTATCGAAACTAACTGAGTGAGTGGGCAAAAAGATGGCAGATTGAGCTTCAATGTGGAGAAATGTACTCCATGTACAGCTATACGATGGGAGGGAGGGTACTGGGGGAAGGCAACCAAGAAAAAGATCTGGGGGTATTGGTGGATAACACAATGAAGCCGGTGGCGCAATGTGCAGTGGCCTCAAAGAAAGCGAGCAGAATGTTGGGCATTATCAAAAAAGGTATCACTACCAGAACAAAGGAAGTTATCTTGCCACTGTATCGAGCAATGGTGCGCCCACATCTGGAATACTGTTTCCAATACTGGTCGCCATACCTCAAGAAGGACATGACAATACTCGAGAGGGTCCAGAGGAGAGCAAAGAGGATGATAAAGGGAATGGAGAACCTTTCATATGCCGAACGGTTGGACAAGCTGGGGCTCTTTACCCTGGAAAAGCGGAGACTGAGAGGGGACATGATAGAGACTTATAAAATCATGAAAGGCATAGAGAAGATGGAGCGGGACAGATTCTTTAGACTAGCGGGGACAACAAAAACAAGAGGTCATTCAGAAAAACTGAGAGGAGACAGATTCATAACGAATGCAAGGAAGTTCTTCTTATCACCGGAGAGGTGATAAGACAGAGTACAATTCTGGAGTTCAAAAAGGAACTGGATGACTTCCTGGAAGCGAAGGGGATAACAGGGTACAGATAGAGGTTTACCTTACAGGACATTAAGCGAACAGGGTATGGACGTTTTAGGTTAGTTAGGGAACACTTACAGGTCATGGACCTGGGGGGCCGCCGCGGGAGCGGACTGCCGGGCACGATAGACCCCTGGTCTGACCCGGCAGAGGCAATTCTTATGTTCTTATGAACCATTTGTCTGATCGTCTGCTAATTCTGGTTTTTGTTTGTATTGGGGCTAGCTCGTCTAGGGTAGTTGTGCTTAGCCTGCACCATTGTGAGATGAAGTCCTTGGGGTTGCATTCTTGGATAGTTGCGCCTGTTTTAGTCCAGAATTTGGAGGGGTCGATGTATTTACGTGAGTTATAGGTTGATCTTTGGGGTTTTGGTTTGGTTTTGTCTTTGGCCCATTTGATGTTGAAGGAGTATGTGTAGTGGTCTGACCAGAGGGATCGAGACCACTTTCCATTTGATGTTTGAATCTCTGGCCTTAAGGGCTGTTGGGTCATGAAGGCTGCGATGTCTAGTTGGTGACCTTTCTCATGTGTGGTTTGTGGGTCTAAAATTTTGTATGTTAGGGCTTCGAGGAATGACAGTAGGTTTTCTACTTGTTTGGAGGATTGGTCTTCGAGATGGAGGTTTAGGTCTCCTAGGATTAGGTTGTAAGTTGTCGTTAGTGAGTTTTGGTATATAAAATCTTCAAATTTGGGTCTTGCTGTGTTCCAATTCCCTGGTGTTATTTAGCATGAATTCCCAAAGATTATTGAACAGATGCATGTAAAACACAAATGAAAACATTAGATGGCATGCAAACTCCTTATAAGTTAAGAGTTATGAAAACATGCATGTGTTGGGCATAGGGTACAATTTAATGACTCCCCCTGTGATACATTAAACAAGAAATGATTTGACGCATACTCAGATGTAGGCAGTGGGTCTTCCTGGAAGTAGGGGTCCTGCAGTGCCTGCTCTGATGTAATTCTCTTGGTAGGATCCATAGTAAGAAGCTTCTGGAGCTATGGGAAACCAGAAACAACACTTTAGGAAGTTTTATACTGCCTCCCTCCCCTTTTCCTTCCCCCTCATGCCCTTCCCATTTACCGTTTTCCCCTTCCCCCTTCTCTTTCTTTTGATTCCTTCCCATTTTTCCCTTCCCCCTTTTTCCTTTTTCTTTTCCCTTTTGCTTCCTTTTCTCTATATTCCCTTTTCCCCTCTGTTCTTTCTACTGCCCCGTTTTCCCCCTTTTCTCTCCTTTTCATATATTTGATATCACCTGTGTTTTCCTTGCATCTCCCTCCTCTTCTTCCCTATTTCTCCCTTCCTCCTTCCCCTTTCTTCTTCCTTTCACCTCTACCTTACTTTCCCTTTCTTCTCTCTTGCTCCTTTATCCCCCCTCCCCTTCCCTTCTTTTCCTGCTTTTAGGGCCCCTTTCATAAAGCAATGGTAGCGATGCTGACATGGTAAATGCATTGAAGCTCATTCAAGTCCTATGGACTCCGGTGCATTTTACATGACAGCATCACTACTGCAGCTTTGTAAAAGGGGCCTTTCATCTTCATTTCCAATTTTCTTTCAAATTCCGGTCTTTTGTGCCATTGGACTCCATGTATAAACATATTTGAGTGATATGTATCATTTTCTACTTTTAGTGATCTACATATGAAGATATATTTTGTTTTGGGGCTTTTATTTCTAGCTACTCTTCCACTCAGAAAGCTTTTGATAAAGTTCCTCATGAGAGGCTCCTGAGAAAATGAAAGAGTCATGGGATAGGAGGCAAAGGTCAGTTCTGGATTAGGAATTGGTTATCGGATAGAAAACAGAGGGTAGGGTTAAATGGTCATTTTTGTCAATGGAGGAGAGTAAACAGTCGAGTGCCGCAGGGGTCTGCACTGGGACCGGTGCTATTTAACTTATTTATAAACGATCTGGAAATTTGAACAACGAGACAGGTGATTAAAATTTGTAGATGACACTAAACTGTTCAAAGTTGTTAAAACGCATGCAGATTGTGAAAAATTGCAGGCAAACCTTAGGAAATTGGAAGACTGGGCGTCCAAGTGGCAGATGAAATTTAATGTGGACAAATGTAAAGTGATGCACATTGGGAAGAATAACCCGAATCACAGTTACTGAATGCAAGGGTCCACCTTGGGAGTTAGTGCCCAAATAAAGGATCTGGGTGTCATCATAGACAAAACTTGAAACCATCCGCCCAATATGTGTCAGTGGCCAAAAAATCAAACAGGATGTTAGGAATTATTAAGAAAGGGATGGTTAACAAGACTAAAAATGTTATAATGTCCTTGTATCGCTTCATGGTGGGACCTCACCTAGAGTATTGCGTTCAGTTCTGGTCTCCTTATTTCAAGAAAGATACAGCGGTACTAGAAAAGGGGCGACGGGACATAAGCGCGCGAGACAAACGCAGACCGACAAACGAGCGCCGACAATTCAGCGCATGACTTCAGAGCGCCGCAGGAAAACCTAAAAGGTACAAAGAAGAGCGACCAAGATGGTAAAGGGGATGGAACTCCTCTCGTTTGAGGAAAGACTAAGACAGTTAGGGCTCTTCAGCTTGGAAAAAGAGACGGCTGAAGTCTACAAAATCCTCAGTGGAATAGAATAGGTACAAGTGGATTGATTTTTCACTCCGTCAAAATTACAAAGACTAGGGGACTCAAAGTTACAGAGAAATACTTTTAAAATCAATAGAAGGAAATATTTTTTCAACCAGAGAATAGTTAAGCTCTGGAACATGTTGCCAGAGGATGTGGTAAGAGTGGACAGCATAGCTGGTTTTAAGGAAGGTTTGGACAAGTTCCTGGAGAAAAAGTCCATATTGAGAAAGACATGTTGTAAGCCACTGCTTGCCCTGGATCGGTAGCATGGAATGCTACTCTTTGGATTTTGGCCAGGTACTAGTGACCTGGATTGGTCACCATAAGAACGGGGTAATGAGCTTGATGGACCATTGGTCTGTCCCAGTAAGGCTATTCTTATCTTCCTATGATGTAAAAAGATTTGAAGCAGTACAGAGGAAGGTGATGAAAATGGTAGTAATGGCCACCAAGAAAACTGCCTTAAGAGTAAGTTCCTTTAACATACAGGCATTGAGAGGCTCAAATAGAGGACGAACGAGCACAGAGAGAACTAGATTGAGACCCCAGGCAGAAACCGAGAGCCGAACTGGAGGCCGGAGCAATTTCACAGCTCTCAAGAACTGAATCAAATCCGGAGAAGAGGCCAAACACTTACCACACAAGAGAAATCTGCACCAGAAGGGAGGACCAGACAAGGCCCCACTCCAGACCATCCTGCAGAAACTCCAGATTGTGAGGCAAAGCAGCTTGAAGAGGAACCATGCTACACGTGGAACACCATTCTTCAAAAAGACATCAAACTCAGACATAAGCCCAAGAGGTGAAAATTCTCTGAGACCCTAAGAAAGTGGAGATCACCTTATCCGAATATCCCTTCTTTCTTAGGCGAGCCCTTTCAAGAGCCAAGCTGTAAGACAAAAGGGACCCGGATCGAACACTGGAATGGGACCATGAGTCAGAATATCAGGCAAGAGGGGCAGTAGGAGAGGATCTACCACTAATAGATGAACTAGATCCACATACCATGGGCACCTGGGTCAGTCCAGAGCCACAAGAATCATGTGGCCTGTGTGCTGGGCAATCCGAAGAACTCTGCTCATCAGAGGCCTTGGAGGAAAGACATACAGCAGGCCATCCATCAGCCAAGCCTGTACCATATCATCCAGGCCCTCGGCCTGGCAATCCCTGCATCAACTAAAGAACCTCAGCACTTTGGCGTTGACACTTGTGGCCATGAGCTCTATGATCAGCTGACCTCAGGACTGAACAATCAACTCGAAGGCTTCCAGCTAGAGACACCTCACGTCAGGATCCAGCACATGACGATTGAAAAAATCTACTTGGATATTGTCCACGCCGGCAATGTGGGAAGCCGAGATGTCCCGAAGATGAGCCTCCACCCATTCCATGAGCAGAGAGGTCTCCAACACCACCAGATGACTCTTGGTGTCCCCAAGATGACTGGCATAGGGCACCACTGTGGCATTGTCTGAGAGAACTTGAACTGGCTTGCCCTCCAGCAAGGATCAGAATTCCATCAATGCTAGCCAAATGGCTCTGATCTCCAGAACATTGATCGACTAGAACGCCCTGAGAGCTGAACGACCAAGACACAGAGCTCCCCAATCAAGGAGACTGGCGTCCATGATAAGCACTGTCCACTGGGGCTGATCAAGACTCACTCCCTGAACCAGATTGGAAGACTGGAGCCACCAGCATATGCTGTGACAAAACTAATACCTGAAGCGGGACTGGAGAGTCCAGATCATGAATCTGTGGCAACCACCACTGAAGAAGCACATACTCAAGAGAACACATGTGAGCCCGAGCCCACTGGACCACTTCCAAGGAGGCCTCCATGGACCCCAAGACCTACAGAAAGTCTTGCGCCAGCGGATATTGGCAATCCATCAGGGAGTGAATCTGCATCTGCAATTTTCACACTGTGGCCTGCGGAAAGAAAACTCTCTTCATGCTGGTGTTGAAAAAGAATGCTGAGACACTCCAAGCGCTGAGACAGAGTCAACCGGCTTTTGGGACAGGTTGACCACCCAGCCCAGGGACTGCAGAAATTCCACAAACCTGGGAACTCTCCTGCAATGACTTTGCTCGAATCAACCAATTATCCAGATAGGAGTGCACCAGAGTGCCCTCCTTGTGCAAGGCTGCTGCTAGCACTACCATAATCTTGGTGAAGATGCATGGCGCCTTAGCTACACCAAAGGGAAGCACACAAAACTGATAATGCTCTCCCACTGATGGGAGGCCCGAATGGAAACATGCAGATATGCCTCTGTCTCATCGAGAGAAGTCAGAAATTTCCCCCAGTTGTACAGCAAGAATTACAGGCTTCAGGGTTTCTATAAGAAAGGACAGAACCTGGAGCACTCTGTTGACACCTATGAGATCCAAAATGGGCCAAAAAGACCCCTCTTTCTTGGGAACCATGAAGTACATGGAGTACCTGCCACTTTGAGACCCAGCTACCTGAGCAGAGTCTTCCGAAAAGCCC
This sequence comes from Geotrypetes seraphini, assembly GCF_902459505.1. NCBI lineage: Eukaryota > Metazoa > Chordata > Amphibia > Gymnophiona > Dermophiidae > Geotrypetes > Geotrypetes seraphini. The sequence goes on along the minus strand of NC_047086.1, from coordinate 5,556,757 downwards.
TCTTCTTCCAAGTTGCCTGACAAGGAGAGGAGAGGAAACGATCTGGCAAAGGTCATGAAAACTCAAGAGCATAACTGAATCACCTCTAGGATCCACTGATCTGTTGTTATCCGCCTTGAACTGCAAGGTATAGGCGGAATAGAAGTCCCTAATGTAATGTAGAAACATAGAAACATAGAAAAAAGCAGCAGAAAAGGGCTATAGCCCACCAAGTCTGCCCATTTCAAGTATCCCCTCCCCTGAATTTACTCCCTTAAAGATCCCACGTGAGTATCCCATTTTCTCTTAAAATCCGTCACGCTGCTGGCCTTTATCACCTGGAGTGGGAGTCTGTTCCAATGATCCACTACTTTTTCGGTGAAGAAGTACTTCCTGGAGTCGCTATGAAACTTCCCTCCCTTGATTTTCAGCGGATGCCCTCTGATGGTCGAGGGTCCCATGAGCCAGAAGATATCATCTTCTGACTCGATGCGTCCCGTGATGTACTTATATGTTTCAATCATATCTCCCTGTTCTCTTCTTTCCTCAAGTGAGTACAGCCGCAATTTTTTAAATCTTCTTCATACGTGAGATCCTTGAGCCCCAAGACCATCCTGGTGGCCGTTCGCTGAACCGACTCGATCCTCAGCACGTCCTTTCGGTAGTGTGGTCTCCAAAACTGAACACAGTACTCCAAGTGAGGCCTCACCATGGCTCTGTACAACGGCATCATAACTTCAGGTCTTCTGCTGAAGAAACCTCTGTGGATACACCCCATCATTTGTCTTGCCCTAGAGGAAGCCTTCTCCACTTGATTGGCAACCTTCATGTCCTCACTAATGATCACCCCTAGGTCGCGTTCCGCCGTGGTCCTAAAACTCCCACAACTGAGCTCTGACTGGAACCAGGGGAAGGACCCTCAACGAGTCATTGGGCCGGACGGGTGGCAGAGGAGCCTCTGGAGGAATCGCGACCCTTCTGGCGGACCCCCTGAAAGGACTGCATACATTGGAAGAAACATCCTCTGGAAGGAAAAAAGAGGTCGCACCCCGGCCAGGACGGTACCTACATAAGTCACTCAAACATCACCAAGCAGAACCACCTCGCGAAGCCTGGCAAGGTCAGTCCTTCAGCAACAGAGGCACCTTAGAGTCACTCAAGGCCTGAATCAGCTTATCTAACTCCTCCCTGAAGAGAAAGGATCCCCAAAAGGGAAACTTACTGAGCTTAGCCTTGGATGCCACATCTGCCGACCAACCATGAAGCCAGAGAGTACAGCAGGTCGCTATACCGAGAGAAATGGACTTGGCTGAGGCACGTAACAGATCACACATGGCATCTGAGAGATAAGAAGCTCCCAACTCAATCTTAGCAACTTCCTGATCCACTAATGACCAGTCAGCTGTCTCGCAATCAAGAACTCTCTCAGACCAACAGAAACAAGCCTGGGCTACTAAATCACCACAAATCAAGGCCTGGACAGCCTGCACATCAAAACTTCATTTACATAGATCCTCCATTTTAAGGTCCTGAGGGTCTCTCAGGACCAAGCTGTCTGCCACATGTCTGTGTTCAATAGCCGAGACCATCGCATCAACCACAGGACGGACTGGGTTAGGAACTGGTTGAGTGGAAGACGACAGAGGGTAGCAATCAATGGAGATCGCTCTGAGAAAAGGGATGTTACCCTAAGGTTCTGTTCTTGGGCCTGTTCTTTTTAACATTTTTATAATGGCATTGCTGAAGGGTTGTTGGGAAAGATTGCCTCTTTGCAGATGAAACCAAAATCAGCAATAAAGTAGACACGCCGGATGGTGTGAATAACTTGAAGAAAGACCTAGCGAAGTTTGAAGAATGGTCTGAAATTTGGCAGCTAAAATTTAATGCTAAGAAATGCAAGGTTCATGCGTTTGGGCCTGCAAAAAACCAGAGGGAATGGTACAGATTAGGGGGGTGAGAAATTATGCGCACAACACAGAAGAGCGGGACTTGGGTGGGATTGTATGTGATGATCTTAAAGGTGGCCAAACAGGTTGAAAAGGTGACGGCGAAAGCTAGAAGGATCATAGGTTGCATAGGGAGAGGTATGGCCAGTAGGAAAAGGGAGGCATTGACGCCTCTGTATAAGACTCTGGTGAGACCTCATTTAGAATATTGTGTACAATTCTGGAGGCCGCACCTTCAAAAAGATATAAAAAGGATGGAGTCAGTCCAGAGGAAGGTTATTAAAATGGTACGTGGTCTTCGTTGATAAGGCATATGGGGACAGACTTAAAGATCTCAATCTGTAGACTTTGGAGGAAAGGCGGGAGAGGGGAGAATATGTTAGAGACGTTTTAAATACCTACATAATATAAATGTGAATGAGTCGAGCCTCTTTCATTTGAAAGGAAACTTTTGCAATAAGAGGGCATAGGAATAATCTAAGGAAATACGGAAAGGGTGGTAGATGCGTGGAACAGTCTCTCGGAAAAGGTAATGGAAACAGAGACTGTGTCTGAATTTAAAGAGGGCCTGGTATAGGCACGTGGGATCTCTCAGAGAGAGAATAGAGATAATAGTTACTGTGGATGGGCAGACTAGATGGGCCATTTGGCCTTTATCTGCCATCATGTTTCTATCCCCATCAGGAATGGGGTAGAGTCAGGTCATGGACTGCGCCAAGCGAAAAGGTGCATTCAGAACTTTCCACTAAGAGTGCACTACATCCTGAATATCTTGATGCATAGGGCAAGAGTGGGATACTGACCGGATCATTCTAAGAAGAAGGTCTACCACACGATGGGGGTCATTAGCTTCCTCTTTGAAGTAATAAAATTGAAGACACTTGAAGAATGAGATCCTGCAACTCTTCCCGATGAAAATATGCGCACAACCGATGCATCCTCACCAACCGGCGCCTCTGAAAAGTCTCCATCCAAAACATCCAAACCCCCTAATTGATCTGAAAGGTCCCTCCGCAAGTTTCAAGTCCTCATCCGGAGAAAACGGATCAGCCAAAAAGAATCCTCGTCCAAGAACACCCGCGCTGCTTGGACGATTAGCTGAGGGGGCTGGATAAAGGCAGCCATAGCAGGAGACTGAACAGTGGCGGTCGTGGAAGGGAGAAAAATCCCAGACGACCCAGAAACTCCCAGTAACTGAAGCAGGACCCCAGCCGCCTATAAATAAGCCTTGCACAATGGCTAACATAAAATCAGGACTAAACAACCCAGGTGGCAAGCTAGAAACCAAAGCAGGAGCAGAAGACACATTTAAGACCTGTTCCTGTCATGCTAAGACAGGAGGAGGGTCATCTGAGGCCGTGAGCAAAATGGACGCAGTTGACTGCCAAAACTGAGGAAGGGTCATCGTTAAACTCCTGAAATAATATGCTGCACCGAAGCCAAACATGACCCCGCCACTACAGAAACACTGCTAGCAGCTGCAGTGACAAGAGAATACCCAGCCTCCCCACCGGTTCGCAACACCGAAACTGCCAGACCGCCAGCAGATGAGGAAACCCCGGCATGGGCGATAGGTGAGGCCTGGACATTACCAGCGCCTCCCACCGACAATCGTTGCATGTGCAAAGGGGAGCCTGACATGCCGACATCCAAAGCTGGCAACCAGAACATTTCATGCACCCACCAGCTGCATCCACCGCTTGGCACCCACAAAGAACGCACTTGTGCTGCTTTTTTGAAGCGCTCATACTGAATGCGCCAAAAACCCATGCTCAACACCATATAAAAACGGCGGCCTCAGGCCACTGTAAGTTCCTTTTATTTCTTGTGTCTTTTTTTTTTTTAACTTCTCACAGCTCACCAGTTGTCTCAAGAGAGCAATCCCCAAAGGCCCTCTAAATGTAGTCTGTGCCGGACAGGTGGCCGGGCATACAGTTGGGGAATATTGGGGGAGAGATTAGATCTTACTGAGTGTGGCACCCCCGAGGTCGGTAGGACCTCCCAATAGGGTCCCCCAAGCTCTGTCTGGACAGCAAAAGGGACAAGAAAAAATTCCCTCTCCAGATCCAACAGGCCCAAACAAACCTCAGCACAGACTGCACATGCTTTCCACTCCAACTGCTGGAGACTGAGAAAAAAATAATTGTAATATGTTACAGCAGTGTATCGCAAAGTGTGTGCTGCGGCTCCGGTGCTTGTGTCAGCTGACTTGTACTACGACTGACTTTTGGACGTGTGTCTATGTATGAGATGCACTAGCTCAGGCATATTTATTGTGGATATCCTGAAAACCTGACCTGGCTCTGGCTCTCGAGGACCGGAATTGCCTACCCCTGCTCTAAGAGAGCCCATGTGCCTATCCCAGGCTTTCTTGAATTCAGACACAGCCTCTTCTGGGAGACTATTCCATGCATCTACCACCCTTTCCGTAAAAAAGTATTTCCTCAGATTACTCCGGAGCCTATCGCCTCTTAACTTCATAGAAACATAGAAACATAGAAATTGACGGCAGAAAAGGGCTATAGCCCATCGAGTCTGCCCATGCCAATGACCCTGACTTTTACTCCCCTATTGATCCCACGTGAATATCCCATTTTCTCTTAAAATCTGACACGCTGTTGGCCTCAATCACCTGCTGAGGCAGCTCGTTCCAATGATCGACCACCCTTTCGGTGAAGAAGTACTTTCTAGCATCACCTTGAAATTTCCCTCCCCTGATTTTCAGCGAGTGTCCTCTGGTAATCGAGGGCCCTGTAAGACTAAAGATATCATCTTTCATCTCTATACGCCCCGTGATATACTTAAAGGTCTCAATCATGTCCCCCCTCTCTCTTCGCTCCTCTAGTGAGTACATCCGCAGTTTTTTTAACCTTTCTTCATACGTGAGATCCCTGAGCCCCAAGACCATCCTGGTAGCCATTCGCTGAACCGATTCAATTCTCAACACATCCTATGCCCTCTCATTCCAGAGCTTCCTTTCAAAAGAAAGAGGCTCGACTCATTCACATTTATATTTTGTAGGTATTTAAATGTCTCATCCTATCTCCCCTCTCCCGCCTTTCCTCCAAAGTCTACAGATTGAGATCTTGAAGTCTGTCCCCATGACGAAGACCACACACCATTTTAGTAGCCTTCCTTTGGACCGACTCCATCCTTTTTATATCTTTTTCAAGGTTGTGGTCTCTAGAATTGTCCTCAATATTCTAAATGAGGTCTCACCAGAGTCTTATACAGGGGCATCAACACCTCCTTTTTCCTACAAGCCATACCTCTCCCTAATCAGAAAAACTGTCTCCATAAGTTTGCTTCAATCACTTAATTTAAATAAATAAGGCTACAAAAATACTAAATAAAGTCCCTATACACTGCACACTTTAGGTATGTAGTACATTTTTACTTTTCACCTCTCACAGGGGTCCTTTTACTAAGTCACGCTAGTGCGTTTAAGCGCAAGCAAAGACACACTAACGCACATTAGTAAAAGGACCCCATAGTTAAAAACAAAACAAAACATTTTCCCCACCGTACGGGTTTCAGCAATTTGCACCATACGATCCGATTTCCTGTCTGAATGTCATATTTCACTACTTTCTTTCATATTTCACATTTAAACTCTCTAGAGCAGGGATGTCAAAGTCCCTCCTGGAGGGTCGCAATCCAGTCGGGTTTTCAGGATTTCCCCAATGAATCTGCATTAGATCTATTTGCATGCACTGCTTTCAATGCATATTCATTGGGGAAATCCTGAAAACCCGACTGGATTCCGGCCCTCACGGACCGGAGTTTCCCATCCCTGGGTTAGATACACATTAGATCAGGGGTCCCCAAAGTCCCTCCTCGAGGGCCGCAATCCAGTCGGGTTTTCAGGATTTCCCCAATGAATCTGCATGAGATCTATGTGCATGCACTGCTTTCAATGCATATTCATTGGGGAAATCCTGAAAACCTGACTGGATTGCGGCCCTCCAGGAGGGACTTTGACACCCCTGCTCTAGAGCAGTGGTTCCCAACCCTGTCCTTGAGGACCACCAGGCCAGTCGGGTTTTCAGGATAGCCCTAACGAATATGCATGGAGCAGATTTGCATGCCTGGCACCTCCATTATATGCAGATCTCTCTCCTGCATATTCATTAGGGTTATCCCAAAAACCCGGCTGGCTGGTGGTCCTCCAGGACAGGGTTGGGAACCACTGCTCTAGACCATTTTGAACCATGCATGGCACACTTTGTCATACAAACACATTTTCCAGTTTTTCAGATTTGTTCACCAAAGTTTGATCCTCTTTCACCTACGCACCCATTTCATTGATATAATTTTAAAATGACATAGTTTCTTACGCACTCATTTACGTATCAGAGGAAAACACAGCCCGTGTCGAGTTGTTTGGATGAGAGAGTGCATCGTTTTGTTGACTGAATGACAAACCTCCACTTTGCTTGGAACCGTTGGCTTTCTCTTTGATTGTTACAACATTCACTTTCTTTGTCAGTTATAACTTCTCAGTTTACTGTCCAGTAAGTACCTGTGTATTTATAAACCGCTTTGAATGTGTAAGCACAAAAAGGCGGTATCCAAGTTCCATTCTCCCCCTTTTTCCTGATAAACTCTTCATCTTCATTAGCCCTGTATATGTGATTGGTAAGTGATCCAGCATTTTTCTGTGCCTTAGTGAGGAAGGTTGGCACTCGGGACAGTGGCGTCCAGCATAAGTGTGCCGTGTGTCCCCTTCTCTTCCTTCCCCTCACCCCCCCATGTACCTCCTGTGATGTTCGCCAGTGCCAGCAGGAAATGATATCAGAAGAGAGCCGAGGCCGGCACGAGCAGCAGGTGGAAGACGATGCTCGCACCCGCAAACATTTCAAGAGGTGCAGAGGAGAGGCGCCCTTTGAAGATGGCGGTCTGAGCCCACCCCCTTCCTATGCCACTGGGAGATGAGGAAGAAAGGCATCTGTAGAGAGCATGTGTGTTCTGCTTTCCCTCAACTCATGTCACACTGCCAGTGCACTCCCATTCTGGCCTCACTGTATGGTGGCAGTTCTACCAGAGGAACAGACTATTCTGTTTGGATCCCTGGGCACCCAGTGTCCATGTAGAATACTAGTATAGATTTACAGGAAAGCTAGGGACCTCCTTCCACTTCAAAATCACTGAGCTCTGGAACAACCTTACCTCCCCTCTTCGGAACTTGAGCTCTCTCCAAGTTTTCCGCAAAAAACTTTTCTCAAAAAATGTAAGTCTCCCTCCAACTTAGGAACCAAGGAAACTCTTATATCTTGGCATCCCAAGTCCTCTAAATTTTCTTCACATTTCTACCTCTAACCCTCTGTTGTAGTTCCTTCCTATTTCTCCTACTGTAAACCGCGTCGAGCTCTACGAACGTGGAGATGATGTGGTATACAAACCTAAGGATTAGATTAGATTAGATTTATGCACAACCATTAACATTGGCCAATGTATCTAAACCCACCCAGAATAGAAGAAAGCAATTTCTTCTTTTGAGACCCCAGGTATTACGGTTAGGAGGAATGTGTAATGGAAATAGATATGTATTTTATGAGCCGCAGCAATTATCTAAATTTATTTCCACACAGTCTATACCTGCTTCATGAAAGTTGTACTCCAGTTAATTGGAATTGCTCGGGGACTATCAAGTGCCATCTTTATTTTCCTAATGTTGTTTTTGATGGTAAAAGTTTATTCAGTCATGTTATAGGTCTGTCCCTCTCATTGTGGACTAATTAACTTTGGAATGTATCATTTTACTTGTAATTATTATGCAGGAATGTTTTGATTTTTGCTATTTAGCTATATTTCTGTTTCCATGGTATTTTTCCTTTTGACATGTTTTATTGTTAAATAATGAAAATACAATAAAGGATTAAAGTACAAAAATAAACCATCGGCCAAAAGCTCGGTGGAAATGGGGGCACCTAAATGCAGCAGGCAATTCACGCTATTATTTTATTTGCTAGAACTAATGCCAGCTCAATGCGTGGCAATGCGCATTAATGCTTTGTAAAAGGAGCCCTAAATGTCTGCTCATGCTTCACCCCTTGACGCCATTTGGGCAATTGGGTTTAGGACGGGTCAGGGGGGCTTCCATGCTGGGTTTGTATCCTGCAAATGACGAGATGGTTTGGATAGTCTGGAGTGAGTAGTACCAGGCAGACTTCCAGAAACATCAAAGAAAAAAGAGAAATGAATTTATTCACGACTGGATGGACCATTCGGGTCTTTAGCTGCTTCGATAGGACTTATAATCTGACAGGTTGTATTTGGAGAATCCTACTTAGACGGCCAAATGACACTTGTGCACAGAAACATAAAGGACTTGTTATAAAATTGCCTAGAAGAACAGGAAAGTGGACTGAGCAAGCAGCAATATGGGAATCTCCCAGCTTCCTTGGCAAGTTTGTTGGCTATGTGGCCAATGGTTTTCCTACTACTCTTGAAGTTGAAAGGCAATGAGAATCTGTTTGAACCCATGGCTGGAGGTGAAGTCAACATTAATGCCCAAGTTCCACCTACCAAAAGGAAAACTTTGCTGTCTGGTTTTACTTTGTGTTTCTCCATATATTTTATGAGGCTACTGTTTGCGTACCTAGAAAACACAAAAAAACAGAGAAGCATTCAGCGGCTAGCGAAAGAAATAGTAGCTGATATTATTCTGTCAACCACAGAGCATTGCTGCATGTACAAGACGACAAGAAAAGTCCCTGGATGTAACGGGAGCTGGCAAATGCAAAAAGTCCCGTAAGAACATCAAAATTCAAAGCAATCTCACAGTACACAGGAATTATCATTACAGTTGAAAGCAGACCCTACATGGTATGTGTTTTGGCAGAACTTTGCCTTCCTCAGGGGTCTTGACGGATGATGGAAATATCAAAATGAACAATTCGGTTTGAGTGTGACAGAAATTGCATTGAAATGAAAATGAACAGAAAGTGAGACCAGCCTTCTTCTGATTGATGGACTGCACTGTCTATCTGGAAAGGCAAACCAAAGTTAAAGCAAACAAACAAGAGAGAGGATGAACATAAGCAATGCCTCTGCTGGGACAGACCTGAGGTCCGTCGTGCCCAGCAGTCCACTCATGCGGCGGCCCAACTGGTCCAGGACCTGTGCAGTAATCCTCTATCTATACCCCTCAATCCCCTTTTCCAGCAAATGGTCAACATCAATATTTGTTATATATAAGTGCTTCTATGAGAGTAGCTTATTGTATTTGATTGCATTTTCGGTATGTTTTTCAAAATCAATAAAAAAGAAGATAAATCATGCATGGGAATCAAAGACCAGCATTGCATATGTCTAGTACCAGATGCTCTCTGGAAAGCGAAGGGTCATTGTGTTATGCCAGGTTTAGGTCATTCATGCTTTCGGTCTGAGGCACAGTACAACCAGCACCATCTCTGACAGTGGGACAAAGACATTAAGAAAAAGAGGACTCTGTAGGAGACAGGGAAGTTCACTCTGAGTGCCGTGTACATTTCTGTTGACCACTTCTAAAAAAGGACATTGACATGGTGGAGCAATTCAAAAGAGGGCCACTAAAATGATGCATGGGTTAGGATGAAGGGCCGTATCCTGGGTGGTACTGATGAAAGCAATCAGGCAGACCTGAAGCCAAGCGTTCAGCTAAGAACATGGGGGATACGGAAGAGGGGTTAGATTGAAGATGACAATGGATATGTTCACCTCTCCAAAGTTGCAACTGGACAGACTGGAGAGGCCAATCCCAGTGGGCTTATCTAATGTAGCTGGGTCACAGGGAGCAGTGTGGGTTGGAAGTTACAACACCACATTTTCAGACATGCTACGGTAAAAGATAGTATGCTATTCTCTCTGTAACTGGCTAATCTTTTGCTGCTGCTTTTGAGTTTTTTTACCATTCTCTTGCTGTGAATTTCTGTGCTTTCCCAAAAAATTCCAACCTTTTTCTTAATCTGAACCTAACTTTTCAAAACTCTTAAATCTCTGATTACTTGGTGGAAACGAGATATTTGTCAGTGGCTCTTCTAATAACTTTAAACTTTTGTCTGGAGGCAAGCTCTATTGCAGGGTTTTTGGTTATCTGGTGGGATTCTCGGCTCCCTCCTTCCCCTAGTGGCAATTGTCTCTTATAATTTGGCGCTTTTAGAGCGTAGGGCGGTGGGGTCCCATGATGAGGAAGTGTGGGAGGGGTACTGGTTGTCCCTTCCGCATCGGGAGCGGAATATGCTACTAAATTGTTGATCTCTTGGGGTGTGGTGTGAACCAAACTACAGCTAAAAGTGGCTCTGGGGGCCAAATTGTTTGTCTGTTAGATGCGAGTCCGCTATATGCAGTGCTTTTCTGCATGTTCATAAAGGCACATGTCCGCTAAAGGCGATATTCCGTTATAACAAGATTATACTGTATTTCAATCTGTTTGTGACCTTTTGCCAAAAGCGATTTCTCTGCCCTCCCATTCTCTGAGTCTTATTGGCTGTTCCAACAATTCGTTCATGTATGTTCCTCTACCTTGGACTCTATTTGTCTGATCAGGGATTTCTTGGCATTTCAAAAGAGTTTGAAAGCCTATTTGTTTGGAATTGCCCTTTCAGATCTGCCCACTTTATCATTTTGTACTTGTCTGGTTTTAAAGATATGGGAATAAGTTCATGTATGTTGTTTGTTTACAATACTTTGTTATGTGTTGTTTCATTAGTTATGTAATATTTTGTTTTAATTATGGATGTATTTTTTGTTATCCGCATAGATGCAGGCTATAAGTGTTTTAAATAAATAAAGAAAACTTTACTCCTTCAAAAAAACTCTAACTAATTGATAAGCATTAATCATATGGTCAGTCATTTTGCTTTTCAGAATAGCTTCCACTATTTTGCTTGGCCTCAACATTGGGCTCTAATTTCCTGGATCATCCTTGGAGCCATTTTCAAAACATGTCTTTGGGTACCGCAGCCAATTTAAATGGCAAGTATTATTAGTAATAAGCCCCTACAGTAGATGCTTTTATATAAAGGGACAAAACCCAACTGAAGTATTTCAAACAAAATGCCTTTTGCCGTCTTTAAAGATGGAGTGCACAGCATAGAGACTGTGAACTTCTTTCCAGAGAGACACTTACGTTGTTCTCCTGAAATCTTTCTGAAGTGTAGGATACTCTGGCATCTTTCTGATATCTTCCCAGTCTTTATCTTAGAAAAGGCATAAAGCAGAGAACAGGTTTTAAAAAGACACAAATGCTGGTGTTGTCCTAGATTCCCAGATTTCTCAAACAAATTGTCAACTCCAGACTCCGTTCCTTCTATCTTGCTACACTGGATACCTGGAATAGGCTGCCTGAGTCATTAGGTCAGGCTCTGTCTCCTGCATTATTCCAATTCAAGCACAAAGCAGTAGCAAAGGGAAAGCTTCCAGACTGCCAAAGGCAGCGTGTTTACTTCACTCACACTGCTGGTGGACCAAAGAGTGCAAGAGTAGCTGCCTTACCGGATCCCATAGAGGGGAGGAATGCAGGGGGGTTACTGGGGGATGGTCATTGGAGAAATTCTGGACCGTGGGGATGGAGAAGAAAAAAAGAAAGAGATGCCAGACCTCCGGGGGAGAGAAGGGGAGGTCTGAGATGTCAAACCATGGTAGGGAAGAGGAGGAGGGAAGAGGAGATAACAGACCACAAGAAGGGAGAAAGGGAAGGATGGAAATGTCAGACTACTGGAAGGAGAAAGAGATGCCAGATCAGGAAAGAGAAGGAGGAGACAAAGGTAGGTGAGAGGGAGAAGAGAAGGATAGGGAGATGCGAGACCATAAAGAGGGGAGAGAAATGCCAGACTCTGAGAAGTAAAGTAGAAAGATGTCAGACCATTAGAGGGGGTGAGAGAGAGGGAGGAGATGCACAGGGATGGAGAGGAAGGGGAGAGAGATGGAGGAAATTCAGCACAGGGATGGGAGGGGTAGAGAAGGGAAGGGAAGAACGATGCAAGAAATGCTGTTTAAGAAAAGATGGGAATAGGGGAGAAGAAGGAGGATACATGTGGATGGAAGGGAGGAGAGGGGAAGGGCATGTGGATAGATGGGAAGGGAAGTCATGGAACAGTGGGGGATTAAGTGACTTGCCCAGGGTTACAAGGAGCAGTGTTGGATTTGAACCCACAACCTCAAGGTACTAATGCTGTAGCTCTAACCACTGCATCACACTTTTACGTCCAGAAACTGATTAAGGCAATGACATTTAAGCTATAATACCAGCTTCCTTCTGAGCTTCAACATCTGTATGAGATGTCAAAGACTGGCCCTAAAATAGGGGAACAAAAGCAAAAGTTGTTTCAAGGTACTCTAACCCCTTGAACTTTTCTTACTACTACAATTATTTATAATTTCTTTAGCAATGAAAGGCGCACACATGTAATAGTCCAGTGTCTCTCAACTTCTTCAAGCCAAGTATTTTTCATAGTTTATTTGAATTTTTGATTAAATGCTTATCCAAAAGGTACAAAGCGTTATACATAACAATTGAAAATAGCTGGGAAACAAACAATTTAAATTATTAGACATACACCGACTAATCATACATCTTATGACCAGGGAAGAACTACAATTTCTTATAAAGAATATAGAAAAGGAGAATACAATAGAAAAGGGGGAAAAGTTAAATGAAGTGGAAGGACCTACTTTTGTGAAAGATTTTTTCAGTTCTAGGCGTCTTTAAAGAGAAAGCATTTAAGGCTGCT